>NC_134735.1:4329772-4632803 GCF_049634645.1 Pelodiscus sinensis | reverse complement strand
TTTGGGGGGGGGGGAAATGTGGCCGAGGTGCCTAAATCACTTGGGCCCTGCTGTCGTCGGGCCAGCAACAACCGTGCGGCCCGCTGAGATGAAGGAGGCCACTCATGCGGGCGACTCCCTCGCCTGGCCTGCCCCCCGCTGTATTACGGGGGCTGGCAGGCCCTAAGCCAGAGCGGTGGTGGCCCCTGGCGTGGCTTGAAACGGTTTGAAACCGCTGAAAAGGTGGGTTCTCCCCGGCCTGCCGTGACGGCAAGTAGGAGGCCACGTGTGCCAGGCCCTCCGGGGTCCAGACAGACCCAGCTCCCTGGTTTCTGGGCCCTGCTCCTCCGGGCCTCAAAGGCCCCTTCCCCTCGGATCCCGGTGGTGGAACTAAGGTGCCTGCTCCCCTCCCCCGCCCCGCAGCGTGGATCAGATCGTGGGCCGGGGAGCCCTGGCCGTGGAGAGGAAGAAAGGAGACAAACCGTCCCTGGAGGCCGACCTGGTGGACGAAGTCAGCATGATGGGCCGCGTGGTCAAAGTGGAGAAACAAGTAAGGCTGGGCCGGGGGAGGGGGCAGCGCCCAAAGACGCGGCGTGGCCCCCTCGCGTGGCGTGCGTGGATGTGAGCGTCATCAGGAGAGAAGCCAGCTGGCTGGCCGCCCCGCCGCGTCCGAGGGGGGGTAGAAGAGAGACCAGCAGTCACGTTGTTTTTCAGCAGTCTAGTGATGAGCAGGGGGAGCCAGGACTCCTGGGTTCTAGTCCCAGCTCTGGGGGGGCCTGGACTCCTGGGTTCTAGTCCCAGCTGGGGGGGGGGCAGTGGACAGAGTGGGGGGCGGAGCCTGGACTCCTGGGTTCTAGTCCCAGCTGGGGGGGGCAGTGAGAGAGTGGGGGGCGGAGCCTGGACTCCTGGGTTCTAGTCCCAGCTGGGGGGGACAGTGATAGAGTGGGGGGCGGAGCCTGGACTCCTGAGTTCTAGTTCCAGCTGGGGGGGGCAGTGATAGAGTGGGGGGCGGAGCCTGGACTCCTGAGTTCTAGTTCCAGCTGGGGGGGGCAGTGATAGAGTGGGGGGCAGAGCCTGGACTCCTGAGTTCTAGTTCAAGCTGGGGGGGGCAGTGATAGAGTGGGGGGCGGAGCCTGGACTCCTGAGTTCTAGTTCCAGCTGGGGGGGGCAGTGATAGAGTGGGGGGCAGAGCCTGGACTCCTGAGTTCTAGTTCCAGCTGGGGGGGGCAGTGATAGAGTGGGGGGCAGAGCCTGGACTCCTGAGTTCTAGTTCAAGCTGGGGGGGACAGTGATAGAGTGGGGGGCGGAGCCTGGACTCCTGAGTTCTAGTTCCAGCTGGGGGGGGCAGTGATAGAGTGGGGGGCAGAGCCTGGACTCCTGAGTTCTAGTTCAAGCTGGGGGGGGCAGTGATAGAGTGGGGGGCGGAGCCTGGACTCCTGAGTTCTAGTTCCAGCTGGGGGGGGCAGTGATAGAGTGGGGGGCAGAGCCTGGACTCCTGAGTTCTAGTTCCAGCTGGGGGGGGCAGTGATAGAGTGGGGGGCAGAGCCTGGACTCCTGAGTTCTAGTTCCAGCTGGGGGGGGCAGTGATAGAGTGGGGGGCAGAGCCTGGACTCCTGAGTTCTAGTTCAAGCTGGGGGGGACAGTGATAGAGTGGGGGGCAGAGCCTAGACTCCTGGGTTCTAGTCCCACCTCCAGGAAGGGCTGGGCGGCGTGGGGGGGGCCCAGTGGACAGAGCAGAGCCCTGGGCGTTAGGTTCCCTGGGCAGACAGGCGGCTTCTTCATGGAAGTTGCTCACATGGAGCAAAACCTGTTCTCCCCTGAATCTGGGAAGCCCCCCCACCCATTGTATCCCTATTCCAGTCGCACCAGGCGTGACTCAGTCGCCCCCCTCTTCTTCCCCACCCCCTCCAGGTGCAGTCCATAGAGCACAAGCTGGATTTGTTACTTGGCTTCTATTCCCAGTGCCTGCGGAAAGGCTCCTCGAACTCCTTCCCCCTGGCGGCCGTGCCGATCCCCGGCGTCGACCCGGACATCACCTCCGACTACCACAGCCCCGTAGAGCACGAGGACATCTCTGTGTCCGCACAGACCTTAAACATCTCCAGGTCGGCCAGCACCAACATGGACTGAGCGGGGCTCCCGGCACCGGTGGGGCCAACCCAGGGCAGAGTCGGGGGGACCGGTCGGGAGCCTGGCGGGGAACGTTCTTGCAGACCGACCCCTGGACTCATCCGGGTTCCAGGCTGGGGACCGCGCGGCCTCGTCGGACGCGTTCTGATGCACTATGAGCCTCCCCTTGTTTTTACTTGAGCAAGTCTTCCTTCTGACCGGGCACGGGCAGGAATTACGACACAGTTCGGCCCCCGGGAGCCAGCTGGCTACGCAGGGGCCCGGACCCCAGCGGGGCGGCAGAGCGGTCCTGACGGCATTAACCTACCAACCGAAGAGAGAAACGCCAGGGACTTGCTTTGGTAGCTGAGATGCTCTTTCACATACAGCATCCGCCTCTAGACTTTGTCCTTTGCGGGCGGACTTCTCTGCGGAGGGAATCCCTGCTCCCGCACATCCCTGCTTGGGGTGGTGCTTAAGGGAGGACAAGCTGGCCCGGGAGCCAACGGGCCACAGAGCCTGGCCGCTCGGTCTTTCTTCTGGTGCCTCTCCAGGAACTGACGTGGGCAGGAGCTTTGACACAGGGTATGCAATGACAGACTTCCCAAGAGCCAGGCTGGCGGTTCTACCTTCCTGTGTACTCTGCCTCCCTGCGGCTCTGAGCCCCTGCAGCCGGCGCAGGGTTTTTACTAACAGCTATGCAAGCCTAGGTCACCCTTTCCTGCCCCGTGCTAACCGAGGGGCATTGCGACTCGATTGAATGTGGTTTCTTCCCGACCCAGGCAATAGCATGGCTGGGTTCCCCACGGTTCCTGCCTCCCCCTCAGCCAGAGCGCCGCGGCCATGACGGAAACTCCGTAAGCACGGTGGCGCCTTTCCACGGCGGCGCCCTGCGGGCAGAGAGCTGCGATGACGCGGCCGCGTTTCAATAGGCAACCTTCCAGGCCGACGATAGGGGCGGTTGTGCAACCCCTCGGCATAAGCAATAGGTCTTTTCCCTACACACCTGGGCTGGATCCTGGGTTGCCCAAATCACTGAGGTTTCACATGCTGGTCCTTTGGAGCCCGGTGAACAGAATCGGAGGGGCTGGACTTGAGCGGGTGTCGCTGGCCCGTTGGACCCAACAGAGCCCTGCGGCATGAAGCCGTGGAGTTAACAGCTGGCCTGGGTCTGGTCCGCTGCACCTGGCTGTGGGGTGGGCGGGTGTGTGGGCACAGCTAGGAGGAGGGTCAGCGTAACTTAGCAGTAGCCTGTCTGCCCCCAGCATGTCTAGTCTGCCTACTTGCCTGTTGTGGCTTCCATACAGCCAGGGGCATGGACGGCAGCAGTAGCGTAGGGGACCCAATATCCCAGAGCCTGTTCCCCAACTGAATCGCTTCTCTTCCTTGCCCCCTTCTGCTGCCTCCCCCATGGTAGCTGGGCACCGGGCTTCACTCAGATACCAGCTCGTCTTTCTCAGCACTTCGGTGCCTTGGCCCTAGAGCAGGGATGGGCAAACTCAGGCCCGGGGGCTGGATCCAGCCCACCAAGCATTTCTCTCCGGCCCACCCAGCTGATTGGCAGCGCACGGAGACGTACAGTCGGCAGCGTGTGTTCAGCTGCCCCTCCCCAGCCTTGCTCCATCCTGAAGCCCAGCTGCTCCCAGGATTCTCCCACTACCTGTGCAGGGGGTGGAGGGAAGGGCTGAAGTCACAGTGTCCCCCTGCCCCAGTCCCCCATCTCTGCAGAGCAGGGGTTGTAGACACAGACACACAGTCAGCAGCATGTGACTCAGAGGAGTGCAGAACAGGGGGAGGAGAGGAGGGGAAGGGGAGACAACAGAGCAGGACAGATTTCCATTACAGAGACAGCGCGTGACTTCTCTCAGAAACTTACACACACTCTGTGTCACTGTCACACACCCCAGTGTGTGCTACACTGCCTCTGTGCCGCACCCACACAATCACTGCCACACACACTCTCCCAGTCTCTGTGCCCCACACACCCAATCTGTGCCCCAAGGTAGGGATGCAATAGTGTAGTCGGTTAACCGATGAACCGATAAGCAAAACGTACCGGTGAATGCTAGAGACGACATGCGTTTCCCCCCCCCCCCTTCCCTGCCAGTTAATTTGTTAGCAGGCTGGCCAGCGGCCGGGCTCAGGCCTGGCTTGCACTGGGTCTGGGACTTACCCCGCTGCGGCTCGGCATTTAAAGTGTATTAGGAGCCAGGTGGGCAGGCAGCCCGGCTCAGTTCTGGCTCGTGCCAGGTCCATGAGCTGAGCTCCCACCCTGGAGAGGGTCTGCTGCCACCCCGCGCTGCTGCCTCTTTATCAGAGGCAGCAGCACGGGGTGACAGGCAGCCGGTCCACGAGGGGAGCTGGTTTTTAAACTGGCTTCCCTCGTGGACCAGCTCCCGCCTGGCGCCCCGTGCTGCTCCCTCTGATACAGAGGCAGCCGTGCAAAGTGTCAGGGGGCTCCTTGGGAGTGGGGCTGGGAGCGCCCTGGCTGCCAGCCCCGCCCCCAGGGACTATAGAATAGTCGAGTAACCGATACGAATTCACGAGGTTACTCGACTAGTCAATTAACCGATATTCCTATCCCAAAGTCTCACATACACACACACTTTTTCTCTCTCGTTCTCTGTAGCCCAGCCCCACCCCTTCTGTCTGAGGCCCCGCCCCCCTCCAGTCCACAGACCATGTACCAAAATTTGTGAAGTGGCTCCCCCTGCAAAAATTATTGCCCTCCCCTGCCCTACCTCCTGCCCCTCCCCCCCCCAATTAACACATCACCGGCTCATTTCAAACCCGGGCTCCATGAGTGACTTTGCTGCCGGACGGGGGCCTTCGCCCCCACCTTGGTGCCCCGACGGCCCCCGCTCTCCCCTGCCCGCGCTCTGTGATCAGGCTTGTGCCGTATCAGCTGGAGCTGGCTGGGTCAGGCCTGGACTCAGAACCCCTCCCCAGGCCCGATTTGGTGCCACTGCAGGAACGGGCGCTGGGATAAGAGGGTGGGTTTGGCCCATGGGGATTTCAGTGTCGTCCAGTCCAGCTAGGAACAGATTTCGCTTTGCACTCAGAGCCCTGGTCCCCATGTGAACCCTCCTGTTTCCGCACATCTGCCCTTGCTGCCTGAGACGTGCGTGTGGCTGGGGGGAGGGGAGGCGGGAAGTAGATCTTACCACTAGGGATCCCTGCCTGGAAAGGGAGGTGGGATGTGTCTTTGTGCCTGCCAGTTACCTCTCCTATGCAGTTAAATGTCTTCCAGTATCTCCATACGCGCCCCAGTCTGACGCACGCCCCCCGCAGAACTGGGGCAGCTGCCCCTTCCTGGAGCTAGTTGCAAGGGGGGGGAGCCAGCTGGTGTGTGCAGGGCTCATGCATTTGTCATGGGGGATCAGATGGGATATTGCTATTTATCATCCCCCTCTGCCGAGGCAGCTGGGGCCCAGGCAGCCCCTGCCCTCCAGGAGGGAGCCGAACGCCCGTCCCAGCCTGCTCCAAACACCATCCAGCAGCAGTGGGGTGGGGGGATGGGACCAGAGGACACCTGGCCCCTGGGCCTTTTCGCACAGGCCAGCGCCCTGTGGTTCCCCCACCCGCCAAGAGGCAGCAGAAGAGGGCTGGAGCCTCCATCTGCACCCCAGACCGCAGGGCCTAAGCGGGGTCTTGCTGACCTCAGGCGCTGCTGGAGAGCGAAACGGGGAGGAGGGGCTGCCAGGGGCCAGGGGGCTAGGACCCAGCCTGGCTGTGGAACGGGGCCTCCCATGCAGGCCAGCCGCCCTGGCCTTTCCCGGCACGTTGGGGGCTGCATGCGTCAGTCCGGCCCCACCGCCGCCTCCTTCCACCACCCCGGGGGGCTCCTGGCCTTCAGAGGCCTTGTGCACCGGTGAGGGTCCAGGTCAAAAGGACCTGCCTCCGGCGAGGCTAGAGTGTAAGGAGTCCGCCCCACCCGCCCTGCTCTGCCGCCGGCGGGGTGGGACAGGCTGCCCCTGCGCCGGAGCTAGGCCATGGGGGTCCCGCTTGCATTCCATGCCGGGTCGTGCATGCCGCCCGCTCGCCCTGAGAGCCTCGCCTGGAGCCGGTCTCTCCCCAACCTGCTGCATGCTCATGCATGTGTCTTGTGCACCGAGCCCCTCGGCCCCCCCGGCCCTGCCCCGATCGTGGTGCCCATCGCCCTGCAACGTGGGAGGGCACGCGCCAGTCCCTGCTCCCAGGCAGACGTGTCTCGTGTCTGGGGGACGTGGATGCGGTTGGGGGCAGGACGGTGGGGGTGGGGCGTGGAGGAGGAGAAGTAGGAAACCCCTCCAGTGAATTCCCAGCGACCCCTTGTTTCCCAGACGAAGATAGTTACCTCACTTGACTAAGTTATTAACTTATTTGTTTCATTAAAGTTTTACGTAGATGGCTGCCTGTCTGCCTCCTTCCTCCTCTTCCACCCCCCGCCTCCAGCACCCCTCCGGAGGGGCTCTCCTTGGCAAGGGGCCCCGGCCGGCTCCCCTGGGTCGCTTCTTCATTGCCCCCAGTAGGTGGCGCCCCAGCCCCGTGCCAGCCTCACTGGGGCTCTGCCGGGGCTTTTGGGCCGAGCCATGCTAAGGAACCCACCCCGGGGGGCAACATGTCAGGGTCCCAGCTCCACACCCCCGCCCTTTGCCCCCTCAGCGTATGGCCGGTCACTCCACTCCAGGGATGTTACCGGCATGCGGGGCCAGGGGAGAAAGAGGCCCCAGGATCGGAGCTCCTCCCAGCCCCCACTGTGGAGTTGATTCGATAATTGCCCCTTTTGCCTGGGGGAGGTGAAAGCCCTTTGCCGAGGCTGACTTAGCCGCCTAAGCCCCACCCCTCGGGACATCCGTGCTCCTGAGCTGCAAATGGGGAAACTGAGGCACAGGGCGTGACTTGCCCGCACAAGGAGGTGATAGACTAGAGGCCAGGAGCCCTGACGTCTCGGCCCCTGCTCTGGCCCCCAAACGAGGAGCCTCCTCGGCCCTAGGGCTGGGGGTGGGAGGCAGGAGTCCTTTGGGAGGCCGCGCGTTCCGTGGGGGGATTTCTAGCCCCGGGGAGGGGGGGGAGCGGCACCCGCAGCGGGGACGTTTCACCATTGCTGGGGCTGGGCCATTGGCCCGTTGGCTCTGTGGTGGGGGCAGCGCCAGGCTGAGGAGCTGGGGGCGTCACTCAAGGTGCTCGGCCTTGCTGACCAAGCCCCTGCCCTGCAGTCGCACGGAGGAGCGTGTCACGGGGAGCCTTGTGCAACGCACGGAGGAGCGTGTCACGGGGAGCCTTGTGCAGCGCACGGAGGAGCGTGTCACGGGGAGCCTTGTGCAACGCACGGAGGAGCGTGTCACGGGGAGCCTTGTGCAGCGCACGGAGGAGCGTGTCACCGGGAGCCTTGTGCAGCGCACGGAGGAGCGTGTCACGGGGAGCCTTGTGCAACGCATGGAGGAGCGTGTCACGGGGAGCCTTGTGCAGCGCACGGAGGAGCGTGTCACGGGGAGCCTTGTGCAGCGCACGGAGGAGCGTGTCACGGGGAGCCTTGTGCAGCGCACGGAAGAGCGTGTCACGGGGAGCCTTGTGCAGCGCACGGAGGAGCGTGTCACCGGGAGCCTTGTGCAGCGCACGGAGGAGCGTGTCACGGGGAGCCTTGTGCAGCGCACGGAAGAGCGTGTCACGGGGAGCCTTGTGCAGCGCACGGAGGAGCGTGTCACGGGGAGCCTTGTGCAGCGCACGGAGGGCTCCTATCACCCGGGGCTCGCAGGCGGCTGGCCACCAGGGTGTTGTCGTGCAGGGCGGAGGAATCTCAACAATGTCACACACACACACACACACACACACACACACACACACACACACACACACACACACAGCATTCCCACTGCCTGGGGCGCCGTCTGGTCTCAACAGGAGGGCACTGCTACTCAGGTATGCCACTGGCCGCCCTGGCACGCTCAGGCAGGGTGCGGCGGCCGCTTGGCAGCTGGAGAATGCACAACCTGCCACCCCCAAAGCCCAACCCAGCCCTATGTCCCCAGCCCCACGGCCCTGCACCACGCTGTCTGCGACAGCAAGGTGGAATGCAAGTCCCTGCAGCTCCCTGTGTGGCAACACAACCCTCAATTCCGCATCGAGCCACATAACGGTACATAAACTAATCCCCTGCAATCCCGCCCTGCACGACAGCATTCAATGCAACACCCAGCAACACCGCGCCGAGTGACACAACAGTACACAATGCAACACTGAGCAATGCCAACCTGAGCAACAACACGCAATGCAATACCCTGCAAACCCCACCCTGAGCGACACCACACAATGCAACACCCAGCAGTGCCACACCAAGCGACAACAGTGCGCAATGCAACAGCCTGCAACCTCGCCCTGAGGGACACCATGCAATGCAACACCCTGCAACGCCGTACCGAGCGACACAACAGTACACAATGCAACACTGAGCAATGCCAACGTGAGCAACAACACGCAATGCAATACCCTGCAACGCCGTACCGAGCGACACAACATTACACAATGCAACACCCAGCAATGCCAACCTGAGCAACAATCTGCAAGTGTGCCCTGAGCAACAACATGCAGTGCGATACCCAGGAACGCCGCACAAAGTGATGCGATGGTACACAATGCAACACCCAGCAACGCCACACCAAGTGATGCGATGGTACACAATGCAACACCCAGCAACGCCACACCAAGTGATGCGATGGTACACAATGCAACACCCAGCAACGCCGCACAAAGTGATGCGATGGTACACAATGCAACACCCAGCAACGCTGCACAAAGTGATGCGATGGTACACAATGCAACACCCAGCAACGCCACACCAAGTGACACAATGGTACACAATGCAACACCCAGCAATGCCACACCAAGTGACGCAATGGTACACAATGCAACACCCGGCAATGCCACACCAAGTGACGCAATGGTACACAATGCAACACCCAGCAATGCCACACCGAGTGACGCAATGGTACACAATGCAACACCCGGCAATGCCACACTAAGTGACGCAATGGTACACAATGCAACACCTGGCAATGCCACATTGAGCAACAGAATGGTATGCACCATCCAGCAAAGCAATCCTCCCCAGTGTGACTGTGTGTGCCACACACTGTGCCCTGGGCAATGCACAGCCCTTGGCCCCATGCAGCACCCTGCTGTGAGCCTGGCGCTGCTTTGCAAACACTCTCTCCTGCCCCCCATGCCGCCACAGCGCTGGAGTGAGCCCATCCCACGAGGGCGCAAAGGCCGGGCGGTGTCCCAGGCGCTCACACTGCACCACTCTCAGGCCAGACGCTGGCGCGGGGAGAGCGCCCGGGCAACGGGCTTGGCAGCCCGGCTGTGTGTCCGGCCTGGCGCCCGCATGCAGATACAGTCAGCCGGGGGCGGGGGCCTGTTCTTGGCATGGAGGCTTGGAAGCTCTGTCCAGGGGACCCTTGGGTCCTCTCCACCCTCCTGGGGGGGGGTGCAGGGCGGGCCGACGGGTTCTGGGGGGGGTGCAGGGCAGGCCGACGGGTTCCTGGTGGGGGGGCGCAGGGCGGGCCGACGGGTTCCTGGGGTGGGGTGCAGGGCGGGCCGAGGGGTTCCTGGGGGGGGTGCAGGGCAGGCCGACGGGTTCCTGGGAGGGGGGCGCAGGGCGGGCCGAGAGGTTCCTGGGGTGGGGTGCAGGGCGGGCCGAGGGGTTCCTGGGGGGGGTGCAGGGCGGGCCGACGGGTTCCTGGGGTGGGGTGCAGGGCGGGCCGAGGGGTTCCTGGGGGGGGTGCAGGGCAGGCCGAGGGGTTCCTGGGGGGGGGCGCAGGGCGGGCCGACGGGTTCCTGGGGGGGGCGCAGGGCGGGCCGAGGGGTTCCTGGGGGGGGTGCAGGGCGGGCCACCCAGAGGAACAGGGAGAGAAGGGAGAACCCAGTTAGCCAACAGCGTTTTGGCAGGGGTGCGGGGGCAGTGCACCCCTAGGCCTGAGCCCCCCGCCCCATAGGTCTGGCAAAGCTGCCCGGAGCAGAAGGCTCCGAACCTCTGACGAGCTCCTGCCCAAACTGTGTGGCCCATCGACTGCGCGCTTTTGGGGGGAGGCCCCTGCCTCTCCCAGGGTGCAGCCCCCGCCACATGGGCACCCCCCTCAGGGCCAACCCCGCAGGGGCCCCAGCGCCAACCCCCCACCATGGGAGTCAGGCAGCGAAATTCCTTGGAGGGCCGGGGGCTGGGCTGTGGCAAGTTCCTCCCCCTGCCCCCTCTCACCTGGCCCTGGCCGGCAGCAGGATGCCGGGCTAGGACAGGAGAGATCCTGTCCCTGGGCTGGTCCGACGCCCCGGCTCGGCTCGCGAACAGGCCCTACTCCAGGTCCTCGCCCCCCTGCCCCGTCCTTGGCCGCGCGTCTCGCCAGCTCCCCTGGGCCCCGCTTGGCCAGCCACGTGCCAAGTCCTGCTCGTCCCAACCGTGTCTTTCCTGCCCTGGCCACGCAATCCAGCCCCCTCCTCTCCCAGCCCACGGCGCTGCCCGGCCAGGACATCGTCCCGGGGGAGCCCGCTGGGGCCGGGAACGTCTGCCGGGGCTCCGGAAAAAGGCCGGGTCGGCTTCCAGCAGGGCTCAGCACAGCGAGGCCTCCGGTGCTGCTGGGCCTGCTGGGCACAAGCCCCCGGGGCCTACGCCTTTGGGGAAGCCCCCTCTGCTGCACCCCAGAGCCAGATGCACCTTGATGGCAGATTGGTCTCCTGCTCATCAGAAGCGGTCCAGCATGTCACTGGACTCAGCTAGGGGAGCAGGGCAGGATGGCGCCCCCCAGAGGACACAGCGGGGTACGACGCCTCACCTGCATGGGGCGTGACTCGGCCTGGGCCAGGGAGCTGGGGCGCAAGATGTTCCCGCGAGCCCAGCGGCTGTGTGGTGAGAGACGGGGCAGAGACATGATCCCTCGGGGATAAACTCCAGGGGCTGGGCCTTTACTATTCCCTGTAGCTCCCGGGCCAGCACTTTGGAGCAGCTGGGTGGGGGCAGCTGCCTGAAAAGCCCCGCCCCGGATGTGATAGGCTGGGCTGGGCTGGGCTGGCAGGTGTGAGCAATGCCCCCCCCCCCCCCCCCCCATGATCCTGGCTCCTCTTGGGGCCTGGCTTGAAGGCACCTAATCAGGACCAACCCACACACCCCGGTGGAGGGTCCTGGGCAGTCCCCCTCCCCCCGGTCAGGTAGGTGGTGGGTTCATTCCCCCCAGCAGAGTGGCCGTGCTGCCCTCACACCCAGTGGCTGGCCTGGGGCCCGGCAGGCATCAGCTTCCCAGACTTTCGCCAGGGGCCTGGGCATTTTCTCCCCCCCCCCCCCCCGCTCCGTGTTTTGCCATCACAGGGACTGCTCCCACCCCCCCCCCCCCGCCAGCCCCCTTCTCTGCAAACAGGGCTGGGGCTGCCCTTCGACCCCCCGGAGGGGCTGGTGCACCAGGCTGCCCCTTTCAGCCCAGGGGGGCTGTCCCGGGGCCCGGGCGGGGGAGGGTCTGGCTCGGCTCAGCTCCTGTGCGCCCCGCCGGGCAGCCATGCCCACGGGAGGGCCCGGCGGCAGCGGCAGCAGGATGGGGGCTACCGGATGCGATGGCCAGGCACGTCCTGGGTGAGCTTGGACCAGGCCAAGGCTAAGGGCCTCAAGGGGAAAGCCCCCTCCCCTCCCCTCCCCTCCCCGTCCTGCTCTCCCCCCCCCCCCCCCCATTAGAGCCTTTGCAGGCCATTGGCTCAAGCCATTTTGGAGCAAAGAGCCAGCCCCCCCCCCCCCCCCCAGCAATGCATTTAGCCGCAGTATCAGCCAGTCCACGACCTGCCCAGGTGCACCGTGGGTGCAGTTTTCCATCCCTGTCTTGGCGGGGGGGTAGCACCAGGCACGTGGCACCGAGGGACCTTTCCTCGCCCTGGCGGTGGGCGGCGAGAGACGGGACCACAGCGGTTAGCGGATACAGACGGGGGGGACTGGCACCACGGCTCACGTTTGGAGTCACCCCGCATGAACCTGCTTCCCTTCAGGGGGCTAGGGGGTCTCCCGGGTTCCTTCTCTCGCGGCTGGGGAGCCTCGCGTACGCGCTCCCTGCCTCAGTTTCTCTCCCATTGCAAACCCCTTCCCCGAGCCCTGGGACAGGGAGACGGAGGGAGATTAGCTCTTCCGTCGGGGCCCTCGGTGCACGGGTCCCTACTGAGATTCCCTCCTCTGTGCTGGCTGGGGGGATTAACGGGGGGAGTGAGAGGCTACCAGCCACCAGACCTGCACCCTGCTGATCGGGGCTCCCCTAATGGCAGAGGCAGGCTGGGTGGGGATGTAGGGGAGGGGGCTTAGATCAGAGGCCACCGCCTCATGGCATCCAGGGACAGCCGGCAGCACAGACCAGGCTGAGCCTGGAAAATGCCAGGGAGCGTTACCCACCCTGCCCCGAGCCCTGTGGCCGGCCTAGCGCTCACCCCTCCCCATCCCTCTGGGGACGGTGTCTCTAGGCCGAGCTCTGCCCAGGGCACAAACGCAGGAAGAGGCCGAGAAGGAAGCAAAACACTTTGGTGATGCCCCAACGTTCTTCGGTGGAACTCCAGCGCCCGGCCGGTTCTGTCCGTCCGCCCCCGGCACGCGCGGGGGTCAGGCCCGACCTCCAGGGCCCCACGGCGCCTGCTGCAAGGTGGCTGGAAACCCCTGGGAACGCTGCCTGCCGCTGGGGCCGCCCTTGGGCGGGAGGCAGGGGTGCCGGAGATTCAGCAGGGGGCGCTCTGCCTTCCCTGTCCGTCTGGCAGCAGCGTCCCCAGGTGGCGGCGTTGTATTCCCAGCGGCGCTGCCCTTCCAACGAGATGGAAAACAAAGCTCCTGAGCCCACCGGCTCATGGAAATCGCCTCTCACGTCTGCTGCGGTCCTGCCGGCTCAATTCGGTTCTCCCTGTCCTGACCCGTCCCGCCGCCGTGCTGTGACCTGGCTGCCCCCCTCCACCCCAGAGGTGGCCGCATGTCGGTGCGGAGTGACGTGAGCCGATCCCATGAATCAGTGGATGAGGGTGGCTTTTTGAAGACAAGGCTGTTACTGCTCGCGGGGGCCACGAGCAGAAGGCCAAGCCAAAGAGGCTTTTGATCAAATGTTGGGACTAGGGAGATAAGGGACTAGTCGACTACCCAGTAACACCTGCTTAGTGGGTCGTCGCCCCCCCCTTGCTGCGTCTGTCAGAGAGAGGCAGCAAGAGGAGGGGGCAACAGCAGCCAGTGCTGGGGGGAGCCAGCTTAAAATCTGGTTCCCCCCAGCTCTGTCTCCACAGGAGGGCAGAGGTGAAGTGGGGGGACCAGGCGGAAGCCAGAAATCAGCTGTCCCAGCTCACACCCAGTCCAGACGCTGCGCCTCTGCTTTGTAATGTATGAAGAGCCCCAGGACAGCTGATTCCCAGCTTGCGCCCAGTCCCCCCTGCGCTCCCCCGCCCCCACCTGCTGCGCCTCTGCCTGGCAGCTCTTAATACATTTAAAAGGCTGACGCGCAGCAGGGTTCCCTCCCGGCCCCCGGCGCTAACCCCACTCCGGCTCTGCAGTTTTCCCCCTTCTCAACTCATCGATTAGCTGATTCAATGCAATTTAACATCCCTAGTTGGAACCAGACCGGGGGCAAGCCGCAGGCCCGGACGCTATTCTGGGAACAGGCTTTGGGAACGCGCTGGGTCCAGAGCCTATAAATCCGACTTGGCCGACCAAAGGGAAATTCCTTGGTCAAAATGTTTAACCCGCCCCCCCTCCGTGTGCTGGATGGGCCCCCCCCTCCCCCAGGGATGGCAGCGCGGGAACCGCCTTGGAGTGCAGCCCAGCAGCAGTGAAAGGGTTACAAGAAAGCAAAGCCGGGGGTGTCCTTGGGGTCAGGGTTGGCTGGGGACGTGAGTCAGGGTGGGTTTGTCATTGAGAAAGTATGTGCCTGATGGAGCCTGCAGGTCGCAGCCTAGGCTGCCATGCCTTCCTGCAGCACATCCTACCCTACTGCCCCCCCCCCCCCCCAGCCATGTCCTCTGCCGCAGCCTCAGGGGCAGGGAGGCGCTGGGACAGGAAGTCACTTCAAGGAGCTGCTTGTCAGTTGCGCGGCACCGCGATGGGCCCGTGGCAGGACCAGCCTCCTAGGATGGGTTTCCATGGGGGGGGGGGGATTCTGCCAGAGGGGCTGTCTCAGGACGGCAGCGCGAAGCCTAAATCTGGGAGCGGACTGAGCCCCGGGCTGCGAGTCAGGACTTGTTCGGGGCCAAGCGTTTAGCAGGATTCCCACACAGGACTGGCAAGTTGCATGGCCGATGAGAGGAGGCGGAATAACAAGAGTGAGGATTTAAAAAAAAAAAGGAATTAAGAGCGTGGGAAGGGATCTCAACCTTCATGCTTCAGGGCACCCGCTCAGGGGTCATTCAGAAGGTCAGGAGGAAACATCCCAGGAGGGCACACGATCTCGTCACTGCAGGGGATTCTCGTCAGAGGCAGGATACCAGGCTGGCTGGACCCAGCGGTCTGGCCCGGAGGCCTGCTCAGTCCCTCACGGCACCGCCCCCTCCTTTGGAAAGCGCTTTGAGATCTGTGGCTGAGACACGCCCGTCTCCGAGCCAGATGCTGAAATCAGTGGAGGTTGGGCGTCGTAACGCCTTCCCGGCTCTCGGCTGCCCCACGCGCGCCATGTCAAACGAACGACACGGGGGCTCTGGGCGTTGTGCGGCTACCCACTGTGGCCATGCCTCTCGACACCGCACAGAGCCGCCAGCTCAGGAAGGGGCGAGTAGACGACAGGCCCGTCGAACCTGACCCCTGGGGTGTGGCCACAGCTGGATGCTGCAGAGAAAGGGCTGACGTTCCATCTCATTGGGCAGCACTGTCCCGGGCACGGAACGTTTCCTCCTGTCCCCTCCCTTGAGCAACCTGCTTCTGCCCTGAAGCATGCCCATGGCGCGTCTTTCCTGTGCGTTTTCCTAGGGCTGTGTCATTTCCTGTGCCTCCATTAGATAAAGCTTTGGTCTTTTCTGGAGCCTTCGCCTCTCTTGTCTCCCGTAGCAACGTCCGTTGCAGGCTAATTACACCTTGTCTAACAGCAGTTCCACCCAGGAGCCAGCTGTCTTCAGTTCAGTGCACAGGTCAGAACTGGCCCATGCATGCCTCACAAGTCCAGCAATCTGTCTGTCTAGATGCTTGGCCCACGGAGCTCCTCCCAAGCATTCTTCCCTCTTCCGCCGTAGCCCCATGAGGCAGGGAAGGGTTATAGCCTCATTCTCCACTTGGGGAAACTGAGGCACTGAGACATTTAAGGGCCAGGTTTTCTGAAATGTGCCACACCCAGTATGGCCCCTGCTGGCATTTAATGAGGTGGCCAGGGAAGAGTGGGAACCGCTTTTGAAAATCTGACCAGCAGTGACTTGGTCAAGGTCACCCTCGAGAGTTAGTGGCAGAGGCCAGGTTGACCCCAGCTGTTATGTCTTTGTCTCCTTCAGCTCCTGGGCTGGGGAGGGGCCTGTCAGTTTGCGGTTCTGTGGCCAAGCCGTTCACCTTGCTGTAGCGAGCAGCAGACATGATGTGTGGACAGCTGGGTGCGTGTTTCAGGGTTCAGCAAGGCCGGATGGTGAGAAACCAGAGAAGTTGGCAGTTTGGTTCATCGGTCCTCTCCACCTTTTCCAGCCGCTGGCTTGTCTGCCATTCATTCATCAGTCAGTCACTCATTCATCAGTCAGTCACTCATTCATTCATTTACTAATTCCTTCAGCTGGTACCCCATGCCCCTTCCAGTAGCCTCTGAGAGCAGTGCCTGGAAATAGCCCTCGTCACCCCCAGACTCACATCATCTGACCCTTCCGTCACCAGCTCCAAATACAGACCCCATCCGCCCACCTCCCAGGAGCCATGAGGCGTCTGATCAGGCCGTCCCTGCCCTGGAGGACTGACAGGCGGGTTGTGTCCCCGGGAACTGATGCATCGGGCTACTGAAGGCTGCTTGTTCTCCTTGGCCGACCCACATGCCAGCGGGGTGAGAACAAGCGGTGTGACTCAGCGTGGCACGTTCTGCATTTCGCAACCTCCCCAGGCGGAGGAGACGTTGGCAGGGGATGATTCAGCCTCTCCGGTCACCCCTGTACTGAGGCCCTCTGGGGTCTCTTTCACTTCACCTTTTTTAATTCCACAGCAATGCCCCCGGGATGGGTTAATGGCCCGTTGTGCAACAGTCACCCTGTGGTGTAGGTTGGGGCAGCCGCTCTGGGACTTGGCTCTTGTGTAATGCCTTGTGGGGGGAAGGGGTCAGCTGGAGTGCAGGGCAGGCTGGAGGGGTCCTGAGAGGGTGAGACAGGGCGGTGGAGGGGGGTCTGGTTTGTATTTCAGCAAACCCAGCACCCCTGATTATCGCCCCAGCTGGAGAGGGCTCCCTGCACCCAGTCCGCACCATCCACCCTCCATCTCCTTTCCGAAACTCCTGCATGCTCTGTCAGGGAGAGGGGTGTGAATCGCTCAAAACCAGTGTTCCCGCTTGGGCAGCCACTTAGGAGAGGTTCAAATGCAGCCCAGTGGATTAGCAGAGCACCCAGAACTCGGTATTTTATTCTACTGGTGGTGCACATTCGCACGTGTCTCAGCGCACATATAAACATTATTCCACACATGTCTGGAAAAGATTAGAGGGAGCATTGTGAAACACCCCTGTAGAAAGGGGCAGAAAGGGCTGCTTCCCAAGTCCCCCCCCCTTTTTTAGACTGAGCATTTGGGAGTAAGGGAGTCACCCCGGAAGGGGCAGGAGGTGCTATCACTTCTGCCGGTGGGTCACCTTCACTCACCCCTGGCCGGATCCAGGCCATAACGGCTCAGCACTGCTGCTTTCAGACGCTGGTGCCCAGCCCCCATCTCATAGCCTGTTAGTCCTTGCAGCAGGTGTCCTGCAGCTAAGCAGTTGGCGCACGCCCAGCGAAACGCCGCGGCTGCTCGCACAGGCACCCATAGGCATGTGGGAGATCCAGTGCGTCTCCCTCAGGGGCGCTCGTGCGTCACACTGCTGGCCGAGGGCGGGTTAGCTTCTGCGGCGGGGCGGGACAGTCACGGTAGCTCAGCAGGTTTGGGGAGGGGACTAGACGCCTGTTGTATTCTGACGGTTCGTGGCACTCGTGGTCCCTGCTGGGTGCCTTTGCTAGGACATCGTCCCTGGGAGGTGGGGGAGGCAGTTTGGGGAGACGGGCCACCCAAAGTGGACAGCGGGTCCAAATCCGAAGTGGCCGCAGGTCTGACAGTGTGCCATGCCAATGCAGCGCAGTGCGTTGTGGGGGGTGGGGGATGGTGCTCTGTGGGAGAGAGGCGTCTGGGGGGTGTTTGTAGGGTTACTTGGAGGGGTCCATGCTCCAGGGTCCATGGCTGCAAAGCTCATAGGCCACTACACTGAGGGAGCTGTGGCCCACGGGGGTACCACTAAGGTTTCATTAGGGGTTAGCCACCATGGAGACATAAGAACAGCCAGATGGGGTCAGACCAAAGGTCCATCTAGCCCGGTGTCCTGTCGGCCGACAGTGGCCAGTGCCAGCTACCCCAGAGGGAGTGAACAGAACAGGGAATCGTCTTGTGATCCCTCCCCTGTCGCCCATTCCCAGCCTCTGACAAACAGAGGCTGAGGACACCACCCCTGTCCATCCTGGCTAATAGCCACTGATGGACCTACCCTCCCAGAATGTATCCATCTCTTTTTTGAACCCTGTTAAAGTCCTGGTCTCTACAACATCATCTGGCGAGGAGTTCCACAGGTTGCATTGCCAGAGGACGGGGGTGAATAATGGAAAGACCTCGTTAGAAAGAAGTTGCCCATCTTTGTTCCCCTGCATCCCTGCCAGGCCAGACCCAGCCCGACCGGACCCGCTGGCTCTCTCGCCTTCAACCATTCTGACTGATAGGGAAACCAGCCTCTGAGCCGTGGAAGGCGACGATGGCAGCGCGCCTCCCCGCCATGGCATTCCGCTCGTGCCCAGGAGCTGCGGGGATTTAACGCACCAGCCTATGGTATCTAGACCGCGGGGTCGCGGCGGAGCTGGGCCAGCCAGGTCCACTCGGATGGGCTTCCCGACATTGGCAGATACGTGTCCCTTGCGCATCCCAAGGCCTGCCTAGTGTTCTCAGGGGCTGCTGCAGGTCAGACTTGGGGGGGGTGTCGGCAGAGCCATGCGTGGGGTGTCTAGGCTTGGGCTCCCAAGGGCTGCAGGGGGCCGCTAGGCTTGGCATATGGGCAGCTTTAGCACCCGGCAGCCAGCATGGCCTCCTGCCCACACTCCGCCGGGTTCCGAGAAGTTCTTTCGTTGCCTCCCTTGGAGAGGAAGCCGCGCTCCGTCTCTGACTCGGGGGCCAGTGTTTATGTCTCGGGTCCCTCTCACGACAGTTCATTCTCTCCCCACGGAATCTGATTCCCACAAGTAGGCCCCCAAGCACGGCAACCCGAGACTGGCATTGGAAGCCGCCTGATGGCTGCAGCAGGCAGGGACCTGCGCAGGCAGGAGAGCTGGCCTCCAGATGAACCCTCCCTCGAACCCACGGCGTTGTGGCTCCTTTGGGGGATGTTCTGTTGGGATCTAGCACTTCCCGCCCTCCATATAACCCTCCAGGGAGGGACATGGACAATGTGCCACCAGGGAGAGAGGCAGTGGGTTTGATTTTACCTAGCTCTCCTGTAATGCTTTTCCTCCACAGAACTCAAAGGCCTTTATCAAAGCAGACAGTATCATTAACCCCATTTTACAGATGGGGAAACTGAGGCACGGGGGCGTGCCGTGACTTGCCCAAGGTCACCCGACAGGCTAGTGGCAGAGCTGGGACTAGAACACGTTCCAAGATGCTGGATTGTGGTATTAAAACATTAGCTGGGTGAGGAAAACCCTGGGTTGCCCCTAAGGGATAACTTGACCATGATAAAGTCTTGTTTACACTGGACCACTGTAGGGTGTAGCTGCTGCCATCGCACCGTTTAGCCCTGGGCTGGGTGAGAGCAGAGACCAGCCTGCTCCCATTCACAGTGACTTTGGGGGTGGCCTCTTGTTCACGGGGGGCTACGGAGTCACAGGTGCTAACGGTGACCTAGTGAGGTACACTGAGGCCACGTGTGAGGGCGGAGTCACCTGCTGGTATGTGGGTGCAAGGGACACGAGGAGCCAGGTTTTCAAAGCGCTCGGCACCCACGGTGCCCCTGAAAATGTGCCACCTTCCTGGAGTCTCCCTGGGATCTGAGCTGCTCTGAGAATCGCTGCCTGTGTAACTGGCGGTGAGCAGCTGGAAGCAGTTTAAATACACGAGCCCCAACCTGCCACCTCGCTCCTGAACCGGGCGCCCACGCGCCGCACACACCCCCTCGCTGGACGAGCGTTCTAGTCGTTTGTGACATGAGCAGAGCCTTGCTCGCACGTCCGGGCACGTCCCCGATCCAGCTGGCCTCTTTGCCGGCCTGTTTCATCTGAGGGCTGCAGCGTGTTTTCCCCTGGGCTGTGTCTAGACTGGCCAGTCTTTCCGGAAAATCAACCGCTTTTCTGGAAAAACTTGCCAGCTGTCTACACTGGCTGCTTGAATTTCCGCAAAAGCACTGACTTCCTACTGTACGAAATCAGTGCTTCTTGCGGAAATACTATGCTGCTCCTGTTTGGGCAAAAGTCCCTTTTGTGAAAAGGGCCAGTGTAGACAGCTCAGATTTGTTTTGCGCAAAAAAGCCCCGATGGCGAAAATGGCGATCGGGGCTTTTTTGCACAAAAGCGCATCTAGATTGGCACGGACGCTTTGCTGAAAAAAGTGCTTTTGCAGAAAAGCGTCCATGCCAATCTAGACACTCTTTTCTGAAAATGCGGACGACTGGGATCTGTTGGCGTTACGCCAGCAGTCCTGGGCTTTTTAAATCAGTTATCCATGTAAAAATGTTGCTGGCTCCCTGAAACCTAATTGCTTGAGCCAGGATGAAAGTGACTTAAGTTTCTTACAGGTACTATCGTGTTGCACCCCCTAGACGGGGGGGCTCAGGGCAGGGGGATGGAGGGGTGCAATATGATGATACCTGTAAGGTATTTAAGTGTGGCATGGAATGGTGGGCTCAGGACAGGGGGAGGGGATGGGGGGTGAGGAGGAGCTCAGGCCGGGGGCAGAGAGTGGGGGGGGGGAAAGGGGGCTGAGAGTGAGGGGGTGCAGGAGTCAGGGCAGGGTGCTGAGGTGTGTGTAGGGGTGAGTGTGCAGGCAGGGCGCCGTGTGGGGAGGGAGGGCCCTGAACTGTGCATATCGGGTCTCTGCTGCTCTTCTTCCCCGTGCCCCGACTCTCAGGGAGCGAGGGGAAAGTGCCGAGCCTGGGTAGCCGGGAGGGAGAGGAACGCCGCAGGCTGGGCACTTTCCCCTCGCTCCCTGACAGTCGGGAAGGAAAAGAAGAGCAGCAGTCACCTGTATGTGCCCTGAAGCACCCCCCTCTTTAAACACCCCCGGGGAGCAGTCCTGGACGAGGGCCATGCCCCCAGCCAGCCCCTTTCACCTGTCTGCTGCTTCGCGTGGCAGCCTGCAGGAGGCCCCAGGCACCAGGCTGGGAGTGCGTCATCCCTCCCCTTGCAGCCGGCTGCTTCTTGCCGGAGCGCCGCACCGGGGTGCCCCAGCTGCCTTTCACCTCTGGCTTGAGCTCCGGCATCTCCTGCCGTCCCAATGAAGCCCTGAGAGCGGGTTGCTTCCAATGTGCCCTCTCATTTGTTCCATTCCCAGTGTGGAATAAATTTTGTTCTGTGCACTGAGGAATGGGCCGGTGTGCACCACCCAGAGAAACACATGCTGGAGGCTGTGGGCCCTCTGCTCATCCACTGGGGGCATTTCAATCTCTCCTGGGTGGCCGCCCACGCGCTCAGCTTCCAGGGAACACCGGTTGCCTCTCTGGGGGCAGGTCTCTTGCACCTCGGCAGGTCGGAGCCTCCGAAACAGAGTGCTGGGCCGGAGCTCTGATCCAGCCTGGGGGCCGCCCTGGGTCTGTGCAGCCGAGAGTTCACTGGGGTGCAGGGAGGGGAAGGAACCGCGCTGGGCTTGGGACAGAAATCTCCGTGCCAAGGCAAACCGCAGCGCAGGGAGCTGCCCTCGTCCGCGTGTGAACGCTGCAGCCGCCCACCCCCTCCCCACCCGGGGAGCCTGGCTGGCTGCTGCTGGTGGAGGTGAACGGGGCAGGCTACATAAGGCGCTCCCGGGCCCCTTTGCACCAGTGTGCGGGAGCCAGGCTCAGAGGAGTGGCTCTGCTCTGGCTGTGGGAAGAGATTCTGGCCTGCAGGGGGACCCCGGGAGGAGGAGGCGCGCAGCTGGCAAGCCCAGACAGCTGCTGAACCGGGACCGGCAGGGTTCAGGTAAAGTCCTCTTCCTGGGAGCCGGGCGCTGGTGGGTTTTGCACCCTCCGGGGGGGTTGGTTGGAGCTGTGGGCAGCTGGTTTCTGCGTGGAGGTGGGGGAGGAATTGGCTGCCTGGATTTCTCCCTGCTTCGGGGGAGGGAATGAGCCAGGTTCTGGTTCTGGTTCTGCCAGACCGGCAGGTAGCTTTTGGGCTGGGTGCCGAGGGGGTGGCAGCTGCCAGCCTGCCCTGGCTTCGCCGGGTGAACTTTGGAAGGCGTTGCAAATCTTTCTGGGGTCCCGGGGAGAGGCTGTGGCTCTCAGTGGGGGCAGAGTATTGTGTAGTGTGTGGGGGAGGGGGGAGGTTAATGGGATGTCATTGCCCCTAGACTGCTTGCCCCGGGTGTGTTTTGCTGAGGCGGAGCAGGGAGCAGGCAGCCGGCAGGGTGTGTTTGGGCTGGGGCTGGAAAGCAGAATTCCACAGGCCTTTCCTCGCGGTGCTGCTGGGGGGAGCTGCTTCCCCCTACTTTGCAAGCTTCCTCCCCCCCTCGGGGACAGGCACCACGCTTTGAAGACCGGGGGCAGGATCTGGCCCTGCCTGATTTCCCCCAGCCCTGAAATGCAGCCTCCTCTGGGGTGGGGCACCACTGCTGTTTTACAGTCCCTCTGTAGTGCCAGCAGGGGGAGGCCCCCAGGGTTGGTTTCCGTGCTACTGTGTACGGGCGCGGAATGAGCACCGGCCCCCAGATTCCAAGCATTTTCCCGAGCCCACTTCAGCGTCGCTGCTCATGCTCCGGGCAGCCTGTTCCCAGGAGGTCCCAGCCCTAGGTCGGCGGGTTAAGCTAACAGAAGGAAGGCACCTTGCTCCCCTGGCAAAGATGGATTGAAATTCCTCCCCTGCCTTTCATCTTCCCGCCCCCTCCCCTCTGCCTCAGTTGGCTGCTGAGACCTTGAAACTCGTTGCATTGTCTAAGGGCTGGAGCACAGCCCTGATGGCACTTTCAGACCCACGGCAGGGGGCCTGAGCAGGGAGTTACAGGCCATGCTGCTCTAACCCAAGGGGATATGAAAGGGAGGGAGGATTGAGCGTGGGGTGGAGCTGGGAGCCGCAGGAGCAGGTGCTGGAGTATTTCCACCCCATAGCTCTGCTGTGGGCCCCTCGATCCTTCCCTACAGCCCCCAGCTGCTCCAGCTCTGTCCTGCCCTCCCACAGCTCAGCCAGTACCCTGCCCGGCCGTCCTCACTGGATCTTAGGCCCCGGACACCACCCTGAGCCTGCAGATCAGGGATGAAAGCGCGGGGCCGGCTAGGGATGTAAGTGAGTCGCTAGTCGACTAACCTACAAGCCTAAGTTTAGCAGGTAGGCGAGTCGACCACTCACATTTCCCCTCCCCCCTTGCTGCCTCTGTATCGGAGGCAGCAACTGGGGGTGGGACAGGAGCTGGCGCTGGGGTGGAGCCGGCTGAAAAGCCAGTTTCCCCCCAGCACCGTCTCCATGGTGAGGCCGGATCAGCGCAGAGCAGAGGGGAAGGATGACGTCTCCTGTCTTGTTTACGACCCCCCGGGTTATACCTCCCAGAACAACGTTTGGGTCTTTCTGCCACAGTGTCACTCTGTGGACTCGTCTTTCGCTTGTGCTCCTCGGTGACCCCTCGATCCCTGCCCCGCCTCACAGGCGTGGGGTAAATACAGTATCAATTGGGAGGCGCTCAGGGACAGGAGAGACCGGGGCCCGAGACGTACCAGCCAGGGACAGGAGTAAGCGGCTCTGACACCAGGTTCGGAGCAGGCGTGCCATGATGCCCGTGTCAAGTCCTAATGCTGATGGGGGGCTGCCGGGAGGAAAGAGGCTTGTCCTGGCCATGTCTCAGCCGGTAACTCCAGGCCTGCATTCTCATCATGCAGCCATTTACAGCAGCATGGAAGGAGTGTGACACAGGGATAAGGGGGGGTCAATTGCCACGTGCTCTGCCCTAGTGGAGGTGCCGTGTGATCCCAAATGCTCAGAGTCAAAAAAGGGGGGGGGACATGGGAGGTAGCCTCCTCCTCCTCCCACTGCTAAAGGGGTGCTTAGCAATGTTCCCTCTAATCTTTTCCAGACACATGTGACTTTTTCCATCCATGTGTGGAATATTTTTTTCGATGCGCACCGAGGCATGTGTGAATGTGCACCACCTGTAGAAACAAAACCTAACTGTGGGCGCTCTGCGAATCAGCCAGGCAGCTTTTGAATCACTCCTGAGCGGCCGCCCAAGCAGCCACCTTACAGGGAACACTGGTGTTGAGCTATTCCCAACTCTGTCCCTGACAGTGCTCACAGGCGCCTCGGAAAGGAGATGGAGGGTGGGCAGTGCAGGTTGGGTGCAGGGAGCCCACCCCAGTGCGGGAGATAATTGGTGCAAACTCCCCAGTGCAGGCAGGTTTCAGCCCCGGGCCCCCACTAATGTCACCCTGAGGACCACACTCCCCTCGGCTCGCCTCACCGGAGTCCAGGGGGGGAGGGCATGGGCATGTAGAGCCTGATTCTGCTCTGAGCCTCTGTGGCTGCAGCAGTGTGTGCATGAAAGCCTTGGACCAGTTACCGCTGGGCAGTGCATGGGGGGATGAGACGGGGGGTCCTGGGGAGGATGTGCACAGCTGCATGGCAGGCCACCCCCTCCCTTTGGAACTGAAATCCCTGCCTGTGTTTGAGCGGCTCAGCTGTGTCCCACCCACATGCAGAATAAATTTTGTTATGCGCACCAAGGAAAGGGCAGGTGTGCACCGCCTCTAGACACGCAGGTCGACCGCTTTGAGCGGCAGTGGGTGCTCTGCCAATCGCCTGAATCTCTCCTGGGTGGCCACCCAAGCGCTCAGCTTACAGGGAACCCTGCTGCTCAGACTTGTCCCCACCCTGCCCCGTGCCCTGGCACTGCGAGGCTGAGGCAGCATACATAGGGCGGGCACATGGCCTGGCCCAGGTGTGGAGCGGGTCACAGGCTGCGGCCCGGCCCCCTTTCCGAGGCTGGCCAGCACTGGAGATGGAGGCAGCAGCTGACCACACCGGCACGCTCCTGCCCTTCCTCCAGTCTGAGGGGACTCAACAGGACCCCGCTCTGATGCGTTCCCGGCCCTCCTCGTGGCCCCGGCTGGTCTGGGAGCCGCACTGTACGGCTGCTGAGCTAGGGGCTGTGCCCTACAGGCTGCAGGGGGGATTGCTGGGAGAGCTCCTACCGGCCACTCGAGTGGCTGCCGCGGACCCGACGGAAGCATCGGCGTGGGCTGCAGGCAGTGCCGCAGCCTGGCTGTCGTCCCAGCAGGGGGCGACACAGCGAGGTCTCGGGGCTGGGAGACTGGAAGGGGAATCGGGCTGGGCTAAGTTGGAAAAGTTTTGTTCCCGGGTCTCCTGTCGGCCACCAATTCACACACCCGCCCTGGCAAGCCCCGCTGGCCTGTGCTCGGAGGCCCTGGTGCCAAGCACGTGCCGCTGGCCTGGGGCCCAGGTGAGAGCAGGGTGGCACTAGGGTGCTTCGCCCAGCCCTAGGAACGAGGCTCTAAACCCAGGGGGGTCCAGGAAACGTTTCTTCACCTCCCGTCCTCTCTCCCCAGCCACTGCAGATCCAGGAGCATCAGCCACGAGATGAGGCTGCTGTGGTCTCTCCCGACCCTCTGGCTGTTGGTGGCCCAGGATCTCTCCGCCCACAGGGCCCGGACCCGCCGAGAGCTGGCTCCCGGCTTGCACGAGCGAGGGATCCGGGACGCCGGCGGCTCGTACTGCGAGAAGAACGACGCCTGTTGCCCCGGGCGGGACGACGCCTGCACCGTGCCCTACCTGGACACCCTCTGCTACTGCGACCTCTTCTGCAACCGCACCGTGTCCGACTGCTGCCCCGACTTCTGGGAGTACTGCCTGGGCATCCCGCCCCCCCTGCCTGTGCACATAAGTAAGTGGCGCCGCCCCTTCTCTGCCGAGGCTGCCAATGACCAACCGACCGTTCTGGTGGTGTCTGTGCCGGTCGAATCGAATGTGCCCTCTAGGAGCTAGACCGGGAGCCCCCCCTGCTACCCAGACACCTGTCAAACGGATGCATTGTCTTGTTCCACCTGCTGCGGGATTTGAACCTGCAACCTGTGTGTGTCCTGGCCCTCAGTACTCCCCCGCCCCCATACCCTTTGGAATCAACAGGCATTCCGCGCCACAGAGCCTCTGCTCCCTCTCCTGCCCACGTGGCTGCCCTGGGTCCTATCCCTAACGGGAACACCCTGGAGCAACCCCGCCAGGCTGCAGACATGGGGAGGCCTCTCCCTTGCGCCCCCTGCTGGCCTGCGTGCCGTCGGGCAACCGTCGGCTCCTTCCTTGCCACTCACCCGTCCTCCCGCCATCGCAGGCCCTGCTGGAGAGGTGTTTGTTTCCTGGGCAGCTGCAAGATCTCAGCCTGCCTGCGGCTGGGTGTGTCCACACTTCACACACCCAACAGCCGCCTGCCCCCGGCCCCAGGCTGCCTGGGGAGCTGCCAGCCGCCTTTCCTAGAGTGCTGGCTGCCTCTTGAGTGAAGTGTCCTTACCCCTGCGGTGCCAGGCACTGGGAAAGTCATGGGCCAAGAAGGGAGGGAAGAAAGTCAAGCCAAGCCCAGGGCCCCTGGAGACAATGAAGGTTGGACCCAGGTAGGGTTGCCAGATGGTTTAACAAAAAATACCGAACACCTCCCTCCCCCCCCCCAAAAAAAAAAATCAGGAAAAAACTCTGTTGAGAAAAAAAAAGAGACGAGACCAAAGTTGTTAAGCAAAAAAAAAAAAAAAAAAAGCTGCTGTGCCTTTAAATGGCCCCACTGCACCCCCGCCAGATGCAGCAGGGAAAAATTGTCCCCGCCGGGCTTCCATCCGAGGGAAAGGAAATACTGGACATTTCACATGTCCGGTATTTTCTGGGTTTTTTTACCAGGCGGGGGGACCCGAATAACGGACAGTCCGGGTGAAAACTGGAGACCTGGCAACCCTAGACCCAGGCGGAGAGTATCTGAGAGCAGAATATGGCCCAGTACACTCAAGTTCCATCTCTAGAACATGGGTGGGGAGGGGGGATCCACAGCTGGTATAAATCAGCCTTCCCAAAAAGAGGGTTTGGCCCGTATTAGTTATCGGCTTTCCATAGGACGGCCCCGCAGTCGGTCGTATTCTGCGCACCAGAGCGACCCCAGATAACACCTTTGCCTGCAGACAACTCGCTCTGGAACTGGGGTGCCCAACCAGGTCGGAAGCAGCAGCTACTGTAGCGGTTCCTGCTAGAGTGAACTAGCCATGCTCAGCCAGCCAAATAGCCACGTGTGACTAGTGACTGGCATGTCGGACTCCCTGGCTCTAGAACTTCACCTGGGGCAACCAGACCAAAAGTTGACCCTATGCAGATATGTGGGTCTCTTTCCCCCAGGGTGAAATGTCGGCGAGCCAGCTGGGCGGGGGAGTGACGGAGACTCGGGGGGTGTTTGGGCCCTATCTGTGGAATCCCAGGATGGGATTTGTCCTCGTGCGGTGATCCTTGTGCAGCAGCTGCTGTCTGGGAGCTCCGAGTCTGATGACGTCATGATCCTCGGAGCTGGACATGTGTCACCCCAATGTACAGACCGGACTCCCCTCTGCCCGGCCATCTGCCGGGCTGCGTGTCCCTCCCACCGGTGCATAGAACAAAACTCTTTCTAAGAAGCCATTGAGAAACCCGTCAGCTTGTAACTATGAATCAAGCGTTTGTAACTGGCGTCTTTATCTGAAATGCTTCCAGTCCCCGGGTGCGTGGGAGGCCTTTTTGGGCGCTCCCATGATCTCACCCTGCAAGCGCTGCTCTCTGGGAATTCCTCCTGCCGGCCCCACGGCAGAGTCCCGCAGTAATGGCACGCACCGCTGTGCCCTCCTGGCTACGACACAGTGGGGGGCCAGCGTGAGCCCCTTTTGGAGTCGCGGGTGGGTTGGCCCAAGAGGGGGCTCTGTACGGCCACAAGGGTCCCCAAGCAAAGTGGCATGTTGGGAGTGTGAAGAGCTGGCCCCTAAGCTGCGTTCCCTGTAAGCTGAGCGCTTGTGGGGGCCACCAAGGGGAGATGCAGGTGCTGCCCAGCTGATTGGAAAACAGCTGGCAACATGTTTCTATGAGTGGTGCACATTTGCACATGCCTCTGTGCACATCACAACATTTATCCCGCACATTCATGGGGGGAAATCGAGGGCACATTGCCCCTACACGAGGGGGTGGAGTCTGCTCTGTTACACGCGTGGGAATCCAGTGTCCCCAGCGGAGCCAGTCTTGATCGATGCAGCTGAGAGCAGAACCTGGCCCCCGGGCACTCACCTGTGGGAAGCAATGAGAAAAGCCCGGGGCGTGTTTACATGAGAGGCCTGCCGGGGCGTGTGTCACACCTTGAACACGCTTCGCCTGGCTGGCACCCAGCCCCAAACCACACAAACCTCCGCTGCACCCAGGCACGTGCCCTGAGCCAATGCGTCAGAGGGTGATAAATCATACCGGCCATTGCCTCTGATTGCACTTTGGCCTCACACCCAGCTGCAGGGAGACAGACGGGAGGAGGGAGTCAAAGACCTGCCGGGAAGTTTGGCTAGGCCTGCACAGCGGCTGCATAGTTGCACAGGGATAAGAGGAAGAATCCGGCTCCTCCTACCCTGGGATAAAATGTAACCCTTGCATGCCTTGAGAAGCAAGAGTTGTGCTCCCACCTTCCCCCAAGTAGCCCAGAAAACCTGTCTAAGATTGGCTGTGGCACAGAGAGGGGCGGAATATTTCCATGGACAGCTCAGATCTGTTCTCAATGGGGGCCGGGACTAGTGTAGAAGGGTGATGCAGAAGTTCAGAGACTTTCAAAGCTTAGGATCAAGTCTCTTCTCTGCCACAGACTCCCTGAATGACCCTGGTCAAGTCACTTTCTCCCTCTGTGACCATGGCTCCTTATTTTACATGGGTTATGGTCCTGCTCCTTTGAAATCAATGGAAAGATTCCCACTGATGGTATTTCACCTCTCTCCTGGCCAGGCTGTGTTCGTGGTGCACACAAGTACCCACCCGGAGCCACCTACAGAGAAAACTGCAACCTCTGGTGAGTGCATTGGCTTCCCTAATGACCAGGTGTGCTAATGACCATGCTCCTTGCTGCAGCCAAGGTTTGCTCGTTATTTCCTGGACTGCTAATGACAGGCTGCCTAGAAGCTCCACTGCAGAGCGGTAACTCAGCCCCGCACCTGAATGTTTACTGCCCCCACAGCGAATGCTTTGGCGAGCTCAGAGCCCACCGTGACACGGCTGATGAAATTCCAGACAGGGTCAGTTTCTCGTCACTTTCGGATTCATCTGGACTTCCTGCAAAGGGGTCACCATGATCAAATTCTGCCCTGACAGTTGCATTGTAAGCCAATCGGTTTTCTCAGTTGCAGGCTGAGGGCTGGGTCAGTGGCTGGGATTTTTCTTTCCATCCATTTCCAAAGTGTGTCTCGGATCTAAGGGATCGGAGCTGGGCAAGACAGATGGGGCTGTTACGTCTTTCTGGGTGCAGGGAGCAAGCGGGCGCCGGAGGTGTGAATGGCATTGTAGGTGAAGGGAACAAGGAAGAACAAAAGAAATCTCTCCACCTCTTCCAAGAGCAGGATCACTATTTAAAGGTGCAGGAAACAGAAAACAAAAGCATAAAAGCTTCAGAGCTTCAGAGCAAAAGTTACCAGACACTGAGGGTATGTCTACACTGCCACCCTAGTTGGAACTAGTGTAGACATACCCTGAGTCTTAATGTAGATCTGGGGTTCCCCTGCATGCTAATCATGGGCTGGAATCTAATCTCCGTTACACTGGAGAATCTGGAGTGACTCTGGTGTGAATCTGGAGTGACTCTGGTATGAATCTGGAGTGACTCTGGTGTGAATCTGGAGTGACTCCACTGATTTTCAGTGTAGCGGCTCCAGATTTAGACCGTCTTCAGTGAAGGCAGATCTGGGCCTGTTAATTACAGTTCCCTATGCAGCCCCTTGTATCAGCTGGTAGGACGCTCCTCCACAAACCCAGCCCCCATCTGAGACCAGGCAGCCCTGAACTGAGTGGGGAGGGGGCCGAGCGTGTGGTGATCACAGCTCAGCATCTCTGGAAATGCCCCCTCCCCCCTCCTCACCCTTTCGAACCGCCCTCCCCCTACTCGGAGCTGGCCCCGGGAACCCAGCTCCGGCTCAGGCTGGCGGGAGGAGGTGGGGGGTGGGTCGTGCTCAGTGTTGAAGCCAAAAAGCTCCCGGGGCCGCGCAGGTCAGCTCCTGCCCAGGGCGGGGGCTTTCCTAAGGGCCCAAAGCTCCCCAGTGTAACTGGCATGTCCCCTGCAAAGGGGGAGCGGCTCCCAACAGGGCTGGGCCTTCGGGGGCTGGCCGCTCCTCAGGCCAAAATATTTCCGGGCCTGACCCACGCAGGTCTCCCCGAGCAATTCCCCCTCCCGCTTATTCCAGAGGCGCCTGCTGCGTGGCTGAGCCCAGCGACTCCTGCTCCGCTGTCGCTCCCCGAGTCCTGCTCCGGGAACCTTTTCTGGGTCGGCGGCCGCGGAAAACCCCCTCCCTGACATGGCCCCGGCCTGAGAAGGAGAAAGACCCTTTCCTCATTCCCCTCACACACCAGCGCCTGGGGGGCCCGGGCTGGTAGATTCTGTGTGCGCCAGCCCCACAGGGGCACCAGCATGGGCTCCCCAGTGGTGGAGGGAAGCCCTGAACCCCGGGAGCTGGATCCAGGCAAGCTGGGGGCCACATCCGGCCCCTAGGTTCCCCGCCCCGCCTTAGGCAGATGCAGCCCTGCACTGGCCCAGAGTCCAAGACCTATACGGCTCCCTTCAGGCTGCTCCAGCCCCCCAGCATGCTAGGGCCACTGGGAGCCTGGAGTGGTAGCCGTACGGCTGCTCTAACTTACGCCAGGGCTCGCTCCAGCCCCCGAGCAGCCTAGAACCAGGGAGGCAGGGAGGTGGTGTGGACGTCTGTGAAGCCGTCTTTTACTCCCGCCAGGGGCCTGCCAGGTGCAGCCCAGGCTCTGGCTGAGGGGCCGTGGGTCCCACACCTTCCGTGGGCGCTTGCAGCCCCTCCCCGCCCCCCGTTGATAACCGGGCCGGCGCTGCTCCGTGACGCAGGCCTAGAGCAATGCCGCGTCTGCCCCCAGGGCGGGAGTCAGGCCGGTGGATGGCCGCGGCGCGGTCTCTCCCGGGGGTTAACCAGGAGAGGCCCCAGCCGCCAGGGACCACGGCGTGCACCGAGCCCAGACTGCGAGGAGGGGGGAGCGAAGGGCTTGGGAAGCATCTGGGGGCAACGGCACTTGAACTCTGGTTTTTTCCATTGCCGCGTGGGCACAGGGCAGCGGGGCGACTGCCCGGGACGGAGGGAGGGAGGGCCCCTGGCCTCGAACTCGTCGAGAGGGGAGCTGGCGAGCCCCAGCCCTAGAGGAGAGTTGTTCCCATTTCCCGAGCAGGGACGTGCTTCCTTCCCTGCTGGTGCCTGAGCCCAGCAACCCCCCCCGGGGACTGTCGGGGTGTGAGAAGGGTGTTTGGCAGGACTGGGGGTGGGGGGTGGGAAGGGAGAGCTGGCTGGGACCGTCCTGCATTTTTCTGGCCTCCTCTGTGCCAGGATCTGAAATCGCTTAGTAAAAGGCTCATCCATGAACCGCTGCCGCCACTTCCCCTCCTCCTGACAGTACGGGGCACGTGGGTCTTGAGATGGGGAAACCGAGGCACAGGGCGGGAAGTCAGCGTCCAAGCTGGGCACGGAGGGCTCCCCATCTGCGGCTTTCAATGCTGGAGAATGCGGAGGAGCAGCTCTGTTCTGCTGAGCTGGGGCCGGGAGCCAGGGGGAGATTCAGGCACCCCAAAGCCGGGGGAGAGGAGCAGGCCGGGGAGGTGAGCAGACACATGCTGCCCTGTGCCCTGGTCTCCCTGCTCTGCAGCCTGCGGGGGAGAGGGTGGGGGACGGGACCTTCCTGTGCTCGCTGGTCAGGGATGGCCGGTTTCTCTTCTGTCTGCGCTTGGTTTCTGGCAGGTTATAACCTCTCTCCGCCTGGTTGCTGAGAGCTGGCGGTGAGCCGGGGGCAGCCCAGCATAAGCCACCCACCTTCTGGGTGCGCTGTGCTGGGAAGTGGGGGGGGGGGGCAAGGAGCAAGTCCTGCCCCCTCTACCCACCCCTTCCCTGGGGTGGCTGAAGGCCGTTGGCTGGAATCCGGGGTCTGCACAGGTGTTTGGCACCTGGCCCCAGGGCCTGTCCAGACAGCCGGCTCGGGGTGTGGGATGCAGGGAGGGGATCTCTGCTCGGCCAGGGGAGGGGTGGGGTGGGAGAGAGAACCCCCCCAGCACTTTTCATCCCCCCCTTCTTTGTGAAGGGAGGGTGGAATCTCCCTTCCCCCACCCAGGCTGCGTTCTCACCCCCCCCCTTTCCTGGGAGGGGGGGGTCGCCCTCCACGCTCCAGTGGACACCTGCCCTGCCACCTCCATCTGCCCAGCGGTGCCCAGACACTCAGCCCCCTGCACCCAGCAGTGTGAGGCTGGCGGGGGGCAAGGCGCAGGGTGAGGTCTCCCACCCAGCACCTGGAGAGGGAAGGGTTAAGGAGGGCGTCCCTTCCCCCCCCCCTCCCGCTGGCAGGATATGGGCCCGGGTCTGGGGCACTGCTGCCCGGCTGAGCTCTGTCTGTACTCGGAGAGCCCAGCCTGGCAGCTCCTTCGCCTTAAAAGGAAGCGCAGCCTCTGGGCTGGAAAAGGAGCAAAACCCAGTGGGGCTCTCGGAGAAAATACCAAGCATTGCTTGGAGCTTGGTTAATGCCGGAGGCGGCTCAGGCGAGCTCCAGGGGCGCCCGGGGGTGGATACGCTGGAATGGGGCTAGGATGGGTTTCGCTTGGTGCCTGAGGGGGTGAGGGGGACTGCTTCGAGCAGTACGGGGCATAGGACACTTGCTACTCTAGTGACCACGGCTCCGTAACTTGAAGGCTTGTGGTCACACCTGAGGGTTTCAGGAGCGGGTGGGTGAGGTTCTGCCGCCTCCAGTGGGCAGAAGGTCCGAGGGCAAGAGCAGGCTGGTTCCAGCTGGCCTTAAAATCTAAGAACAGGCCCGAGTCTTCCTTTCCTCCCCTGCTCCTTTCATGCATCCCAGGCCTGGTGTCCGGGCAGGACTGTGAACCCCCCGGGGCAGATGCAGGGCGGAAGACATGGGCAGCGGGTATCAGAGGCACGGGGAGGCCACGTTGCCCAGCGTGGCCCCGCCCACACTCCGCCTCCTGCCTCAGCATGGCTCTCGGGCATCAGCCACGCTGAGGCTGGAGCCGTGCCCTGCCCATGGTCTGGGGCAGGAGAGGCTCACAGGGGAGGAAAGGGGGGCTGGAGACCTGCCCCTGTGTCAGTGGGGGCTTGGCTCCTGAAGGGGGCGGGCCCTTGGGTGGAAGAGGCGGGGCTGGGGGCTTGCATCCCCCCACACCCGTGGGTTCACCCACCGCCCCGGCGTTAGAAGACAGGTTCCTTTGACATGGCTCCTATAGCCCAGGAAGGCGGGCGCTCCTGCAGCCATGGAGAGACCCCTCCTGTCCCTGCCATCTGTGCCCACGCTGCAGGGATACGGTGGCAAAGCGGCGGTCTCGAGCGCTGGCGCGTCGACGCGGGCCGGTCGGGCTTCCCACCATTCACTGCAGACTAGCCCACGTGCCGTGGCTTTAACAGGGGCTGCGGAACGAATTCTGCGCGGCAGCGGCTGCCTTTCAGCCTTCGCCCGGCCCCAGACCTGCCTGGTGTTTGTAAACTCCTTGGCTAACTTTCAGCCTCATTAATTTTCCTCCCCTGGGCCTTTGCCCTTCCAAGCTCCGGCAGCGACCAGCGGGGGAACGGTCACAGGTACATGCCAAGGCCGGATTTCAAGGGCTTTCTGGCACTTGTTTTGCAGCGCCACGGGGCTCCAAAGGCGCAGGGAAGCGTCCAAAGCCGTAGCTGCTTCTCGGATGGCAGCGTCCCACCCTTTAAGTGCCGGCCGCAGGGGAAGGGCTTCTTGGGAGTTGTGGGAGCAGATGCAGCCAGCAGGCGCACGAGTTGGGACCAGGGATGCAGCTCTCTAGAGGTGCCAATGTCAGCTGCCATCCGAGGTAGCTCTCCCGACTGGCGCCGTGGGCAGAACACGCCGAGGGCTTTGTGTGCAGCTGGGGAGCGAGCAAGAGGGGGCAACGGACCCCAGCCCCACTGCACAGGCAGACGCGTAGCACGTCCGTGTCCCCAGCAACGTTCCCTCAAAAGTTTCCCATCCATGTGCAGAATGAATGTTGTTGCGTGCACTGAGGCATGTGCACCACCCGTAGAATCACAGGCCGTGGGCGCGCTGCGCATCAGCTGGGTGGCACCTGAATCTCTCCCAGGTGGCTGCCCAAGGGCACCACTTACAGGAAACAATGGTCCCCAGGTCCCCTGCCTGACCCTTCTCTCGTCTCCTTCTCGTCCCAGCACCTGCAGCAGGAGCGGGCAGTGGGAGTGTGAGCAGCACGCCTGCCTCATCGACGAGGAGATGATCGATGCCATCAACAGAGGGAATTATGGGTAAGAGCTGTTGGCCCGGAGGGTGGTTCGTCCCGGCCTTCGACAACCGGAGGCTTGACGGGGTCGGTGTTCTACTGTGGGCGCACAGGGCAGCTGGCTGCCCTTAGAAACCTGCCAAATGCTGGGCCGGGTTTGCCGTGAGCCCCTGGCCTGGCCCTGCAGTGCTAGGTGCTGTACAGACCCCTCCCGAGAGAGCACCTGCCCCCCCCGGGCTCACAGTCTAGGCAGACCCGCCGGAGACGAGGCAGGAGGAAGGATTTCCTTGCAGCGGGGGGAAACGAGGCACGGAGACTGCCTGCGCTGGGCATGCGAGGGTTAAAATTCTGCCCTGCACCTCCCAGCCTGGCCTGAGTGAACGCAAAGTCCTGACGTCGTTTTCGCGACCCAGGGCCCCAGAAAGGCAACCCGGTTCTTTGGCGAAAAAAGGAAAAACTCCCAGCAGCTGCCTAATTTTCACTGAGTCGTTTTAGCTTTGGGGGGGAAAAGAGCCGTTTCTTGTGAGAAGAATGGAGCCCGGCTCTAGGTGACAGCTCCGGCGCCCCACGGTGCTGGCGCATCACGGCCGGGGCGGGGCCTGGAAGCTCTCCTGGAATGCGTGTCCGTTATTCCTCCCCGTGTCCTTCCTATGCTGTTAATATACTCAGCAGTGAGACAGCACGGCTGGGCTTGCGGGAAAGGCACTGGCCGGCCCCCTGGGTCGCTAGCATGGCCTTGGCCTCACGGTTCTCCATCTGTAAATTGGGGATTCTCACCCCGCTCTGCCTGCCCAGGAGGTGGGAGGGTAAGGGCTAGACTAGTATGGATACGTTCCATCTCTGTCATGGACCAAGACAGAGCCCTGGACTCCCGAGAGACCTTGCTGGAATGGGCCATGCTGATCTTGGAGGAGCAGAATCTGGCGCTGAGGTGTCCAGCCATGGACACTGCTGCTTTTTGGTCCGTGTTCAACACCCTCATGCCCCCAAAGAACGTCTGGGCACCCCATTTCAAGGGCTACGTCTCGACTTCAGGCTTCTTTCGGAAGATGCTTTTCTGGAAGAGAGCATCCACACTGCAAAAGCGCCCCGAAAAAGCGATGTGCTTTTTCGAAAGAGAGCATCCCCATTGATCGGACGCTCTCTCGCATTTCAGTTGTGATTACGGAGGATGGAGTGGCCACCAGGGCACCTGAGCTTTTTCCTGGAGGCCTCTTCTTTCGAAAAAACACTCTTCCACATCCACATGAAAAGCTTTTTTAGAAAAAGTCTTCTTCCTCGTAGAATGAGGTTTACCGCCGTCGGAAAAACCCCTCCGTTCTTTTGACTTTCTGTCGAAATAACGCAGTAGCAGTGTGGACGTAAGTATTGTTTTTCGGGCAAAATTCTGCAGTGTGGACATACCCATGGAGGAGGAGGAGAAATTGGAGAAGGTCCAGAGAAGAGCAACACAAATCATTAAAGGCCTAGAAAGCATGAACTGTGAAGGAAGACTGAAAGAATTGGGTTTGTTTAGTCTGGAAAAGAGAAGACTGAGAGGGGACATGATAGTGGTTTTCAAGTATCTAAAAGGGTGTTACAAGGAGGAGGGAGAAAAATTGTTCCCTTTGGCCTCTGAGGACAGGACAAGGAGCAAGGGGCTTAAACTGCAGCAAGGGAGGTTTAGGTTTGACATGAGGAAAAACTTCCTGCCTGTCAGGGTGGTGAAACACTGGAATAAGTCGCCTAGGGAGGATGTGGAATCTTTATCACTGGAGATATTTAAGAGTAGAATCATAGAATACTAGGACTGGAAGGGACCTCGAGAGGTCATCGAGTCCAGTCCCCATGGCAGGACCAAATACTGTCTAGACCATCCCTGCTAGACATTTATCTAACCTGCTCTTAAATATCTCCAGAGATGGAGATTCCACAACCTCCCTGGGCAATTTATTCCAGTGTTTGACCACCCTGGCAGTTCGGAACTTTTTCCTAACGTCCAACCTAAACCTCTCTTGCTGCAGTTTAAGCCCCTTGCTTCTTGTTCTATCCTCAGAGGCCAAGATGAACAAGTTTTCTCCCTCCTCCTTATGACACCCATTTAGATACCTGAAAACGGCTCTCATGTCCCCCCTCAATCTTCTCTTTCCTAAACTAAACAAATCCAGTTCTTTCAGTCTTCCCTCATAGCTCATGTTCTCTAGATCTTTAATCATTCTTGTTGCTCTTCTCTGGACCCTCTCCAATTTCTCCACATCTTTCTTGAAATGCAGTGCCCAGAACTGGACACAATACTCCTGCTGAGGCCTAACTAGCGCAGAGTAGAGCGGAAGAACGACTTCTCGTGTTTTGCTCACAACACTCCTGTGAATGCCTCCCAGAATCACGTTGGCTTTCTTTGCAACAGCATCACACTGCTGACTCATGTTCAGCTTGTGGTCCACTATCACCCCTAGATCCCTTTCTGCCACACTCCTTCCCAGACTGTCGCTGGGAAGGTAAATAAATGTCTATCAGGGATGATCTAGACGGTGCTTGGTCCTGCCATGAGGGCAGGGGACTGGACTCGATGACCTCTCGAGGTCCCTTCCAGCTCTTGGAGTCTATGACTCTACGAGCCAAGCAGCCTCTCTGACGTGGGGCGGTGTCAGGCTGCTTTGCTCTCTAATCGGACCTGGGCCTGTCCCCTGCTAGCTGGAGAGCCGCCAACTACAGCCATTTCTGGGGAATGACGCTGGACGAAGGCATCCGCTACCGGCTGGGGACCATCAAACCGCCCCCCACGGTCATGAACATGAATGAGCTGCAGGTGAGTCTGTGTTGCCTGGTCCGAGCCTTAAAAGTCATGGGGGTTGGCTTGTGTCCCTCTGGGGTGTATCGTGGCTGGTGAGGGTCTCATCCTGGCTGTGGCACTTGAGTCCCACTCTCCTGTCCTGGCCTCCAGTCAGGTTTTGATACCTGTGTGTGTGTATGGGAAGAGGGGGGTGGAATTATCCCCTTTGAGAGACAGGTAGATTAAGTGACTTGACCGAGGTCATACTGCAAGTCTGCCAGAGCTGGGAATGGAACCACGGTCGTGTATAACCCTGTCCGACACTGACTCGCTTTCCTAGTCTAGCTAAGCATACCTGTGCCCCTCGTGCTGGAAATGGCTCCCTGCTTTGGGAGCCGCCCATGGTCTCAGAGACCTTTGATTACTGCAGAGCTGTGGAAGCCCTGGGCTGCCCCGATTCGATTTTACACACAGACAGTCCTTCACTGCGTGAGCTTCAAGGCCAAGTGCCTGAGCTGAGCCCAGGAGGGTCCATGTAACGGGGGGCAGGCCTGCCTGCAGTGCTCACCAGCGAGCAGGCGTGCCCAGAAGCATGCACGCACATGTGCACAAGTGTGCTGCTCACCCGGAGGCCTCAATGCACTAGCATGCACAGGGACTCGGGCACGGGGGCTGTGTGTCTCTGTGTGTAACCACAGGCGGCAGGGCGGCTCCGTGCCAGTTACGGCAGCCTGCTTTGAAGGCTGGTTCCGGATACAGGCAGGGGAAGGGGGCATATTCTCTGGAGGAGGCTGCGGTCTCCCCAGAGGAACCTCCAGGGCAGGGATCCAAAGCCATGCCTGGCTTTTTTTGGAGGCAGAAGTGGGCAAAGATCCCAGGCCTCGGAGTGAGGGGGAGAGCTCCATGGGGGTCTTGTGAGGCCCGTTCTGGTAACCCCAGCTCAGCAGATTCTGCCGCGCCGTCCCTGGATTCTTTTCCTTTTCTTCCCCTGTTTGTTTCCCATCGGAAAGCAAGTTCTGTGCGGGCCCCCAGGCCCTGCTGGGTCGCTGCTGAGTCTGCAAAGCCGGCCTGCTGCACGGTGCATTACCCCGGACACATTCTGTCCCCAAAGCCCTTCCCTCTGGGCATGACATTGCCATGGAGGGTGCCGCGGCCGGCGCGCGGGGAAGGCCGACCGAGCACTGCTCAGATCCGTTCTTTTCCAAGCACGTTCTTGGAGAGCAAGACGCTGTTTTTCCAGTCGGGACAGGGGAAGTCAGCTGGCTCGGCCGGGCAGGAAACGCAGGCTGTCAGCGGATGGGACAGGCTGTTCTTCCAGCTCACGCTATTGTTCACTGGCTGCCCTTTAGTATTTGTCTCTGGGCGCTTCTGTTTGACCCGGGACTCGGGGGCTGGCTAAGCCGGGGCAGGAAGAGGTGCAAAAGGAGGGAAAGGTTATTGCTGGGCGGTGGAGGGCGATTGATTTCATTCTGCACTCAGCTGGGCCAGGGGCTGGGCCAGGGGCTGCGCCCAGTCAGGTACGAGCTGCCCCTGCCCGACTGGGCGCTCCAGCTGGGAGCAGAGCTGTGCTGCTGCCGCACGGGGGTGGCAAAGATCGGGGGGCCTCAGGATTCAGTGGGCTCCGGTTCCAGGACCCTCAACAGCGCCTCCTGGTGGTGATGGCAGCAATGCAGCCACCCTAAAGCAGGGTGAAATACTCTGCCCATCCGCACCCTGCCCTGCTCCCCCTGCACGGTGCGGGTGCGTTAAGAGGCCTGGGCTTTGGAGTTGAAGACTGAGCTGCGATCCTGGCTCAGGGCTCTCCTGCTGCGGTGCAGGGCCGGGGCAAGTCTGCACAGTCGAGGCTGTTCTCCATCACTGCGGGGTCACCACGCCTTGCTGGCTGGGAGCCTCGTTTTTCACCAGGGACAGACGGAAAATCCAAGGCTCACCCCGAGCCCTAAAATAGTCCCGGGCAGCTCCCAGGCCCAGTTGATTATTTTTATCCTTCCTCCCACTGGGAGCCATGATCTGGCTGCGGCGCGGAGGGAGGAGGAAGGGAGATGCCACGGCTGGGATGGCCTGGCTTTGTTTTTCTTGGAGAGCCCCTATCACTGGCTCCTGGCATGAGATCGCTCAGGGGAGGAGATAAGCACCAGTATCAGCTCACCTTCCCTCGGCCCTGTGCGGGAGGCGCCCCTGTCCAAGGCTGAAGTGTCCTTCACTCCCTGGCCATGCGTATTTTTAGAGATGCTTCCTGATCACAGGGAAATGCTCCGCACTTGAATTGCATCCACCCCGGGACGTGGCTGGCAGGCATCAGGGGGCTGGCCAGTGCTGGACTCCCAGAACCCGAGCGCAACGCCCCTGGCGCTAGGGGCTGTACACGCCCAGGGAGAGGCAGCCCTGATCCAAGGCACCAGCAGTGTCACTAGATGAGACAGAGGAAGGATTCGGGTCCCCGAATGGAGGTGCAAAGGGTAGAAATTTCCAAAAAACCCAAGCGACTTATGAGCCAAACGCTCAGGATACAACTAGGCTGTGTCTAGACTGGCAAGTTTTTCCACAAAATCAGATGAAAAAAACTTGTTTTCCAAAAAACTTGCCAGCTGTCTACACTGGCCGCTTGAATTTCCGGAAAAGCACTGACGATCTCCTGTAAAATCATCAGTGCTTTTCCGGAAATACTATGCTGCTCCCATTCGGGCAAAAGTCTTTTTCCGAAAGACTTTTGCACAAAAGGGCCAGTGTAGACAGCACAGTAGTGTTTTCTGCAGAAAAGCCCTGATGGCGAAAATGGCGATCGGGGCTTTTTTGCAGAAAACCGCGTCTAGATTGGCCACGGATGCTTTTCCGCAAAAAGTGCTTTTGTGGAAAAGCATCCTGCTAATCTAGACGCGATTTTTCCGAAACTGCTTTTAACGGAAAACTTTTCCGTTAAAAGCATTTTCGGAAAATCATGCCAGTGTAGACGTAGCCTTACACTGCATCCCTCTTATGCAAAAGCCTATGCAAATAAAACACAGATTAGCATATTGCCGCACTTCATTTGCATAATTAGGGCCCGTTTTTGCGCAAGAGGCTTTTGTGCAAAAAGGAGAGCTACATCGACTCTGAGTTTTCTTGGCAAAAAATATGCTAATGAGGGACTCGTTTGCATGAGTCATGATCTCATTTGCATATTTTCTACTGATCTGTTTTTTCGGTAGGGTTTTTGTCCAAAACCAAGCAATGTGGATGTTTTCTTTTTGTGCAAAAACCCCTTTTCTCGCAAGATCGGTAAACTTCCTTTTTTGGGGCATAAGGATCTTGCAGGAAAAGGGGTTTTTGCGCAAAAAGAAAACATCCACACTGTTTTTGCACAAAAACCCTAGTGAAAAAACGGACCGGCAGAAAATATGCAAATGAGATTGTGATTCATGCAAATGAGTCCCTCATTAGCATATTTTGGCCGAGAAAACTCGTGTAGACGATCCCTTTTTGTGCAAAAGCCTCTCGTGCAAAAATGGACCCTAATTAATTATTCAAATGAAGTGCAGCAATATGCTAATCTGCGCTTCATTTGCATCGGCTTTTGCACAAGGGGGATGCAGTGTAGATTAGCCCCGTTGATGAACAATGGGACGCACTTGTCAGAGTGGAAGGGACCTTGACACGTCTTCTAGTCCTGCGCCTTTCACTCTCGGCAGGACTAAGTATGAGCAAGACCAGCTCTGACCGGGGCCTGTCAAACTCAGGCTCCTACTGCCTGTCCCGTTTGCCAAAGGGACTTAGGCGCTTTGTAAAGTTACCTAAGGCAAGGGGCATTAGGCACCTCCATCCCTCCGACGGTCTGAGCCCCGGTGCCTTGCGCAAAGTGAGTGGCAGAGTCCCAGCTCCCGAGTCCTGATCCGATTGCCGAGGGGCTTGGGATTAAGGCAGCTGCCGGGGGGGGGGGGGCGCTTGCTTGGGGGAGGCGTGGATCCTGGGGCGGGGGCAAGGCCAGGCTCTCAGCTGGCCTCGGGGTATCTTCTCTAGAAGGGCTCCTCTCTTGAATGCAGCCTGGAGCGCCAGCCGCCCTCGGCCGTGGTGTCCCCGGGGCTCAGCCCCCCGTGCCCCGCTGAGGCGCCCTGTCTCTGCCTCTGCAGATGAGCGCGGACGCCGACGAGCCGCTCCCCAGCCATTTCAACGCTGTCGCCAAGTGGCCCGGACTGATCCTCGAGCCGCTGGACCAGGGCGATTGCGCCGGCTCCTGGGCTTTCTCTACAGCAGGTGAGACGCCCGTCGGGCCGCGGCGCCCGGCACGGCGCTCTGGCAGGGGGCTGACGGGTGGCTGGTGCATCTGTTGCACTAGCGCCCTCCATACCTGTCTCTGCAAGACCCCGGCCACCCCCTCCTCTTGCTGCCAGGGCTCTGTCCTGCTGCTCAGCTGCTAGCGGGGCGGCTAGGACGGGCCCCGGCTCCCAGTTGCCCCGACTCGATTTGGCAATGCTGGACCCACCTGCCGTGTTGGCCTGTCCTTGGTGCCCCGCGCTGGCTGCTCCCTGTGCCAGATCAGGCCCCTGGGGGGAGGCTGACGGGCCGGGGGAAAGGGGAATGGCTGGTTCTGCTGTTAGAAGCCTCTTAACCACCCGAGTTTTCTCCCAGGGGTGGCTTCGGACAGGATCTCCATCCACTCCATGGGGCACATGACGCCTGCCCTGTCCCCCCAGAACCTCATCTCCTGCAACACCCGCAACCAGCAGGGCTGCAGCGGGGGCCGGATCGACCGGGCCTGGTGGTATCTGCGCAGGAGAGGGTGAGCCTGGCTGCTTCGGGAGCCGTGGGGCCAGGCCGGCCCGCAGCGGGGCAGCGCGAAGTGCCCGGATCTGTGTCTGGAGGTTCAGACCTCGGGGAGTGCGGGGCAGGGGGGCGGCTCAGAGTGGAGAGTCCCAGCTGGAGGGGAGCGGGGCAGGAATATGGCAGAGGCCTGAGGCTGGGCTTGAGGGGCACTGGCAAAGCCGTGTTGGGAGAGAGGGCAGGACGTGCTGCATTGTGGCCAGCTGCCAGAGCACGGTCTGCCCCCTGCACAGTTGCCTCCAATCTAAGGTGGGGCCAGCATATAGTCAAGCCATCATGGAGCTGCACTGGGAATGCCAGTCCTCTCTGTCCAGTCGTCCCGGGAGCCAGGGAGCAGCCCGTGGGCTGGGCCTGCTGGGGCAGAGCTCCGTTCCACATCATGCTGTGCATCCCTCTCTAACAGTCACCGTAGTGACAGAGATGTAGCCGTGTTAGTCTGGTGCAGCTGAAACAAAATACAGGACTATGTAGCACTTTAAAGACTAACAAGATGGTTTATTAGACGATGAGCTTTCGTGGGCCAGACCCACTTCCTCAGATCAAATAGTGGAAGAAAATAGTCACAACCATGTATACCAAAGGATACAATCAAAAAAATGAACACATATGAAAAGGACAAATCAAATTTCAGAACAGAAGGGAGATGGGGGGGGGGGGAGGTAAATGTCTGTGAGCTAATGATATTAGAGGTGATAATTGGGGAAGCTATCTTTGTAATGGGTAAGATAATTAATGTCTTTGTTTAGGCCGAGGCGTAAAGTGTCAAATTTAAGCATTACAAAGATAGCTTCCCCAATTATCACCTCTAATATCATTAGCTCAAAGACATTTACCTCCCCCCCCATCCCCTTTCTGTTCTGAAATTTGATTTGTCCTTTTCATATGTGTTCATTTTTTTGATTGTATCCTTTGATATACATGGCTGTGCCAATTTTCTTCCACTATTTGATCTGAGGAAGTGGGTCTGGCCCATGAAAGCTCATCCCCTAATAAACCATCTTGTTAGTCTTTAAAGTGCTACACTGTCCTGTTTTTTGTAACAGTCAACCTGTGGAACTCCTTGCCACAGGATGTTGTGAAGCCCAGGACTTTAACAGGGTTCTGAAAAAAACTAGATAAGTTAATGGAGGATAAGTCCATCAGAGGCTGGGAATGGGCGACAGGGGAGGGATCACGTGATGATTCCCTGTTCTGTTCACTCCCTCTGGGGCACCCGGCATTGGCCACTGTCGGCCGACAGGACACTGGGCTGGATGGACCTTTGGTCTGACCCAGCCTGGCCCTTCTGATGTTCTAACCCCGCCCCCTTGCCTCCTAGGGTGGTGACTGACAGCTGCTACCCCTTCACCAGCCGGGAGAAGGACAGCGCCCCCGCAGGCCTGCCCTGCATGATGCACAGTCGCTCCACGGGCCGAGGGAAGAGGCAAGCCACCCAGCAGTGCCCCAACCCCCAGACCCACTCCAACGAGATCTTCCAGTCGACCCCCGCCTACCGCCTCTCCTCCAGCGTAAGTGCTGCTGTCCCGCCGGCCGGCCAGGCTGTGGGTTTGGCTGGTGCCCTGTGCGGAGCCCAGCCCCCCTGGGCTGGCCCAGGAGGCTGGAGGCTGTCCCCACCCGCTCAGGGCCAGCAGGCATCGGAGGGGTGGGGAGAGAGCTAACCTGGGTTAAAGCCCAGGGTCTCCCCAGCTACCCCCCTCCCGGTCTGGGGGTGACCCAGCCCTGCTCTGTGATTGCAGGAGAAGGAGATCATGAAGGAACTGATGAAGAACGGACCTGTGCAAGGTAAGGGATGCCCCCCGTTCCTCCAGCCCCTGCTGCAGGGAATCCCCTCCCCCATCTGACTCAGGCACAGACCCCCTGACCTCCCAGCCCCAGGGAGCCCCCTGCCTGTGCAGACCCTGTTACTAGTGGCTAGGCGATTGGCCTCCTTTTGGGCCAAGCCTCTTCCCCCACGTCTGTCCGGCAGCTGCCCTCTGCAGCCATCCCTGGCTGCATCCAGCGCCAGGACCTTGCTTTGGGCGTGGAGCTGGCGGGGAGATATTAGCCTGGCGTGCCGGGCTTGGAGGAACCCATCCGGTCTTAGGCACTGAAGGACTCTGCGACGCCAGGTGATTGTGAGGGCCGGCCGGCTGGAAAGTAGGGGACTTTCCCGGCAGAAACGTATCTGAGGCAGCAGCTCAGCGGGGTTTTGAGGGTCCCATCCTGTAGCAAGAGGAGACAGGAATTAGACGCAGCCTGGGCGTGAGTCTAGAGCCAGGACCTTTGTGCTGTGTTTGTACAGCTCCTAGCACAACGGGGTCCCAGTCTGTGACTGCGGGCCCCACAACCGTACAGAATAGAGACGGCGGCGTCAAAGATGATACCCAGACTATACACTTGAGTGAACTCAGTAATGCTGTTCATTAAGGGCTAGCCTGTTCCAGGCAGCGTACAGACACGAAGTCGCAGACTTACGGCTTTTTGTTTGTGCAAGTGTTTGTTTCAACATTTAAAAAAATTGTCCGTTGGTATTTAAATCTCTGGAGAGTCAGTTTCACGGACTATATCAAGGTCCTTGGTTTTCCGTTTTTCTTTTCTTTTCTGTACAGTAGTAGCGTTTCTTGAAAACATTTTTTAAAAAGGATCAGAAATCGGTGCCAAAAAATTCACTTCCCCCTTCTCTGGGTACATACAGGCAGTCCCCGGGTTACATGGATCCGACTTACATTGGATCCCTACTTACAAACGGGGTGAGGCAACCCCGCACTAGCTGCTTCCCCCCAGCAAACCAGGGAGACGCGACGCTAGCGCCCCCCCCCCCAGCAGACCAGGGAGACGCGGAGCCACTTTTCTCAGCAGACACCTCAGCTTGAGAATAAAGGACTGAGGGAAGTGAGGTTTGGGAGAATAAAACGGAGCTCTGGAGAAATGTTTGGCTAGAGTTTCCCCTACAATATGTACCGGTTCCGACTTACATACAAATTCAACTTAAGAACAAACCTACAGTCCCTATCTTGTATGTAACCCGGGGACTGCCTGTATTGGAGGATGGGAGGACAGAAAAAAAAAGCAGCCAACAGAGAAAAGCAAAAGTATAAAAGTAAAAGCTGTGGCATATGGTGGTTTATTTCACAAATTGCACACTGTTCTCACGCATTGCCTGTCAAACTTTAACAGAGCCTCCCGTGTACATTTCATCTAACTTCTTACAACCTAAACACAACTCTCTGCTGTACTGGATTTTCTTAATGTCAATTTATTTTCCTGTTCTTGAGTGGACCTACATCTGGGTGAAAATCTCTAAAAACGGAGTGCTAGCTTTTGTGACACCTGGAACATGTTCAGTAAAAATCAGTAGATACTGAAAACCAAGGGCTGTAAGTGTGCCAAGCTAGGTAGTCGCCTCCAGACCCTAGCTCAGCACTGCAGGTTACCACACTTGCATGCTCACATGGGCAGGTGCCCGGTGACAGGAAGGGTGATGCTGTTTAATGATTAACAAACTGTAAAATTCTTCGGCTTGTTGAATGGATAGTAAAGCCGCAGTTAAGCTGATTCATGGTCTCTGTGGCACAAGTCCGGCTCTCCCATCACGAGGACCATGTTCAATTATTAACTGCAGGTAGCTGATTGCAAATTCCTGTTGGCTTGATTTTTAATCTGCATGACCCTATGTTTTGCAAACGCTCCCTCTGCAAGACTGGCACAACAGCCTAACGGGGTGAGAGAAATCCTGCTCAAAAACCCGGAGATGTTCATCCCATCTGCACTAGGCTGCCATATGTTTTCAGCCTGGCTGACTTTCCATTGAGATAAGCAAACAAACAAGAAAGAACAAAAGTCAAGTCTGCTGGGGGCGAGAGCGTAGCGTGTGCATCTCAGCCCGAGCGAGCATGCTGCGGTAACTCCACCTCACACAAAATGCTCCAGGACATGTAAATGTGCGGTACACACAACCTCCTCCACCAAAGTCACCTAGCTACTGACACCACAGGCAGAGGATAAGCGGGGGCATCGGCCGGGAAGGGTGTCTGGTCTCAAGGAAGCAGAGTGAGCCCTGCACACCTAGATGATCCCTATCTGTCTCCTCGCCCCATGGTAACATTGTTCTCTCCTCCCCATCAACAGCCATTATGGAGGTTCATGAGGATTTCTTTGTGTACAAGAGCGGGGTTTATCGGCACACGCCAGTGACAGCTGGGAAGCCGGAGCACCACCGGAGACAGGGCACCCACTCGGTGAAAATCACAGGGTAAGGAGGGCCGGTTGCTGCCTCTTGCGCTGTAGCAATTTTTGTGTGTGCGTGCACGTGCCTGCCAGACGTGTTGGGCAGCGTTACCTGGTTCTGGGGACGGAGAAGGGGGCGTGGGCGACGGCTGGGAGTTGGTGGGGTGTCCAGGTGTGTCGGGAGGGCGGGTCTGGTGTTCCCAAGCGCTGTGCAGGCGTGGGCACCGAAAGGAGCGTGAGGGGGTGTTGGTATTATGGGGCGGTGTCACACCGAGGCACTGGGCGGTTTGCCAAAGGGGCAGGGTGCTGTGTATGCGGGGGCGTTCGCCGGCTGGCCTGCGAGTGGCATTGAACGCGTGCCAGGCTGGCACTGTCTCTAGAGCGAGGAACCAAAGCCCTGTGGGGCCAGGCAGGGAAAGCAGAGGCAGATGGGCAAGGCTACTCCCCTCTGCGGGGAAAGCGAAAGTTTTTCCCCAGGCTGTGCCCCAGGGAGTCTCCGGGAACCACTGCCCTCAGTGGGGCGGGGGCTGCCTAGCAGCTCAGTCTCCCTCCAGAGCCAGCCTGCCCAGCCCCCACCGGTCCCCAGGAGAGCCGGGGCTGTGTGGGCCAGCCCTCATTGCCACAGGAGAGACCGCCAGGCCGGTGTCTCCAGCAGCCTGGTCCGGCCCCAGTGCCCCTCATGCCCGCTGGGCCCATCTTGCTGAATCAAAGAGGAAAAATAAACTCATGAAGAACACGGGGGGGTGGGGGGGGGGCGGGTTAATGCTTGTGAGAGCAGCCGGGCCTGGCGCCTGGCACAGGTTGGAATCACAGAGCACTAGAACTGGGAGGGACCTCGAGAGGTCATCCAGTCCAGGCCCCCGCCCTCTCGGCAGGACCAAGCACCATCCTGACCGGTGTTTCTCAGCCAACAGTACGAGTCCTCTCGGGGGCACTCGAGAGAAGTCGGGGCGGGGGGGGGGAAACGTCAGCACCACTGAAATGTGGAGAAACCTGAAATTTTGTGGTACGTTTTACAGCGCTGGATTATTTTGGTACTTTTTACACCCAAAAATGCCATCACCCGCCCGGCTACGATGAAGTTGTTTAAACAAATGTGTTGCAACGGTAGAAACAAAATGTGTGTGTCTGAAAACTGTAGGGACTGGGGGGACTTATTTTTTTTTAAAAGGGGGGGTGTTTTATAAACAAAAGTTGAGAACCACTGGTCTAGACCATCCCCGACAGGGTCTGTCTAACCTGCTCTTAACTATCTCCAGAGATGGGGATTCCACAACCTCCCTGGGCAACTTATTCCAGTGTTTCACCACCCTGGCAGTTAGGAACTTTTTCCTAATGTCCAACCTAAACCTCCCTTGCTGCAGTTTAAGCCCCTTGCTTCCTGTGCCAGCCTGCCCTTCCCTGCGCTAGTCCCGTCCAGCGCCCTGCACTCAGCTCTGCCAGTAGGGTGGCCAGGTGTCCAATTTTGAACCGGACAGTCCAGTAGTTGAGGATTCTGTCCGGGAAACAAATTGAGAAAATAGGTCCAGTATTTTCTAATTAGGTAAGTGTTAATATTATTAGGAGTATCAGTACGTAGTTGTGCACTGCCTGGCTCACGCTGCGTCGGTGTGTTTACCAGCCAGGCAGTACGCATCTCCTGCGTCGCCGGGACCGTGCGGGGGACGGGCAGTGCCCCGGGATCTGCGTGCACCCGGATCAGTCCCGCTCCCCGCCAGCCGGTTTCCCCACTCCGCCTGACCCCCTCCCAGCCAGCCCCGCTCCCCTCCTGGCCAGTTCCGCCCCCCCCCCCCCCAATCTGAGATCAAGTGTGTCCAGTATTTTTTTTTGAAGCCACCTGGTAACCCTTTCTGCCAGTGCCCTCCAACCCCGGCCTGCAGCCCCCCTGCTGTCCTACCCCTGAGCATCCGCACTAGCATCCGCTGGGTTTGTGCTTAGCAGCAGCCGGGGCTGCCGCGGTGGAACGCTGGTGCCACCTGGGCGGCTGAGGCCTGAATCCTGTCCCTGCGGCAGATAAGGCCAAAATGCCCATTGGCCCCCCCAGGGATGCAGGAAGGGGTGGGGGTAACCCCAGCATGGCCTGTGCCCAGGCAGCATCCCTGGCTGTATGGACGCGGGTACCTGGGCGATGCAAGCGCCAACCGCCCCGTCTGCCTGCCTTGTTCTCGCCGTTAGGCCGGGCGCTTGCTCCCCACAGGGGCACCCCCCGTCCCTGTCACCAGGATGGGCCAGCTGGCAGCACAGCCTGTGGCGGCTCCCAGGTCTGCCGGGCTCTCCGCTGAGTCATTTCCAGGCACAGCCCTTGAGAAACGCTCCCTGGGTCTGGGAAGACCCGTCTCTCCTGCAGCGGAGGAAGGGAGTTCTCCTTCCGTGGGCTGGAGAGGAAGCGTGGGGCGGCGGGGTGGGGGGAGAGATGAAAGGAGGGGGAAGTGAGTCCTGTGCTTTGGGGCCCGCCGGCCGTGAGTCACGCTTGGCGGCGCTCGGAGGAGGGGGTCGAACCCCCGCTTTGTGCCGACCGAACCGCCGGGGATGGGCTGCGGCGCCCCCTCGGGATGGGACTCCAAGTGGGGCCCCCACTCGGGCTCCGAGCTAGCTGAGTCCCCCCTCGGCCCTTCTGGGCTACGGCCTTCTGCTCGGGCACCCCCGTCCCAGCTGCAAACGGGCCGGGCCGACAGCGCTCCCAGACCGGACGGACCGGTCCGTCTAGTCTGCGTCACTTGGCGCCCCTAGTTCAGCCTGGGGCGCGGGCTGGGGAGGGGACAGACGCCCCAGCCCAGGGCGGTGGGTTGGGGTGGAGGAGCATCGGCAGAACTGGGTGGGGCTGAGCGTGCGAGGACAGGGATGGGGCGGGCTGGGGGCTGGGAGCGAGGGGCACTGGCTAGAGCTGTGGAGGGTGGAGGAGCCTACACCTAGGACAGCAATGTGCAGGGCCCAGGGTTGGAGCGGTGTGGGGGGGGGGGGCCGGCCGAGGGCTGGAGTAGGAGGGGAGTGGGCCGGTGGGGGGGGCAGGGCTGGAGTAGGAGGGGAGTGGGCCGGTGGGGGGGGCAGGGCTGGAGTAGGAGGGGAGTGGGCCGGTGGGGGGGCAGGACTGGAGTAGGAGGGGAGTGGGCCGGTGGGGGGGCAGGACTGGAGTAGGAGGGGAGTGGGCCGGTGGGGGGGGCAGGGCTGGAGTAGGAGGGGAGTGGGCCGGTGGGGGGGGGCAGGGCTGGAGTAGGCGGGGAGTGGGCCTGTGGGGGGGGCAGGGCTGGAGTAGGCGGGGAGTGGGCCGGTGGGTGGGCGCAGGGCTGGAGTAGGAGGGGAGTGGGCCGGTGGGGGGGGCAGGGCTGGAGTAGGAGGGGAGTGGGCTGGTGGGGGGGGGCAGGGCTGGAGTAGGAGGGGAGTGGGCCGGTGGGGGGGGGCAGGGCTGGAGTAGGAGGGGAGTGGGCCGGTGGGGGGGGGCAGGGCTGGAGTAGGAGGGGAGTGGGCCGGTGGGGGGGGCAGGGCTGGAGTAGGAGGGGAGTGGGCCGGTGGGGGGGGCAGGGCTGGTGTAGGAGGGGAGTGGGCCGCTGGGGGGGGGGGCAGGGCTGGAGTAGGAGGGGAGTGGGCCGGTGGGGGGGGGGCAGGGCTGGAGTAGGAGGGGAGTGGGCCGGTGGGGGGGGGCAGGGCTGGAGTAGGAGGGGAGTGGGCCGGTGGGGGGGGCCGGGCTGGAGTAGGAGGGGAGTGGGCCGGTGGGGGGGGGCAGGGCTGGAGTAGGAGGGGAGTGGGCCGGTGGGGGGGGCCGGGCTGGAGTAGGAGGGGAGTGGGCCGGTGGGGGGGCAGGGCTGGAGTAGGAGGGGAGTGGGCCGGTGGGGGGGGCAGGGCTGGAGTAGGAGGGGAGTGGGCCGGTGGGGGGGGGCCGGGCTGGAGTAGGAGGGGAGTGGGCCGGTGGGGGGGGCCGGGCTGGAGTAGGAGGGGAGTGGGCCGGTGGGGGGGGCCGGGCTGGAGTAGGAGGGGAGTGGGCCGGTGGGGGGGGAAGGGCTGGAGTAGGAGGGGAGTGGGCAGGAGTGGGGGGCACTGGCAGAGCTATGCAGAGGAGGGTTGTCCAGCACTTGCCCCCTCTGTTCCTGGCTCCATCCCTTCGCATTTGCCTCCCTCCCCCCCCCCCCCCCGTGCTAACGCTGCCTGGCTGGGTTCCTGGAGCGAGCTTGGCCCTTGGGCGGGAGCCATGACTTCGGGGCTCTGCGCCATCTCCCCGAGCCAGGAAACTAGCAAATCTAAACAACCCCCCCGCCTGGCACCTCTGCAGCCTGCAGCCCAAACCTGAGCACTGAAAATAAACCGTGCGTCGCCGTGGTTACCCCTCCCACACCAGGCGCCAAACACTCCCGCGGGCGGCGGGGCGAGCCTGACGCCCTGCGCGAGCCCGGAGGCGCCTTCCCCCGTCCTCTCTGGGCCTGCTCACGGGAGAGCCGCGGCGGCCAGCGTGCAAAAAGCCACCCACCAGCCAGGTCCAAGGAGCGGAGCGAGGCCACGTTTACACTCACGCCAGAATCAGGGCCCACCCAGCTCCACATGCGTGTGGGGCAGAGGGGTTGCCCAGTGACTCCTCTTCTGTTCGTTCCCGCTGGGGCACCTGGCGTTGGCTTCTGGGGGTGGCCAGATGCAGAGCGGCCGTTCCCATGTTCTCCCGAGGAGCGTTGGCTCTGGCTTGGCTTGCACGGCCACTGTGCCACGTGCGTGTTCCCCACCCCCGGTTCACGGCTGCCCCCGGCGGGAGCACGTGACGCCGAAGGGCTCGGATGAGCCGGGTGCATCTTATCCAGGCGCTAGGCTCAGCCGTGCTGCTGGGTTTTCACTGGCACTGGGCACAGAGAACCTGCGAATAGGCCACGGAGACGCCACGATTCCACGGGGGGGTCGGTCCAGATCATGAGCCAAGGGAGCCAGTGCACCTTCCGGAGGATTAAACCCCGGAGGCTTGGTCTCCAGGGCCTGTTGGCCACTGCCTTTCACCAGAGCGGATCCATGTAACTGCCTTGTAGGGGGGAAAAGCACCAGAGTTCGGCACCGGCTCCTCCTGCCAGGCATGAGTTGGGCTGGATCCCTTAGGGGAGTGCTGCTCCCCCCGACCCAGAGCCAGAGCCGCGCAGCTGACCATCTGTTCCTTTCGCTCCTGCCGCAGGTGGGGAGAGGAGAGGACGCCCCGTGGGCAGACCCAGAAGTACTGGGTGAGTGCCGCATGGATCCTTCCCATCCCCGGCCGCGGGCAATGAAACCAGCCTGGCACCGCAGCCCCTGCATGCCGGGGGCTGTGCGGGTCGGTTGGTGCGCGGCGGGCGGGTTCGTGTCCCACCGGCGCGGAAACGCCAAGGGGCAGTCGGAAGGCGGAGGGGGGCAGCCTGCAAGGAGGTGGGCCGCCTGCAGACTCGGCTGCTGACGTCTTTTTCTTGCCCCCCTCCCGCAGGTCGCTGCCAACTCCTGGGGCAAGCACTGGGGAGAGGCCGGCTACTTCCGCATCGCCCGGGGCGCCAACGAGTGCGAGATAGAGACCTTCGTGGTGGGTGTCTGGGGCCGCGTCAGCATGGAGGACATGCGGAAGTGAGCCAGCCGGCCGGCCTTGCCTCCCCCGGCCCCGCCACGCCCCGCCAAGCCACAGTGATCTGGACTCAGCCACAGGCCCCTGCTGCAGACCCTGGTCTCCTTCACGCCCCCGAAGGATCCCCTGCCGGCCGCCGGCCTCTCCCAGAGCTACGTGTGGCTCTGGGAGGTCTGGCACCCCGGGGCCTGGGAGAGTTCATGGAGCTGCCCCTGAGGCACGTCGCCCTTTCCTGGCAACACCCCCTTCCTGCCCAGTCCCCAGCCGGAGACGGGCTGGGGTCCCTCAGGGATGCTGCTTAGTGAGGGGCAGGTCTCCTGTTCGCGCTCCTCGGGCGGGGCCTTCGTGCCGTGGCTGGGGCGCCCGACGTGCGGCCCGTGGAAGTGAGGCAGCCCCGCGCTGGCCTCTGGGGATGACGCTGCCGCCCTCGGGGTCCCCTTGCCCCAGCCTTGTCCCCCAGCACTGGGCTTTTCCCCAGAGAGCTGAAGGGGTCCCTGGGGCTTCCTGGACCGCCCCCCCCGCCCGCTCTTGAGAGACCAACCTATAGTTAACCCTTTCAACTCCCCCGGGAAAGCAGTCTGGCCCTCCTGCCGCCAGGGCACCACTGAGCCACGCCCTTGTCAGGCCAGGGGCAGGTGTTTACCCCTTTGCCTCTTGCCAGTGGGCGAGGAGGTGGCACAGCTGGCACGGGGAGCAAGAGCCTCTCGCCTGAGCACGGAGCCGGGCAGGGGGGGTTTCACTAGCCTCGCTGCTGCAGTGGGTCGGGGGAGTGGCTAACGTGGCTGTTCTCTCTCCCCCCCACCCCCAGCCATTACACATCTCTAGCATCTCCTCAATCCTTAACACCCCGAGCAGCACACGGTCTCCTGCAGGAACCCCCCGCTGCACCCCTGGGTGCACACCTGGGTCTCCCATGCCAGGCTCCAGGGATCTCCAAACACAGAGACACAAGCGCAGACACAGACACAAGCACACACAGACACAAGCACACACGGACACAAGCAGACACACGGACACAAGCACACACACGGACACAAGCAGACACGGACACAAGCACGCAGACACGGACACAAGCATACACACAGATACAAGCACACACACCCACATGGACACAAGCACACACAGAGACACGGACACACGCACAGACACACACACACACACACACACACACACACACCTGCCCTTCCACAGCCCCCCTCTCCTCCACGCTGGCGCTGCCCTGCTCCCCAGTGTCTCCCCTCCAACCCACCTCGTGCAGGGCCCACCAGGGCCAGGCTGGGTTTCTGCTGACACCGCGGGGGCGGTGCACTCGCCCGTAGCTTATGTGTGCTGAGCCCTTGAAAGTGTGTCCCCAGCCCCTGGCTGTTTAACCCCGGCCCCACGCTTTGTCCTGGCCGGCAGGGTCTTAGCGCCTAATCCCAGCCTGGCTAAACAGGCCATTGTTGGGAGCCGGAGGCCGCTGGGGCGTTTGCGTTCGGTGCCCTTGCTGGCGCTGTCAGCGGCGCGGCCCGAGTCGTGACATAAGCCCCCGGCCTTTCATGTCCCTGTTAAAACAGCCCCGTGCTTCTGCCTGGCTGGAGCGGCGGGGCCGGAAAAGGGGCTTACAACCAGAGTGGGAACCCTGGGGTGACCGCAGGGGCAGAGATCAAAGCCAAGGCTGGAGGGGTCAGGATGGAGAGATGCAGCACACTGGACTTTGGGGCAGGCCTGAGACGAGGGGCACCTGGGTCGGACTTTGCTTCCTTCCTGGGCTGGGGGTGCTACCACAGGGGTGGGGAACCGTCTTGGAGTCAGTAGCTGCTGACCCCCAGAAAAATCAGTCAGCTGCTCCCCACATTCCCCTTACACATCAGAGCCTAGGGGGGACCCAGGCTGTGGGCACCCCTCTGCTTTGGGGTGGGGCCAAAAATGAGGAGGTGTGGGGGTCTGGGCAGGAGGGAGGGTGCAGGTGTGGGCTGGGGATTGGTGGGTCTGGGAGGGTGGCTGGGTGCAGGTTCTGGGCAGGAGGGGAGCCACAGCGCTGAAGAGCCAGCTCCCCGATGCTGTGGGGAGCCCTGAGCCTGGGGTGGCAGATCCAGGCAAGCCAGGGACTAAATCCAGCCCCCGGGCCATAGGTCCCCACCCCTGCTCTAACAGCAAAGCAACCAGCTGGGAAACTCCCTACCCCCCACCACCTCAGTGCCTGAAGCTCTCCAGACTTCTGCTGCTATCCATTGCCCCTGCCACTCTGCTTCCCCGCAGGCCCCTGGGCAGCCCTGGGAATTTGTGGTTTGGCTCCGAAGGGCTTGGAGCATGTAGAGATGCCCCATGACCAAGCAGCTCTCGGCACTCATGCTGGGGAGCAGAAGTGTTTGTCTCCGGACAGGGCAAAGATGGAGCAAAGCCAAAGGGCACCCTTGACTCCACTCAGTGGCTACGTCTAGACTGGCATGATTTCCCAGAAATGCTTTTAACGGAACAGTTTTCCGTTAAAAGCATTTTCGGAAAAGAGCGTCTAGATTGCTACAGATGCTTTTCCGCAAAAGCACTTTTTACGGAAAAGCATCTGTGGCCAATGTAGACGCGCTTTTGCACAAAAAAGCCCCAATCGCCATTTTCGCAATCAGGGCTTTTTTGCGGAAAACAAATCTCAGCTGTCTACACTGGCCCTTTTGCGCAAAAGTTTTGTGCAAAAGGGACTTTTGCCCGAATGGGAGCAGCATAGTATTTCCGCACAAAGCACTGATTTCTTACAGTAGGAAGTCAGTGCTTTTGTGGAAATTCAAGCGGCCAGTGTAGATGGCTGACAAGTTTTTCCAGAAAAGCGGCTGATTTTCTGGAAAAACTGGCCAGTCTAGACACAGCCAGTGTGTGACACTCGGCATTTCAGTGGCAAACTCATACGCAGACCCTGGAGTGGGTTTTCTACTCCCCTCCATGATTCTACCCCACCTGAAATGCTGCTCTGCCCAGTGCCTGCCCTCCTGTGGCAAATTCCCATTGTCCCACTCAGATCGTAGCTGTAAAAAACCATCAAAAATTCCTCACCTGCCCGGCTCCCTGGCTGAGAAAGAAACGGTGCTGACGTGAAGGGCAGAGCCTTCAAAGAGTGCAACAGCCGGCTCTCCATGTGCAAATGGGTGTGTGCGCAGCCAGCCCTGCCTTTGTGCTTTGCACACGCAGGAGTTGCTCACTAGGGGATGAAATTTGCCCCTGTGCAGATGCGGGCGCACGGAGCTTTTGGGGCACTAGCCTGAGGTGCATTCCACACCAGGGGCGCTGAGGGAGGCCTCTAACATCTGTGTCTGAGCTGTGGACCCAGGTAAAACAGGGCCCCAAAGGAACGGAGACATTCCTCCACCTGCTGTGCAGCTGGCTTCCAACCAGAGTTCTCCGCCAGCCGCAGCTCTAAGCTGCACCCAGCTGGGAGATGGCTCCGTAGAAAGCCAGGCAACTCCAGGGCCGCAGTCTTAGCCGAGTGGAACTAAAACCAGTGTTCCCTCTCGTCCATCCCTGGGTAGATTTTCCCCATTATGCGCGGAATAAATGTGTATGTGCACCAAGGCGTGACAAATGTGCACCAGCAGGAGAAACAAAAAAAACCAAGCTGTGGGCGCTCTGCTGATAAGCTGGGTGGCATTTGACTCTCTCCTGAGTACAGCTTCCAGGGAACACTGACGGAAACTTTCTCCCTAGCCTGTCACTTTCCAGGACAAGCAAGGAATCTGCCTTATCCCTATGGTGCTAACGGGCCCACTGCAAGAAAATGTCCATTGCTAAGGTCCTTGATTTGGGGAATTTATCCTTCTGTCGATGTCAGTGCAAACACCTCCCCCCCCCCCCCCTTTGACTTCTGTGGGAGCTGCTCTCAGCCTCCGGGAGCTAACGTTACCCTTCGCAATGTTTGCTGATGGACTCCCAGTTTCCCCTGGTTCTTGCAGCCTGGAGCAGGGGACAGACGCGCTCTCAGTGTCTCTCCGGACCCAAAGGGTCGTTACTGTCAGGCCAAAAGCCCCGTCCACACAGAGAGGAGAGAGGCTGTCCAAGAGGGGCAGGTGCTTTGCCAGGATGCTGGAGGGGCCGTGCTTAACAGCACGGCTGTGTCCAAAGGCAAAGCAAGATCACAATCCACCTGCTGAGCCAGCTGGCGGGCTGCGCGGCGGGGTTGCATTTTAAGAGTCTTATGTATTTATTGTGCTTTTTATTATTTGTACATAAAATTATTGACGCGTCTTATCAGCACAACTCCGGCTTTCCACTGGGCCCGGCTGGATTTCCCCAGGGGGAGTTCGCCTGCTCCAGCCTGCTGCACTTGACAGTCAAGCGCGGGGGACCTCGCGGGGCATCGGCTAGCCTGGCTTGCGGTATCGCCCGGCCCACAGATTTCTGGACGCCTGAATCCAGCCCGGACCGCCAGCTGAGCTAAAGGGCATTGTTTTAGCAAAACACCCTCCCCCTTGCTTTAAAGTCTACCCGCCATGGAGCCCCGCCCCGCCCCGGGGACATTCCAGGGGTTAATCGCCTTCGGTGTGAACAAATTGGGGCCTGAATGCATCTGGATTCATTGTCCAGCCTGTGGGTCTCTTTCAAGCCCAGTCTGCTGCATGATAGCGCCCTCCACCTCCCAGCTCGCCAGCCTTGCCTTTCATTGCCTAGCCTTTCAGAGCAGAGGATGCGCTGGGCCTGCCCCCCCCCCCCCCCGTCCTGTTGCCTGGCAATGCAGGGTGATTGGCGGGTAAGACTTGACGGAGGCCCTGTGGGAAGCAAAGGCTACTATCAAATCCTGCGGCAGGTCGGCTTCAGGCCTCAGCAAAACAGTGCTGGTGAGGTTTGCCATTCGCCAGCTGCTGGGTCCAAACCCGCATGCTGCAGGGCACACGCCTGCCCCAGACTGGCAGGGGTCAGGCAGGAACGCCCTCTAGAGACAGATTATTCCATCCCGGGCCAGTGGGAGGTTTCCTTGTGTGTTCCTCTTGCCCAGCTGTTGGGAGCAAGGAGATACCAGCTTGGCTGCCCCCTGCCTCCATCAAGGCTTGTCTCCCAGGGCTAACTGGGACCGAGGCATCCCTGGGTCAAGGAAAAGGCTGGTGGTTTTGCTGGATGCTGTTCTCCGGGCCAGATTCTCGCTGGGGCTCTGAACTGCTGCAAGGATTTTCTTTGCTCCCCTATTCCCCTTACCGCCGAGGTGAGGACGGGCGGGGGAAAGGCACTGCCAATCGCCCAGGAGCTGGCGCAGGGTCAGCTCGCTGTGCCCTCCACCCAGCCCTCTCCCTTGCACCTGGGCCGCCCCCTCCCTCACTGAGCCGTCGCTACCCAGCAGCGTAGGGCAGCCCCTCACCGGGGCCTCGCGCCGCCCCTCCGCCCCAGTGAGCAGCCTTTCCTTTAGCATCTCCCGCTCTGCCCGTTGATTTTCCACCCCCCCGCCCCCGGCTCCTGGCCGTGATTGTTCTCTGCTGCCTGGCAAGCGTCCGTGCGGCCGGCACAGGAAATTCTTCACAAGGCTGCCGCTGCCCCACCAGGGCTCGCGAAGGCAAAGCTGCCAGATTTTTGCCTCATTAACGGCCGCTCGCTGGAGCTGGGGGAGAGGGGCCGGTGGGTGCTCCCAGCTCAGCTCGAAGCCTTTGGGGGACCACAGCTGGGCAGGGCCCTGGGCTGCTAGGGAACTTAGTCGGGCCGGAGGAGCCATCCACGGCTGGGCAGGTAGCTCTACACACCTACCCCTTCCTGCAGCAAAGCACCTGCGCCCGCCCTTCTGCCAGCAGCACAGCCGGTCCCAGGGCGCTGCTACAAGCCGGCGGGGGCTCCTCCGTGGCCCTAGGAGGCAGGCCACGTTCCCCCGTGGTTTAGAGCCAGCTCCATCGTGGCAGCCGCCCGGCGCCGGCTGCAGCAGCCTCATGCCGCAGTGCTGCTTGTGTATGGCATTTGGGGGAACCCTGTGGGGTTTGGCCCCTGGCCCGGGAGGGGCACATTGTGTAGCCTCCAGGCTGGCACACACAACGGCCCCCTCCCCCCCGAGCATGCGGGAGCAGGGAGCCGCACGAGGCAGTGATCTCCCCCCCCCCCCCAACCCGGGTGATGCAGAGGGCTCTCGGTTTACAGCACTAGCAGGGGAGCCCACAGGCAACACTACACACCCCTCCACCCTGCACACCAGTGTCCTTGGGCCAGGCTCAGTCATCCCAGGGCCAGAAGCGCCCGGGCTGGCTGCGCTTGCAGAGCCACGGCAGCGTTGTGCACACGGCCAGCGGTCGCACGCCCGCCCGGGGGCCGGGTCACGCCATGCACGAGTCACCGTGAGTGACACGTGCGGGCAGGGTGTGGCTGCTCCTGTCGCTGGGCTGCCTCTGACCGTGCCGGGCGTGCGGCAGGGCCCTATGGCGGGCGCGCTCCACTGCCATCGGCCTGCCCCTCTGCGACACAACGCCAGGAAGAAACTTAGGCTGCCCCTTCACCACCGCCCCTCCTCGTCTGTCCTGCTCCCTCCCCGCACAAGGGACCTGCAAGCCAGGGGCGGGGGGGAGGGTTGCTAAGCAGCTGCTGGCCCCACACGAGGTCAGCACCCTGCGTGGATGCGCTGGCGAGATAACGGGCTTATCACTGTCGGGCTTCCTGTTTTGCCAGGACACGGTGACCCCTGGAAAACCCCGGTCAGGCGCACACACAGCACGCCCGGCAGGAACGTGCGGCCACACGGGCTACGGGGAGGAGGCAGGAGGGGTCCATGCCAGAGCCACACGGCACCGACAGAAGCAGCCACATCCCCCTCGCCACGAGGGTGGCGGCCTGTACAGTCCCGCGCCCGGCATGCTGGGCAGCCACGCGCCACCCCGGCCCAGCCACAGCTGGGGGAGGGAGCCCAGAGCCCCGGTTATGGACAGGGCCAGCCTTGTTTCTAGGCCTGTAGGCTCAGTCACTGCAGCTGCACCCCTGCTCCACGGGTTCTGTCCCCGGGCCCCCTCTCCCTGCCTCGGCAGTACCACCCCGAGGCTTGAAGGCAGGGCCCACCCGTGTGCTGAGATGAGGTTGCAGGCTTAGGCTGGGCCAGGTTGTTTGGTGTTGTTACAGCAGATTGCCGGCCTGCGCAACAGAGGGGTGTATGTGTGTGTGTGTGTGTATGTTTACTGCATCAATGCTGTGTGTGTGTGGTGTCATAGCAGGTTGTGTGTTGCACCAATGCAGACGGTGTGTATTGCATCAATGCTGTGTGTGTGGTAGCAAAGCAGAGTGTGTGTGTGTGTGTGTGTTTACTGCATCAATGCTGGGTGTGTGGTAGCAAAGCAGAGTGTGTGTGTGTGTGTGTTTACTGCATCAATGCTGTGTGTGTGGTAGCAAAGCAGAGTGTGTGTGTGTTTACTGCATCAATGCTGTGTGTGTGGTAGCAAAGCAGAGTGTGTGTGTGTGTGTGTGTTTACTGCATCAATGCTGGGTGTGTGGTAGCAAAGCAGAGTGTGTGTGTGTGTGTGTTTACTGCATCAATGCTGTGTGTGTGGTAACAAAGCAGAGTGTGTGTGTGTGTGTGTATGTTTACTGCATCAATGCTGGGTGTGTGGTAGCAAAGCAGTGTGTGTGTGTGTGTGTGTGTGTGTGTGTGTTTACTGCATCAGTGCTGTGTGTGGTGTCAATGCAGGGTGTGTGTTGCACCAATGCAGACAGTGTGTATTGCATCAATGCTCTGTGTGTGTGTGGTGTCAATGCAGACGGTGTGTGTTGCATCAATGTTTTGTGTGTGTGTGTGTGTGTGCGTGCACTAGGTCTGCAGCAACAACTATTTGTGTGCTGCCCAACTCACTATGAGTGCGGGGGTGGGTGGAGGGCACAGGCCTACAGCTCCACGCCCTAGTGCTCTGGAGTGTTGCACACATCGGCGGTAGCCCTGACTGGGGGGGGTTCCTGCAGGGGCGGGGCACCCAGCTGCAAGGCCTGTCCGGGAACAGCCCAGCCCCGCCCTCCTCCTGCTCGCCCCGCCCCCTTTGGCAGCAGAGTCGCTGCAAGAGGAGCGCGCCCCCTGGTGGCTGCAGTGTGCGCGCAGCCCAAGCAGGAGCAGCCCCCCCCCCCCCAAGGGCGTGTGTAATGTGATTGGGTGGACTGGTCTAGTCACCCTCCTGGGCTGTGGGGTGGGGTGGGGGGGTGAGAGGCACTGCCCAGCGCTCCCCCCCCTCCAGGGCCAAAGGGTGGACAGAGCTCTCTGCAAAGGGGCGCTCCAGGGTGGGGGTCTCTGGGGGCAGCGGTGGCTTAGTCACTAGCCCCATGGGGACCATGCCCAGCCCCCCCCAAAAAAAACCTCTCCCCAACTGGGGGTGGAACTGCCAGCGCTGCCTGCCGCTGTGCCGGGAGAGGCGTGTTTGCCACCAGGACGTAATGGCCTGTCCCCCAAATGTCCTAACACAATCCCCTCCGTAGCCGCCGGGGGGATGGATGCCGATTCCGGGAGCCACCAGGCCACTCCTGGGGGGTTGGCAACCGTCATGGGAGGAGCAGAAGCCGAGCAGGGAGTAGGGGAAGCCCCCAATGTCTGCCCTCCCCCCCCCCCCCCGCAGAAGCCACATGCTGGGAGAAGCCACAGCACCCCAACCCTCCCCCCCCCCCCATAGAAGCATGGTGGGACCAGCTCCCAGACCCGCCCCCCCCCCCCCCCCGGGCCCTGGGACTGGAGGCGCTCTCACTGGGACAGAGCTTCTCCAGTCTTGGGGAGGAGGGGGCTGCAGTGGGGAGGGGCAGAGAGGAGCAAATAGGTTGGGGAGGATGCTGGGTGAACCGGGGAGGGGCCCCAGGGAAGAGGTAGAAAGTGGGGGGGGGCTGGGGGCAGAGTTTCAGGGGCAGGACAAGGAACGGGGGCAAAAGTGTAGGTGGAAGGGGGTGGGAAGAGCCTCCCCCCCATTGCTCTGGCCCACAGCCCCACAAAACCTCCGTTCACCTCTGCCAAAGGGGGCCAGTGCTGGGTGAAAGCCCCCGGCGAGGGCCCAGTTGTTTGGGTGTGCTCAGCCCAGCCGCACTGGGGAAAGGCTCCCTGCGCCTCTGCGGCCTGGGCTTTAAGTCCCTGCTGCCCCACAGATCTGTGGGCAAACCCCTGAGCACAGACCCTGAAAGGTGTGTAGGCCTCACACCCCCCCCAATCCCGCCAGCTGTGCCCCAGCGCCTACTGCATGGCCCCCACCTGAGAGGGGTGAGGAGAAACCCGTCAGCTGGGGAGGGGCCTGCATACTGGGGGGGAGGGGGGGCGATGGAGCTGCCGTGGGGCAGGCCAGTGGGCATGGCCTTCTGCTGTGCCACCAGGTGGTGCTACAGGCGTGCAAATGGCTTTGCAATGTCCCTGGAGGTCAGCCTGCCAGCCCTGCTCAGGGGTTGTGGCTCCGGGGGGGGGGTGGGCAGAGGAGGGGGGGCAGGAGCCGTTAAGCACCAGATGGGGCGCAGGGAAGGGCACCGATGAGCCCCACTGGCGCCCATTTGGGCCATACAGGAGCCCCCTTTGGAGGGGGCTGGGCTGGGTTTGCAATTACCACAACAGGGCCGCAGGTTTTTGAGCCTTATCTTCGTTAGGTCCTGGGCTTTTCCAAGTGCTGAGCTGAAGGCTGGGGGCTGCGCCAGGGGATTTGGGGCTGGATCCAAGTTGGGGAGAGGGCAGCATCTCCGAACCAGGAGGGCCTGGCTTGCCGTTAGTACCGTCTCTGCAGGCTGCCCCTGCACTGCAGGCGAGGGGCGTCAGCGTGTAGTCGATAGGATGAACCGACAAACCTGGGCTTATTGGTTAACCCTGTCGCCTACACACACGCTCCCCTTGATACAGAGGCAGCAAGGTGGGGTGCGAGAAGGCAGGATCCGGTGCACAGGAGGAACCAGCTTTTCAGCCAGCTCCCCACGAGCCCCGGATCCCACGCAGCCGCCTGCCCCTGCCTACGTCGGGCTGCTGCCTCTGATTGCGAGGCAGCCGCGCAGAGGGTGAGGGGGGCAGGCGGGAGCCAGGACGTGGGGGAAGCCCATTTTCGAGCCAGCTCCCTGCGCGTATCGGCTCCCGCGGGGCCCCATGTCTCCTCGTGCTGCTGCCTCGCAATCAGAGGCAGCGAGGTGAGGGAGGCGGGAGCTGCCTGCTCCCCCCCCCCACGCTGCCGTCTCTAGCAGCCTCTGTCCGCAGCGGGCAACGCATGAATGTCGAGGGCAGCCGGTCCCCCGCCTGCCATTTCCGCAGCTCCCTGGTGGCCTGACGTCCGCCGGGAGGCTATTAGCCCTGCTGCGTGCAGGGCAATCACCCGCCAGCGAGGGGGGCGCGGGCCCACGGCGAAGGCTCTCGCCGCCATACGGAGGCTGGGCCATGCACGGGGAGCGTCGCTTCCCCCTCCCTGCTGCCTTAGGAGGCTGCAGAGGCCGTGCGGCCCTACGCGGGGCACATCCATGCTAGAACTGGAGCGAGCTGCTTTTTCTCCAGCCACGGGCCTAGGCTCCGGTGTCAATCCGGAGAGACTCCCGTTGACCTGCCTGCTTGGGAACAGACAGTAACGACGTCCCAGAGCAGCCAGCTCAGCTCTGCCCTCAGCCTCGGTCCTGGGGGCCTGATGCACCCTTGTCCCAAAACAGGGCCGGGCAGTCTGGCTCGCAAGGTGCCTGCGACTGGAGTAGGCAGGGCGGCTGGGGGGCTGGAATTGAGGGGGGTTGACAGATCGATGGGGTGAGGACCCAGGGCTGGAATAGCCGGGGGGCTGTCGGTCGGTTCCCATGTCTCCCCCCAGAGCTGAGCTGCAGATCGGGAGGCAGCCGGGCAGGGCTGCAGTGTCCCAGCAGGAGCCAACGTGTCTGTGGGAGCCGGGGGCTTTTGAACCCGCTCCCCGCCCCTCAAAGAGTCAAAGCAAAGGTGGGGAGAGAGGGGGCTACGGTGGGCGGCTGGTAATACAAGCAAGGGAAGGCGCCACCTTCCCAACACTGCTTCCATGCCCGGCCTCCGGGGAGGGCTGGGGTCATGGCGCAACGACCCGGCTTCCCTGGCCATCGATGAGGGATCGGGCAGCGGTGGCAGCCCGGCTCCCTGCTCACAGCCGCCGCCGGGGAGGGATGGGGCCAGGCCTGCAGTACAGCAACCCCAGCCGGCCGAGAAGAATCGATCTGGGGGTGGGCGGGGCTTGACTCTAGGGGCGGGACCTCAGGCAGAAAGGGCGGGGCTGGGCTGTGCCTTCCCCAGCTGGGCCTTCACCCGCCGCCCATGGGGCCCACCTAAGTACCAGAGAAAGTGGCAACGTCTGTCTCCTGCTGTTCGCCTTTCCCTGGGTTTTGGCCCCTTCCTTTCACTTACACCCCTCACATCTTCCTCTTTTCTGAACGCGACCTTGGCTCCCAGCGCTCGGCTGTATCCCTGAGTCCTTCTGCGTTCTCCCTGGTCCACCTCCCCTCCTCCAGCACCGCCGCCCGCAGGATTCCTGCTTTACAGGTTCACCAGGGGACTTCCAGATCCTTCGCTACCAGCCTTTTCTCATCTTAACCCCCTGCCTCCCACCCCAGACTCCCTGCCCAGAGGGCACAAGCCGAGAGAAGCCCCCCTCTGCAGAACTCAAGAGCTGGGCCTGGTGGGATCCCGCTGGGGTCGATGCTCTGCCCGTGCACGCCAGCTGGGACTGTCCTTGCGGCAACCACCCATCCCCGGCTCTGGTGCTATGTTGTGCCCATCACCCTGGTATCTGAGCCCCTCCCCCCGCCCCAGGTTCCCTTTACTGCGCCCAGACACAGGGCTATGATTCTGTGGCTCTAACACCTAATGCGCCCCCAGGGGCGGCGGGTATCAGAGGCAGGGGGAGGCATTGCCTTCCCAGACTGCCAGCCTAGCCCCGCCCACACTCCAGGCCCCGCCCCCCTTCAGTGCAGCTCTGCTGGGGCTGTCTGGGACTCAGCCCCATTGAGGCTGGGACCGTGCTGCCTGGTCCCCGGGAGCTGGGGAGACTGGGGCAGGCTGGGGCCACATGCCATCCACTCTCCCCCGCAACCTCTGTGCTCAGGCTGGTGCTCCCTGCCTACACTTCCCCCTGTGCTCTCAGGCTGCAGGGAGTGGCCCGTACCTACTGTGGGGGAGGGGTGCTTGGCTCCCATGGGGTCCTGGTGGCATGGGCGGGGCCTCAGGCAGAAGGGGCGGGGCTGAGGGCTTGTCCCCGCCCCAGGTTCGTCCACTGCCCACGTGCCTCCCCAGAAGCAAAGCAGGGAGGAGAAGCCACGTCGCCTTGTGGGCTGCGCAGGGGAGTTGAGAATCCAGATGCGTCCGTTCTAGGCCCAGATCTGCCCCGACTCACCATGTGACCAAGTCATTTGGGGGGTCTCAGTCTGTGCCTCTAAAACCGGGACCCTAATTCTTAACCACCGGCCTGGCCAGCAGGAGACTTGACAGTGCTTTGGGTTACTCTGCGGCCAGGCAGCGTTGTTATTCTAAAGAACGAAATCCCCAGCTGATAGGGAGCTAACCCCAGGTCTGTCCTTGCGGCAGCCACCCATACCCAGCTCTGGTTCTATGTTGTGCCCATCACCCTGGTATCTGAGCCTCTCCCCTGCCCCAGGTTCCCTTTACTGCACCCACACACAGGGCTATGATTCTGTGGCTCTAACACCTAATGCCTGGAGCATTCGTAACCACAGCGGGGCGCCCCCCGCCCCCCGCTTTGCAGCCCCAACAGGGAGCAGGGTGAGACTGTCTCTCGCCCGTTCCGCGGTGGTCTCTCTCGCTGCGGCCGCTGTCTGCCTGCGACCTCTCGCCTCTTTGTGCAGGAGCAGGCGGAGCCTGCTAGCCTCGACACAGCCGCAGGGAGCCTAGAAATAATAATACAAAATTACAGCTACATTTCCACCTCCAATTTCTGTCTGGAGCCGCGGAGGAATCAAGCCACCAACGCTATTTTCCCAGCAAGCCGGATGCATCTCGATCAAGTGCTAAGAGCTTGAAATAGCTGGCTGCAGTGGAAGGAGGCTGCTTGGGCATGTGAATGGAGGAAGGGAAATGTCAGGAGAGGCTCTGACCAAAAATAAGAGCCAATTACCACTGTAAAAATACAACGGCCCTTCACCCCGTACAGCAGAAAAATCCTCCGGCAAAGTGCTAACGAAGCACCAATAAACCATCCAACCTCCCGGAAAGAACAACCACCGGCCAGTTACAGTCGGAAAGGACTCGGCAACGCTGGACAAAAATCTATTTGGGAAAGGTCACGGCTGCCCTTCAAAGTTCTCCCCCGGGGCTAGTCTGGGTGGACAGAGCAGGGCCGGCGTGCAGAGCGGCACTTTCTTAGCCCGAGGCTGCGCTGGAGAAGTTTTCCTCAGTGGAATGAGGTCAGTGCGAAATGCTCGTGCATCTGTGAAGCATGTACTGCACTAGGGCCAAATGGGGCTCGTACCAGCGTGTACGTGTAACGCCTACGTGTAACGCACACACTTGCTGGCGGGGGTGCACTGTCCCATGGACCGGCACTGAGCCCACTTCCAGAAAGAAGAATGAGTCCGCTCTGCCGCCTCCTCTGCGCGCCCGCTGGCTTGTCACTCATGCACTAAGCTCCAGCGCACCCAGGTTCGGTTCCGCCCAGTGTTACACACACAGCTGTGCAAATCCAGTGGGGCCCAAGCCCTTCTACACGGACAGAGCCTGGCTTCATGGCTGCTGTTCTGCCCATCCGTATCGAAGCACAGGGAACTGCTTCCCCGGATGCCAGCCGAGAGGCACCGGACGGAGCCAGGCTGCCTGCGACCTGGGCTACAAGTGCCGAGTGTTTCCCACGGCACCGTCAAAGAAAAGCTGTCTGGCTGGGGTGACATGATTCGCTCTTGACAAATCCATGCCGGCTGGCACCTATCACCTTACTATCTCTCAGGTGTTTTTAAATGGATTGCTTCCTTATTTGCTCCATTATCTTCCCAGGTACAGAAGCGAAGCTGACTGGTCTGTAATTCCCTGGATTGGCTTTATTCCCCTTTTTACAGATGGGCCCTGAATTTGCCCTTTTCCAGTTTTATGGGATCGCTCTTGTCTTCCAGGACTTTTCAAAGTAATAGCTAATGGCTCAGATCTCTACTTAATCAGCTCTTTGAGCGTTCTAGGGTGTTATTTCCTCAGGCCCTGGTGACTTGAAGACATCTAATGTGTCTACGTAATTTTTAACGTGTTCATTTCCTATTTCAGCCTCTGATCCTACCTCATTTTCATTGGCAATCTCTACGCTAGATGTCCCATCACCACCGACCTTCAGGGTGAAAACCCAAACAAAGAAATCATTAAGCACTTCTGCCATTTCCACATTTTCTATTATTATTCCCTCCCTCCACTGAGTAACGGGCCTACCCTGTTCTTGGTCTTCCTCTTGCGTCTAATGTATTTGTAGGACGTTTTCTTGTTACCCTTTCGTGTCTAGTTAATTTGAGCTTGTTTTGTTCCTTGGTCATTCTCATTTTGTGCCTACCGCCCTGTGTTATTTGTTTATAGTCGTCCTTTGTACTTTGACCTAGTTTCCACTTTTTGTTGAGCTCTTTTTTATTTTTAGATCATTGAAGCGATGCTGGTTAAGACAGGGTGGTCTCTGACTATCTTTCCTACGCAGTGGGATAGTTTGCTTTTGGGGCTGTAATAATGTCTCTCTGAAAAACTCTCTTGACTTGTTTCCCCTTAGATTTGCTTCTCATGGGGTTTCACCTGCCAGCTTCCTGAGTTTGCTAAAGTCTGCCTTCTTGAAGTCCACTGCCGTTCTCCTTTCGACCATTCCTTAGGACCATGAACAGTGTCGGGTCATGATCGCTTTCACCTCTGCTGCCTTCCACATTCTGATTCTCGATGGCTGTGTCTACACTGGCCACTTATTCTGGAAAATCAGCCACTTTTCCGGAATAACTTGCCAGCTGTCTACACTGGCCCCTTGAATTTCCGGAAAAGCACTGATGATCTACTGTAAGAAATCAGCCGCTTTTCCGGAAATACTATGCTGCTCCCGTTCGGGCAAAAGTTCTTTTTCCGGAAAACTGTTCCGGAAAAGGGCCAGTGTAGACAGCACAGTAGTGTTTTCCGCAAAAAACCCCTGATCGTGAAAATGACGATCGGGGCTTTTTTGCCGAAAAGCGCGTCTACATTGGCACGGACGCTTTTCTGGAAAAAGTGCTTTTCTGGAAAAGCATCCTGCCAATGTAGACGCGCTTTTTCCGGAAATACTTATAACGGAAAACTGTTCCGTTTTAAGCATTTCCGGAAAATCATGCCAGTGTAGACGTAGCCAACCGGTTCCTCGCGGTTTGCCAAAAATCCAGTCTACAACAGCCTCCCCCAGTAGCTTTCTCCGCTGTCTGAAATAAAAACACAACAATGGCCTCCTCGTATTCTTAATATCACATAGAGCAAAGAGGCTACCGTAAGGATCCCAGGCGGGAAGAGCCGCTCAGCCTCTGGGGTTCAGGCACAGCACTGGGTCCGTAACGGACGCTCCTCAGCAGGCGAGACCTCGCCCTCCGTGCGGGGGTGTCTTGCTCTCCTGCCAGGCTGAAAAGCCCAGACCACTTGGCGGAAAGGGCAGCACGTTGGCTAAGCCGGAGTCCAGCAGGGTTTTCTCAGGGTGACCTACATGCAGCTGGCAAAGACCATTCAAGGCAATAAAATGGAAACAGAAGAAAATGACTTCTGAAGAGTTTTCTGCCAGCTGGACAGTTTTGATTGATTGCCGCAGGCTTTGCCTTCAGAATGTCACTTCGCTCCAGGCTCCCTGGTCAGCTGGGGAGCGGGGGATTAATTGCCTTATGGTAAAGTCAGATGCAAATAATAGAAGCAGCAGAGGGACCCGGGCAGCAGAGCGATTCTGGAGCGCAGAGTTCTCCGGCATGCTGCTTTATTCCCACCCCTCTGCGAGAGGCAGGGCTCCCAGCAGGAGAAGCCACATCCCCCCGGAAGACCTAGGAAGACAAACGGATGCTCTGTCGCACCCCAGAACAGCTGGGCAATGCTCCACCGCCTGTGATGGGCAGATCGAAGGGCGTGTCCATGAAGTCCCATCTGGCCTTGGGGGGTGGGGAGGGGACAGTCTCCCCGCTGCCGTAAAACGGTCCAAGCGACGTCAAAACGGAGCAGAAAGAACTGACTGAGATGTTTGGCTGCTGCATGGCCCGGAGGCCATGTTGATGCAGGTGAGGACCAACCCTGGGGAAACTTTCTGCACTCCTCTGCAGGGTGGGGTAGCCAAGCCCATGACGTATGAGCTCGACCGCGGCAGTCCTGGTGCATTCCCGGTCTCGTTAGCTAGCGAGCCTCGGCCCGGTTTGGGACACACCCCTTGTGCAGTTGCAATGATGGGATGCTGACCCATCCAGGCCAATATCCCGCCTGTGGCAGGTCAAGGCTCCCGACCTCCCCCCAACACCCAACTGGACAGTGATCTTCCATCGCAGCCGAGAGGCAGAGTCTTTTCTACCCCAGCTAGCGTCCAGCCTGTGTCCTGAGGCACTGAGCCTCGTCTGACACCTACAAAGCACTGAACCTTGCGGAAAGACAGAGCTGCTGCCGTGACAGCAGCATGCAAGGAACAGCCATGGACATCTCGGGGTGGGGGTGGGGGTCCTAGTCCACATGTGGGCTAGCCCAGCGGTTTTCCAACTTTTTTCCCCTGATCTGGTTGAAGAAAATCGTTGATGCTGCGACCCAACAGAATGTGACTGTAGTGGGGCTCCGGGGAGGTGCTGAGGATCAGAGTTTGGGGTGCAGGAGGGGACTCCGGCTTGGGGGGGTGATCAGGGCTGTGGCAGGGGGGGCTTACTTTGGGTGGCTTCCAAGCAGCAGTGCAGCGAGGGTACGGTAGGGGGGCTCAGCCAGCTTCCTGCCTTTCCTGGCCCCGCAGACCAGGCTGTGCCCCAGAAGCAGCCAGTTCCCAGCCCATGGGAGTGGGGAGCTAATGCTCAGGGCAGGGGCAGTGGGGGGAGCCCTTTGTGCTCCCCCACCCCACCTAGGAGCCGGGCCTGCTGCCGGCCACTTCTGGGGCGCAGCACAGTCTGCGGTGCCAGGACCGGCAGATCGCTGCCTTAGCCCTCCCCCCCCCACACACTGCTCACCTGACCCCCCTGCAGCAACAAGCCCCAGGGCCCGACATCCCACCCCCCAGGACTGGGTCGCAACCTGTAGTTTGAAAACCACTGGCCTAACTCCTCTGTGGGGTACCTGACCATCGCCCCACTGGCTTCAGTGAAACTTTGGGCCAGTTCTCCACCTGGTTCCCTGGCAACACGTGGTTTGCTACTCGTCGGAGCAGAAGCAGCTGAAGGGGAAGGCGTCTCAGGCGAGACCGGCCTGCACAACTGTCAGAAACAAGGGCCTACGTTGTTGGGGTCAGGGGGTGATTCCGGGTATTCCCGTTCCCAGGTTCCCAATGTGGGGCACTTTTCAGGGTTCTCAGGTTTCACAGAGGCAGGGCCTGGAAGAAGAGTTCCTTAGCTCCTCTAGGCTGGCTTTCTGCGTGCCACAAGCTATTGAGTTTCACCCAGGCCCCTATGTTGACCTCAGTGACGTCAGCTAAACTAAAGCAATTCAGGAACCTGTGAGCCACGAGCAGAAACAGGATTCTCCCAGGGCGAGGCCCCTGCCATGGCAGGGAACTGTCCATATGAGACAAGCCCAGGTGATCCTACCAGGTGATCTGCACCCCAATTTGGAAGAGGAAAAGTGAAAAACTCCCCAAGTTCCAGACAGTCTGATCCAAGGGGAGAATTTCCTTCCTGTCCCCAAATCTGGCGAGCACTGTGCCCCTGAGCATGTGAGCAAGGCACACGCCGCTAAGACTGAGGGTTCTGGGTGAAAGACGCAGCCAAAGCAGTGGACTACAGGGGAAGGCCGCATTAAGATACACAGCTCCAGCTGTGGTAATTGCATAGCTGGAGTCGATGCATCTTAATCGGAGTTTCTGTGCAGTCTCCACAGCAGGAGGTCAATGGGAGCCCACGCGCCTGCTGGCTTCCCTTACTCAAAGTTTGATTTAGAGGGTCTAGGAGACTTTCCTAGACCCGCTAAATCAAACTCCGGAAGCTCAACCGTGGCAGCGTCAATCTTCCGCGTAGTGAAGATCTGGCTTAACCGTTTACCGGGAAGTTCTCAAATAGGGATGTTAATGGTTACACAGGTAAATGGTAAGCCTCACCCTTAATGGGTGAGACTTACTGGTTAGGGTTAATTGGTGGGGGCTGGCGCAGTCCCCCATCTACCTTGGGCCGAGGGGCTCCAGTCCAGATGGAGCAGCCCTGCCCATGGTAGGCTCAGCAGCCCCTTGTCCACTTAGATTGGTTAACCAGTTAAACTTAATGTTTAACCAGTTAACTAATTAACCGGGATTCTACACCCCTATTCTCAAAGGGGGTGCTATCACACCTGGGCTGCATCCTCAGTGCAGGTAAATGGACAGAGTCCATTGCCTTCAGTGAACTTTTGGGCCACATCTCCAACTAGCAGAGAGCCCGTTGGGCAGCCTAGAACACAACTCTCTCTTCCTAATTGAAGCCAGGACTTGTGGCAAGTGCTTTCCTTTGGTCCTGCACCCCAGCTCGAAAGATAAAGGGGGGGCCGCTCCCCCCAAACAGCTGCAGAGGTCAAGAGCAGATTGGGGAGATCTGGCCTGTGTTGTTTATACCCCAGACGGTGAGCGGGGAGGGGACAGGAAGGTTTGTTTCCTTGCTACCGGTGTAAGTGTCCTCTTCACTCATCACTGAAATCGCACATCTGCCTGTTATGCATGTGGCTCCCCCGCCTCCAGAGGATAAACTGGTCCCAACATGAAAATGGAACCAGTTTGGGCTCTGGCAATTAGACAAGTGCATTGCAGAAGCAGCGACGGGGAAGCGTCCCCGCCAGCCAAGCCCTGGCCCTTTGCATGGCAGATGCTCGCTTTGATCTGAAGCGGAGGCTGTCGATTGAGAAATCCCAACCCAGCCGCGGAACATCACAGTCTCCTTGTAAGATAAGGAGAAACTGCTCGGAGACTCGCACCTGGAGGCGGCTTTTGTTATAGTATCAGCCCTATACATCAATGACAACTGGTCGCTCGGTCCCCGCCGGGCACAGAGCGCTACCGTGCAGCCCTGGAACAGTTCTGGCTGTGAGCAACCCAAACAGACCGCATTACGGTTCCCTTCTCTGCTACTGGAAACAGAACTTATCTGAGCACAGGACGGGTGATTAATGAGGCAAACCACAGAACAGTCCGTAGGTCCCAGAGCTCTGCGGATGTTGCAAATATTTGCTGGAGTTTTTAAAAGCAGTTTCCACTGGGTTTTCAGGCGAGCTTGGTTCTAGCCCATGGATCCGCAGGAGCCCGATTCAGCAAAACCTTTGGGCACGTGTCTGTCTCTAAGCACGCGAGCCGTTCCAGGCGTCAGATCATCCACCAATTTAAAATCTGGGTCGTTTTCCTGCCTTCTCATGAGCTAGGCTGGCACCCGCTCCCTGACTGTGATGAGATGGTTCGCCTGCTCAAAGGGACTCACTCGCTTTGCTGGAGCAGGGCCTTCAAGCACCCGTTGGTATGGGAGTTACCATAATAAATGTGAAAACAAACGAGTGTAAACTCACATGCTCCAGGGTGCAAGCCAACCTGCCATGAACGGGGGTCAGGAAGAAATCTCCCCAAGAGCAGGTTGCCCAGAACTACCCACTGCGGCATTTTGGGGGGGGGGGGGCGTGGAGGGGTTGTTTGTTTTTTGTTTTGGTACCTTCCTCTGCAGCTGGTTTTAGTGGCTATCAGAGACAGATCAGTGTAGATCAGGGTAGGCAAAAGAGCCTCTGTGAGCTGGATCTGCCCCACTAAATGGGTAGATCCGGCCCTTGGAGGTCCTGCCATTCCCCCGCCCATAGGCCAATCAGTGCCTAGAGGCGGGAGGAAGCGCACAAAGTCTCCTCCCACCACCAGGCACCTAGAGGGAACGGCCAGCTGTTCAGAACAGCTGGCAGTTCTCTGGGGGCGGTGGCAAAGACTTCGTGCACTCCTCCATCCCCCGACCAATCAGGATCTGTAGGCAGGGAAGCACAGACGTGTCCTGGCCCCGCCCTTTTTGCCTGAGGCCCCGCCCCTTCCGGGACAGCCCGGGGCCACTTCAAACATTTCTGAAGTGGCCCCTGGTCAAAAATTATTGCCTACCCCTGGTCTGAATGAAGCCTGAATTTGATCTGGTAGAGCAATTCCTACAGGCTCTGACGTCCTTTAATCCCCGGCCAGGGGGGTAGCACCTCTTGCCCTGCCCTTCCTGTAATTAAGGCAAAACTAACTCACATGAAAGTGAAACCATCTTGTGCTTATCTTTGGGGGAAACGCAGCCAGGCCAGGCCAGTTAAACGCTTTAACCCTTTATACCCCAGACAATTGACAATGTTAGAGGTTCACCTGTTTTGAAAGTAAGGAGGTGTTGTGGGAACACACCTGTCGTTAAGGGGCCAGCGGCGCCTTTCAGAGGAGCTACGGTCGGAGGACACACGCCAGTTTCCCACGATATGCCCTGCCGGGGTGATGCCCTCCATCCACAGGGCCTCCCCCGCACGGGAAAAATATACTCAATATCTTAATAGAGAGCCTCTCTCAACGGAGCTGGTTGCACGACGGAAACCAATTTCAACACAAATGAAAAGGTCAACGTTAGTTTCTGCTTTCACAGAGATCAAACCGGAACAACTTTTTTGTTTTTAATCACATTTCAGGCACTTTTCGGTTTGGTTTTTTTAAACGTTTTTCACAAATGTTCCCTCTCCCTCTGCTTTACCCCCGTTTTTGGCAACCAAAAGTAATTCTGTCCAGAGTCCCCCCTGCCTAAGGATGTTAAGAGGTGGGTGATTGGTTAATCGAGTAGTTGATAGAATTTTTATTGACAATCAGTCCATAGGGGAAGGCGCTTATCCCTGGCTCGCACCACGTCCGGGTGCTACCCCCGCTGCGCCGCTGCAGTTGAAATGTAGTAAGGGCCGAGCACGCAGGCAGCCCAGCTCCTACTATGTTTAAACTGCAGAGCTGCAGAGGGAATAGGACTCCGACCCGCACAGGCTGGGACTGAGCCAGGCTGCCTGTTCGGTCAGAAAACCCCTGTCTGAGGCAGCCCCGGCTGGCCACGTGCAGAAGCTACTCCGGCAGCAGCCCCTGTTCGCACAGGGCCCCAGCTCCCCCCACAGATAGGAGCTGCTGCCGGAGCATCCTCTGCCCACGGCGAGCCTGGGCCCACCACAGGCAAAGGCTGCTCTGCAGCAGCCTCCCCTCGCCTCCCCCCCACCCTGCTGCTGCCTCTGATAGAGGCAGCCGCACAGGCGGGGTGGGGGGCAGCAAATGGAGAAGGTGCTGGAGGGAACTGGCTTTTAAGCCAGCTCCCCCCCAGCAACGGCTCCTGCTTCCCTCTCTTACATCCCTACCCCTGCCCAGTCGTTTTTCAACACTGCTACTTCCAATCCTTCACCGACTCGGGAGGAAAGGGACAGGGTGGGAGAACGGAAAAAAGACGAAATGACAGAGGAAAACCAGGTACTATTCCCTGTGTCACTTTCAGTGGTTAAAAGGAGAAACAAACACAGCTGAGTGCAAAATGGTGCCGGTCGCCTTTGCTTTGGCAATCGTATTTCTAAGGGGTTAACAGATGATTGACAGATGTCTGAATGCCGGTCAGTTGCTAAGCCTCCAACAGGTGGCTCATAACCATCAAGCGCACCATCTGCTGGCACTCCAATGTCCATCTGTCCCACATTTAACTCCTGACTGTCATAGTCCTGCACAATCTTCTTATCTTTTTGTAAACTATTTCGAATTGTAACCTTTCATGGAAAGCGCAGAACGTTTTATACTCTCCACAGGACTAGTGAAAGTGATGCAAAGTCAACCCCCACCTCCCACACGCACCTTTATTTTAATCAGAAACATTTGATAAGATCAATTCATTGTTCTCAGACCCTCTAAAGCAACTAGTACCAAGAAGTGAGCGGTGATCAGAAAGACAGACCCCGACTCCCGTCAGCAGACGTGTCTGACGTTGCAATCCAGTTGCCTAGCAGCTTTTGTATTTAATAGAAGGAATAATAAACTCGCTGAGGCAGGAAAGTGACCTGAAAGGATATTGGGCCCGTGTAACGGGTTCTGCCTTTCAGGTGAGCGCCCCTAGGTGGCCGAGGAAAGTCTCTCAGTCTTTACTCACCTGTCTGGGGCGAGTCAACGACCAAGCAGCGGCCGTAGATCAGGCCTCTTCATTTACCCCCTGCTCCAGGTGTGGTTTGCAAGCGGGTTTGGGGGGCACCCAGGCCCGCCCACTCCTCTGGGTCCTGGCCCAGGGACCCTAAATAGTAGTTACCTGCTTAAGTTTCAATGTCCACAGTGGCTGCCATCCCTGGGCCACTTCCTCAGGATGCTGCTCCATCCAGCCCTCTCTCTGTCCAGAGGCTCCCACTCAGAGCTGTCCAAAGGTTTCCCTAGTCAGCCCTGAGGTCTGCCAGGGTTGAGCTCCAGGAAGGAACAGCCTGGCCCTAGGCTAGCAGCAACTTTTATATTGAGCTGCTGCACTCTGATTGGTTCCCACCAGGGCTGCCCCTCTACCCAGCTTGGAGGACCTCTCCGCTGCTCCTGCTGCTGGCCAGGGTGCTGAAAGGTCTCCAGCAGGAAGTTCAGCTTTGTCCAGCCCATCACAGCCCGACTGCACTTTCACACTGACGTGCCTACAGTCATGTCTGATTTACACAGGTATTTGATCCCAGCAGAGCACACTGATGCTCTTAATGGTTTGTATCACTCTAAGGCCAGGTCTACGCTGCAGCCCTATCTCAGCAAAACTATGTCACTCAGGGTAAGAAAGATACACTACCGTTGCCCCTGTGTAGACAGCACTAAGTCACCGGGAGAGCTTTGCAGAGAGGAGATGAGAGATGTTCTCCTGGCAGCGTTGTAGTGTTTCTCCAATGGCAGCACAAGGTAGATTCGAACGAGTTTTCCCACCCAGCTGGGGCACAAGAGGATCCCAAACGCCGGTTCAGATCTCAGTTCCGTCTGTTCAAGTCATGGGAGTCCCTCTGGATTTGCTTCAGCGTAACCAACGGAATCTAACCCCAGGCTGCTTGAGCCTGGTTGCTACTTTTATAGCTCTGGAGGTCTCCCTCTCCCGTCGCCGCACTTCAAAGGGGAATCTGGTCCCACCCTTGAGTTCCAAGGACATCGGGCAGCTGGGGGAGACAGTCAAACGACATGGGAAATGCAAAGCACGTGCCATATGGCAAAGCTCTTCTCCAAGAGCCCTCCTCTTCTTGCCCCCCCCACCGGGCGTGTCCCAATTGGGCAGGTCGGAGATGAGCCCAATGACTCCTCAATGGCGTAAGCGCCATGTTTATTGCACCACGCTGGCTCCTGACAGGGCTGTGTCGCTGAGGACATTATTTCAGCTTCGTTGAAGGGGAATTGGAGCTGGGCTGGTTGGACGTCCTGGCTGTGTCTAGACTGGCAAGTTTTTCCACAAAATCAGACGATTTTGCGGAAAAACTTGCCAGCTGTCTACACTGGCCGCTTGAATTTCCGGAAAAGCACTGACGATCTCCTGTCAAATCATCAGTGCTTTTCCGGAAATACTATGCTGCTCCCATTCGGGCAAAAGTCTTTTTCCGAAAGACTTTTGTGCAAAAGGGCCAGTGTAGACAACACAGTACTGTTTTCCGCAAAAAAGCCCCGATCGCGAAAATGGCGATTGGGGCTTTTTTGCGGAAAACCGCGTCTAGATTGGCCACGGATGCTTTTCCGCAAAATTGCTTTTGCGGAAAAGCATCTGTGCCAATCTAGACGTGCTTTTCCGAAAATGCTTTTAACGGAAAACTTTTCTGTTAAAAGCATTTCTGGAAAATCATGCCAGTGTAGACGTAGCCCCTGGTATTTCAGCCAAAGAGCCTCATGTCCACCAGACACCTCCGTCCAAAGCACTGAAGGGGTGTGGGACTCTCCCCTGCCCCTCCGAGTGCAGCCTGCCCCGTCAGGGGAACCGTCCTTCACAGGTGGCTGTGAATTCAGTGAATAGAAATGGCTCCGACCTGCCGCCCAGCAATGGCTCCATACTTTGGCAAAACGACAGCATCTGGCTGCAGCCCAGTAGGATCCTCCCTTCCCTTTCCCTTCCCAAGAGCACAGAGCCTCGCAGAACGCCCGTATTGGCCCAGTGCCCTAGGGCCAATTACCACCTCTCCGAGCGCCGCGTCACACTGGCTGTGAATGTCTAGTGCCGGCAGGGTCCGTCCTGCTGGGTGCAACCAGGGGTGTCTAGCCACAGCATCGCCTTGTCGTGTGGTCCGATTTATTTTAGATCCAAAGGAAACCCGGACACTCCAGCAAGACTTACCACTTTCTTATTTATTGCAAGCTTTAAGCCGTTAATATAGATGTTTAAGTTTTACAAGCCTTAAAAGCAAGGACGATACAATTTAAACCTTAAATACTATAAATTCTAAAGCAATTAGCACAGCACAAAACAATGCAAAAGCCATGAACAGAAGATTGATTATATTACAATAATTAAGCTTAGTTCACTTACATGTCACTGGTAGGCCACCTACCCTAGCAGTCCTTTTGATTCCCATGCGTTGGGACACCATGTACTGCTGTAACCGGTGTGAAGGGTCTATTACTTCTCGTTACAATGAGCAGGACCTCTGGATCGATTCTTCTTACTAAGCCCATTTTATAACAGACTTGGCTGTTCTAATAATATTTACCAGTTGATTACATAGTGTGTAAGGTACCTAAAATGCCCAATGCCCTTATTTGGGGTACATTCTCCTACACAGGATGTTGCAAAAACGATGTGCGTAGTTAACAGTTGTGTGGCTGCACTTACCTTCATGCCTCCAGCTTCCATCCCAGACACATTTCTCAGTCTGTTGTATACAGCCAAGCCCTAAGATACAACCAGATTTGCTCCAAGCCCCAGACCGAGACAATCACCTACAGGATCTTTACAGAGCATTCCTAAAACTGAAATACCCACCTGGAGAAGTGAAAAAACAAATTGACGGAGCCAAAAAAGGACCCAAACATGAACTTCTTCAAGATAGACCCAAAAGAGAAAATACAGCCGGTCTCCGAGTTACAAACGCGTTGCGGGCCAAACGCTTGGCCGTATCTCGGAATGGTCGTAACTCGGAACCCATTGAGTTACACTGTGACCGTGCTGTTCATAAGCGCGGGTCGCGTTCATAACTCGGAGCCCACATTTACAACCACTTTGGTCGTACGTCGAGGTGGCCGTAATTTGGGGACCGGCTGTAACAGACCTCCTCTTGTTGTTACCTACAGTCCACAACTCACACCCATCCAACGCATTATCCACAATCTACAACCCAGCTTGGAAAATGATCCCTCACTCTCAGAGGCCTGCGGAGAAAAGCCTATTCTCGCTTCCAGGCAACCCCCTAACATAAACCGAATTCTTTCTGGTAACCATGTGTGACGGCGCGTTGGGGGTTCCCCGTCTCCTGCACCCCAAAATGGCACAAACAGACTGCACCAGCCAGTGGAATTGAGGGTGGTTTATTGCTCCTCCAGCACAGCGCAGCACAGATGTAATCTGGTTACAGGAACTGGGGCTAAGAGGCCTCAGTGCCCCCCCTTGAGATAGGGGAGTCCCAGCCCCCTCCCCAGCTCCTTATTCCCTGCCTTCCAGCCAGGAACTAACTAAATCTCTCCCAGCCCTGCCCCCCAGCCAGGGCAGCATTCCCCCTTCCTTTGTTCCTCTCCATGGGGGGTGTCTGGCCACTGGTTCAACAAGTTTGGCATTACCTTTGCATAGTGAGGTTTTCCCTGCTGGGTCTTGCTCCAGACAGCAGGGGTCACCACAGCCCAGCAAGTACCCCCACTACGTCACACCATGTGTGATGACACAGTCAGGGTTCCCCCATTCCTCCACGCCCGTAGCAGCAAGAACAGACTCCGCCAGTCGCAGAATAGAGAGGGGTTTATTGTCCCTTCAGGATACAGCACTGCACAGATGTGATGTGGCTACAGGGGCCAGGGCCAGGATGCCTCAGACCCTAAAGTTAGGGGTCCATCGCCCCTAGGTCCCCACTTAGCCTTTTCTCTCCATGCTTCGCAGACAGCCACTGCCTCCCTCCCAGGCCCTGCCCCTGAGCCAGGTGCTGGTCTCCGCCTTCCTCCCTTGTCTCTCTCCCTGGGACGCTGAGCCTGGGTGTCTGGGTTAATCCACATTTGGGAGAGTCAGTGAGAATCTCATAAGAACATAAGAACGGCTGTACTTGGTCAGACCAAAGGTCCTTCTAGCCCAGTATCCTGTCTGTCGACAGTGGCCAGCACCAGGTGCCCCAGAGAGGGTGGATCAAAGACAATGATCAAGAGATTTGTCTCCTGCCATCCCTCTCCAGCCTCTGACAAACAGAGGCCAGGGACACCATTTTATCCCCTGGCTAATAGCCTTTTATGGACCTAACCTCCAGGAAATTATCTAGCTTCTCTTTAAACTCTATTATAGTCCTAGCCTTCACAGCCTCCTCTGGCAAGGAGTTCCACAGGTTGACTACACAGGTTCACATCACAGCGCAGGGGAACTCCGGGTTACAGAGCAGACAGCCTTCCCACTACGCCACACCATGCCACACGACCACATCATAAGCCTCCAGGAACCCAGCCCTGCAACCAAAAACAATGCCAACTCTGCCCACATATCTATATTGGCAAATTCATCACTGGAGCCAACAATATAAGTCACCAAATCAAAAGGTCATTTGACAGCACATCCAGTAATTTGATCTATGCCTTCAAATGCCAGCAGTGCCCCACTGCTATATCTCTTGGACAAACTGGACAGTCTCTGCGAGAAAGAATCAATGGACAGAAATCAGATATACGTAAAGGAAACATACAGAAATCTATTGGGGAACACTTCAATCTTCCGAATCACTGTTTAAAAGATCTTCAGGGAGCTGTCTTGTCACAAACCAGTTCTACAAGCCAGATCCACAGGGAAGCATTGGAATTAGAGTTCATCCGCAAATTCAATTCACATGCTAATGGACTCAATGGTGATGAAAGTTGGTTGGGACACTACTAACTTAACAGCCATTGAAGGTGCAACCAGCTCTTCGTGTAGACGCCCATGTCAGGAAAGATACTATCTATTGACTTTGATTCTTATCTGCTTCGTTTTAACTACCCAATTTTCAGATTCTTACTGATTCCCTCTAGCTCTCTGTCTCCAACCCCCCTTTCTTTTTTCCCCTCCCCTTCCCCTATTTATTTTGGGTGCGCACATCCTAAACTCATAACTCCGGTCATCTGAAGAAGTGGGCTGTGCCCACAAAAGCTCATGATACCATCTATAAAGTGCTACCAGACCATTTGTTGTTTTTTTCTGGAATTTTTGTTCATCATACATAAAGGCTACGTCTAGACTGGCATGATTTTCCGCAAATGCTTTTAACGGAAAAGTTTTCCGTTAAAAGCATTTTCGGAACAGAGCGTCTAGATTGGCACGGACGCTTTTCCACAAAAGCACTTTTTGCGGAAAAGAGTCCGTGCCAATCTAGACGCGCTTTTCCGAAAAAAAGCCCCGATCGCCATTTTCGCCATCGGGGCTTTTTTGCGGAAAACAAAGCTGAGCTGTCTACACTGGCCCTTTTGTGCAAAAGTTTTGTGCATAGTATTTCCGCAAGAACACTGACAATCTTACATGAGATCGTCAGTGCTTTTGCGGAAATTCAAGCGGCCAGTGTAGACAGCTGGCAAGTTTTTCCAGAAAAGTGGCTGATTTTCCGGAAAAACTGGCCAGTCTAGACACAGCCAAAATGTACCAATACAAGGTTCCTCCCGATGTCCTTGGCGTGGTCTCACAGTGCCATGCTGTACCTGCATGATTGTGCAAAACACATTCCTGCCTCTCAAAGCTTTGCCCCCCCCCCCCCGAGCCTTGCCTATGTGCTTACGTGCACCAGACTTGAGACAGGCTTAGGTTTGCTTTGTTCAAGAGCCGTACTGTGGTCAAGGCAGGCAGTATTATAATTGTCAAGGCAGGGCCGTCCGGGCTTCCCTACATACCCGTCGCCCGTGCTGTCTTGATCACAGCTGAACACTGAGTTTCCAAGAGGGAGTGGGAGGCTTCTATTGATGGATGTTGAATGAAACTAGGAAAAGGCCTTTTATGCAGTGGAGGGAGGAGACTTCTTCAGTCACCTTTTGTTTCCCTCCTTGTGGCAGTCAGAATGACGTTTCTTTATATGCTTGAAGGGCATAAAAAGTGGGATTCTGCAGGAGTCAGGTTTGGGCCCAGTTCTGTTCAATATCTTCATCAATGATTTAGATCTGTGGTGTCCACCAAGCTAGCCGCCAGCCACAGGTGGCAATTTGGCCACTCAAGTGTGGCTAGTTCATGATAGTGGGTACTGCTTCAGCACTGGTTGGATGCTATGGAGTTAGAGGATGACATAGAGAGCACGCTGATAAAGTTTGCGGATGATACCAAGCCGGGAGAGGTTGCGAGTGCTTGGGAGGAGAGGGTCATAATTCGAAATGAGCTGGACAAACCGGAGAAAGGGTTTGCTGAGGTCAAGAGGATGAAGTTCAAGAAGAACAAATGCAAAGTGCTCCGTTTCGGGAGGAACAATCCGTTTCACACACACAGAATGGGAAACGACAGTCTAGGAAGGAGTCGTGCAGGAAGGAATCTAAGGGGCATAGTGGACCACGCGTTAAACATGAGTCAACAGTGTGACGCTGTTGCAAAAAAGGCAAACGTCATTCTGGGAGGCATGAACGGGAGTGTTGTGAGCAAAACCCGAGAAGTCATTCTTCCGCTCTACTCTGTGCTGATTAGGCCTCAGCTGGAGTAGTGCGTCCACTTCTGGGCACCACAATTCAGGAAAGGTGTGGGCATATTGGAGAAGGTCCAGAGAAGAGCAACAAAAATGATTCAAGGTCTAGAGAACATGAGCTATGAGGGAAGGCCGAAGGAATTGGGCTTGTTTAGCTTAGAAAAGAGAAGACTGAGAGGGGACATGGTAGCAGTTTTCAAGTATCTAAAAGGGTGTTTGTTACAAGGAGGAAGGAGAAAAATTGTTCTCCTTGGCCGCTGAGAACCGGACAAGAAGCAGTGGGCTTAAATTGCTGCAAGGGAGGTTTAGGTTGGACATCAGGAAAAACTTCCTACCTTCCTAGGGAATAAATTGCCTAGGGAGGCTATGGAAGCTCTATCACTGGAGATATTTAAGAGCAGGTTGGACAGACATCTAGCAGGGATGGTCTTCATGCTGCCATGAGGGCAGGGGACTGTACTTGACTGGGTCAGACCAAAGGTCCCTCTAGCCCAATGTCCTGTCTTCTGACAGTGGCTGATACCAGGTGCCCCAGAGGGAAGGAACAGAACAGGGAATCATTAAGTGATCCATCCCTATTGCCCATTCCCAGCGTCTGACAAAGAGGCTATGGGCACCATTTCTACCCATTCTGGCTAATAAGTACCAATGGACCTAACTTCCGTGAATTTATCTAGTTCTTTTTTTGAACCCTGTTAAAGTCCTGGTCTCCACAACATCCTCTGGCAAGGAGTTCCACAGGTTGACTGTGTGCTGCATGAAGAAATACTTCCTTTGGTTTGTTTTAAACCTGCTGCCTAGTCATTCCATTGGGTGACCCCCTAGCTCTAACGTTATGAGAAGGCGTAAATAACATTTCTTTATTTGCTTTCTCTACTCCAGCCGTGCTTTTATAGACCTCAGGCATATCCTCCCTTCATCATCTCTTTTCCAGTTCCATTTTTTAAATCTCTTCTCACATAGAAGCTGTTCCATCCCCCTAATTTTTGTTGCCCTTCTCTAGACCTTTTCCACTTCTGACTCATTTTTTTTGTGATGAGGTGACCAGACCTACACACTGTTTTCAAGGTGTGGGCGTAACATGGATTCAGGAAGTGGCACAATGGTATTTTCTGTCTCATTATCGACCCCTTTTCTAACGGTTCGTAACATTGTTAGCTTTCTCTCTGCTGCTGCTGCTGCTGCACACTGAGTGGGTGTCTTCAGAGAACTAGCCACAATGACTCCCAGATCTCTCTCTTGCACGGTAGCTGCTAAGACCACTTTCTTTTATGTGTCTGGTTGGGATTATGTTTTCCAAAGTGCATCACTTGGCTTGCATCCACATTGAATTTCAGCTGCCATTTCGCTGTCCAGGCACACACTTTTGTCAGGTCCCTTGGTGGGGCGTCACAGTCTGCTTTAGACTTAACTATCTTGAATCATTTTGTGTCCTCGGCAAATTTTGGCACCTCCAAACGTAGAAGATTTAGGATGCAGCTTTTTGCATCCTTTCCCTGCCAGCCGTGTGGGCTGCTCTGATGCCCCCCTCCTCACCACCTGACAGGGGTAGGGAGGGGAGATCCCTACATGAGTTTCTACTCCACTATCCATGGATATCCGCATCCGATATGAAGCAAATAGCCACAGACACGTAGGGCTCTACCCATGTCCTCTTACTTAGCTTAAAAGCCTTTGATAAGAGATCTTGGTCAAGGACTGTCTGAAACCCAAGTCTAACCACCACCAGGTGGATTTGAACCTGGGCCTCTGGAGCTTAGTATAGGAGCCTCTGCCCTTTGAGCGAAAAGCCAGCTGGCTCCCAGCTCATGCTGTAGAGCAGCATTTCTTAAAGGGTGTTCCATGGCTCACCAGGAGGCAGTCAGAGGTGTACCACCAAGAGAACCGAATTCAAAATGGCCACCCTTAAAGAGACAAGCCTCCTTTTTTTATTTCTTTTTTTTTTGCTCAACAACTTTTCCCTGGGGAGCTTCCCCCCTCTCCCCAACAAAAAAATTCTTGGTGTTCCCCATAAAAAAAATTGTTGTGTACCTCAGTCTTAAAAAGTTTAAGAAACACTGCTGTAGAGGTTTCTTGTTCTTATCTGTTGCTCTGATCTCAGTGCCACTCCATGGGACAGCGACCCACACATTGGCTGTGTCTACACTGGCGGCTTCTTGCACGAGTAATATGCAAATGAGGCTAAGCGTGGAATATCGCCGAGCCTCATTTGCATACCTAATGAGCCACCATTTTTTTCTTCCTGAAAAGTAATAGGTGTAAAGGCATTGCAGAAGAACGGCATTGCACAAGAGGGTTTTTCTTGCGCAAGAGAGGGCAGTGTAGACTCGAGACAGGATACGGGGTGAGACTGATCCGGGGACTGGCCCGGTTGGGTGTTTCCTATGTATGTCTCACACCAGAGACAGCTGCATTCCCGTCTCATTCGGGGCCTGTAAGGTGCTCACCCTCTCTCGAGCGCCCCCTTCTGGGTGAGGATGACAGTCCACAAGATCCTGCTCTGGTGACCAGCTCAGAGTGGAAGGATCCCAGATGCCCTGTCTTCTGGGTTACCTAGAACCAGGATTCTCTCCTGCCCCCTCGAATAGCTACCACAGACTGCGGGGGGGAGGGAAACCCAGGCCCACCCACTCCTCTGGGTCCCAGCCCAGGGACCCTGTAAATAGCAGTTGTCCACTAAGGGCCAGTCCTTACTGTCCACTGCTACTCGCTCCCTGGGGCACTTCCCCAAGAATCTGCCCCGTCCTTGCCCTCTTCTCAGGGCTTTAGCTCAAAGTCCTCGCAGCTCCCTGTCCTGCAATTCCCCCCAGCCCACCACCCCCAGGCTTCAGCCACCAGGTCTGGGATTCCGCTGGGTCTGCAACTACCCGCTGAGCTATCCAAGGTAGTGCTGCCTTCCCCGTCCGTCCGTGGGTCCGCCTGCCTTGAGCTCCAAGAGGAACTGCCAAAGCACTGCTCCAGCAGCTGCTTTATACTGGCTTGCTGGGCCCTGATTGGCTGCAGCAGAAGCAGCCACTCTAGCTCGCCTGGAGGACTTCTCCTCTGCTCTTTTCCCTGAGGCAGGGCTCCAGCAGGGGGCTTCGTGCCTAGTGCATCCCATCGCTGGGCCTCGTGTGACAGTGGCATGTGCTCAGCTATTGCGTTCCTGTGCCCCTTGGGGTCTCCATGCACTTTAGGGACTTGGGGGGAGGTTTCTTAACTCACAATGACTTCAATGGGGGATGCACCCCCCGACTGTCGGCCCCAGCCCTGAGCCCCCTCCTGCATCCTAACTCCCACCCAGACCCTCCACCACAGCCTCCTGCCGAGCCCCCTCCTGCACCCTGACATCCGCCCACAGCCTGCGTCCCCACCTGCTGCCCTGGGTCCCCTCACACACCCACCCCCTCCTGCCTCCACCCACAACCTTCTCCCGCATGCTGGGGCCCTCGTTCTAGCCCCTACCCAGACCTCGAGGGCCCCACAAAATCTAGCAGCCCCGGGCTCCTACAAGAGTTAATCTGGCCCCGAATGGACTGGCTTAGCAGGGTGCAGACATCAGCCTCCAGGACGCAGCCGGAGCGCCCACGATCGGCTGCCTGCAAGTGGCTGGGTCCAGCCCCGGGGAAGTGTGAGTGTCTCGTCTCCCACCAGCCACCGCAGAGCCCATCTCCGTACCTCAGGCCTCACCCCCCCACATGCCTGAAGTGACGTATGGGAGCGAGCAGCTCCCCCCAAGGCAGGGCGGGGGGACCTATGGCCCGAGGGCCAGACCTGGCCCCCAAGGCTTGGGGCTGGTGCTCCAGCCCTGCCCCCCCACTCTGCTCCTGCCCTCTCCCTCCTACCCAGACCCTGCCCCCCCACTCTGCTCCTGTCCCCTCCCTCCTACCCAAACCCTGCCACCCCACTCTGCTCCTGCTCCCTCCCTGCCTCCTACCCAGACCCTGCCCCCCACTCTGCTTCTGCCCCCTCCCTGCCTCCTACCCAGACCCTGCCCTCCACTCTGCTCCTGCCCCCTCCCTCCTACCCAAACCCTGTCACCCCAATCTGCTCCTGCCCCCTCCCTGCCTCCTACCCAGACCCTGCCCCCCACTCTGCTTCTGCCCCCTCCCTGCCTCCTACCCAGACCCTGCCCCCCCACTCTGCTCCTGCCCCCTCCCTGCCTCCTACCCAGACCCTGCCCCCCACTCTGCTCCTGCCCTCTCCCTCCTACCCAGACCCTGCCCCCCCACTCTGCTCCTGCCCCCTCCCTCCTACCCAGATCCTGCCCCCCACTCTGCTCCTGCCCCCTCCCAGCCCCCCAACCCACCAAACCCCAACCCACTCCTGCCCCCTCCCTCCTGCCCAGTCCCCCCACCCCAAGACCACTTCCCGGCAACCCCCTCCCACACACTGAACCCCTCGTTTTTGGCCCCACCCCAGAAACTGGGGGCCCCATAAAATCTACTAGCCGAGTAGACCCCCCCAGTTTCTGCTGTGCAAGGGGAATGGGAGGAGGATCTTTCTCCTCAGTTGGGGTTTTTTTCTTCTCACTTGTGTGCGGCCCCCGACTGAGTTCTCCGAGGCTTTGTCTACACTACCTGTTTCTGCGGCAGAAAATATGCTAATGATGTCTCAACTTATGCGGAGTCCCTCATTAGCATATTTTCTGCTGCAAAAACGTGTAGTGTAGACATACTCCCAGGGCCAGCGGCCCCCTGGCCCAGAAAAGGTTCCCCGCCCGTAAGGCAATGGGCCCACATTCAGGACTCATCCTCCGCCCAGTGTGCACGAGACACCGGCCGTTCCTGTCATCTCGCTCTGCATCAGGTCCCTTGTGCCGAAAACGGAGCGTGCGCTTTGCTGGGTCAGAGCCTCGGCAGAACCACGCGTATTGCCGCCGCAGAGCGTCGAATAGCGGCGAGGGTTGGCGCGCAATATTGGCTCTCCAGGACCGGCTGTTTTCATAACCCCGAAGAGCCATTTTTGAATGATCTAATCAATTAGCGAGACGATTAAGCTAGGTTTAAATTAAAATCACATCCAGCCTAAATACCTCCATTGGGCGGCGTGTCCTACAGCTGGCACCTGAATATTTAACACAGCGCAGCGTCCTCACAGCACACAATTTCCATGCGCTTCCCCCCTCCCCCTCTCTGCAATAAATATGCAATGCAGCCGGCGCTGGAAATGGAATTTGGGCGTGAAATTAATTGCCACAGATTGCATCTGAGTCAGCCACCTGCTGCTCGCCTCCTACCTGAAACAGGAGATAAGCAAAGCTGCTCTGCTTTCTGACGCGGCATTTGGCAGGGTGCACCAGGAACGCGCCGCTCCTCAGAAACACGACACGACCGCTAATCCGGAACAAAACTCCAGCCGCGTTCGGATCAGCGGGGAGCTGGCAGCCCACGGACGCGGGAAGGGCGTGGTACAGCTGGGTCAGGAAGGGCCGTCTGACTTGAAGTCATGCTGGGGCAGATTCGGGAGTGGGGAAGAAAGATATTTACTATACATTGAAGAGGCATCTCGGTGAAAGAATAGGCCAGAGTCAGCCGTGATGTCAACGCGGACAATCGCTTGCTTCATTCAACTCAACTGGAACTCTATGGATCCAACTGGAACTTAGGGGAAGTGGATTCATTCCTGGCTTTACCACTGGCATGCTGGATGACCGGGCCTCAGTTTCCCCCAGGCTACGTCTAGACTGGCATGATTCTCCGGAAATGCTTTTAACGGAAAAGTTTTCCGTTAAAAGCATTTGCGGAAAAGAGCGTCTAGATTGGCATGGATGCTTTTCCGCCAAAGCACTTTTTGCGGAAAAGCGTCCGTGCCAGTCTCGACGCGCTTTTCCACAAAAAAGCCCCGATCGCCATTTTCACAATCGGGGCTTTTTTGCGCAAAACAAATCTCAGCTGTCTACACTGGCCCTTTTGCGCAAAAGTTTTGCACAAAAGGGACTTTTGCCTGAATGGGAGCAGCAATGCTGCTACGCCGATGATTTTCAGGAATAATGGCATTGCACGAGAGGGTTTTTCCAGCACAAGAAGGGGCCGTGTAGACAGCTCCTTCTGGCGCAAGAGCCTCTTCTGCAAAAATGGCGGCTCATTAGTTTTGCAAATGAGGCTTGGCGATATTCCACACTTAGCCTCATTTGCATATTTCTGGCACTAGAGGGCTAATACTAATCTCACGCCCCTCCCTCGGCCCCCAGAGTATCCTTTGAGCTAGGGGAGGGTGCACTGTGCTGGTTTTATTACTTAGACAGGCTGGACTGGTGGTTGTTTGGGGACTGGTCGCTCGGGTCTGGTTTGCTCAGAGGTGAGTAAGCAGGTGCACTGTAGTGCGTAGCTCCAGCAAAAGCCAGCAGGGAGCTACTGAAAGAGCTGGCAGGGACCCGGGTTGCAACAGGACAGGGACCTGGATGAAATTTTAAGTTGCTTTCACTGCTGGATCTGCTCTAGGATGGGTTTGCTGGTAGCTCTGTGCTGCTGGTATCGGACTGCAGCCCTCCTACCAGAGGCAAGAGCTGCGCAGCTCATGAAGCTTTTCCAGCTATTTATTCCCTGGCCTCGATGGGCACGAAAAGGATGAAATCTCCAAAGGGTTTGCAAACCAAAAATCTCCCCGCCCCCAAACTTCACTGCCGGTGGGTCAAACAGCGGGTGCTTTCATTCTGTTTTCATTTTCCGTTTCAACATGCAAAGCTCTTTTGAAACACGCGCTGAGGTGTTTCTTGGTTCAGAAAGGCTGGAAACGTCTTGACAATTTCCAGACTTTTCTTCCAATAAAGGTTCAAGTTTTGTTTTTGACAAAGTGGCACTTTTCCACTGAAAAACCTCAGGTGGCTGAAAAATTCCCCACTTGCTCTGAGGAAGCAGCGTATGCTGACGAGCAGTTTTTGCTAGTCTAGGTTTTACCTGTTTCCCTACAGCAAATAAACTGCATTAGAACGGCCAGACTGGGTCAGCCCAAAGATCCATCTAGCCCAGTGTCCTGCCCATCGACAGTGACCAATGTCAGGTGCCCCAGAGGGAGTGAACACAACAGATAATCATCACGTGATCCCTCTCCTGTCATCCACTTCCAGACAAACAGAGGCTAGGAACACCATTCCTACCCATCCTGGCTAATAGCCATTGATGGACCTAACCTCCATGAATTTATCTAGCTCTTTTTTGAACCCTGTTAAAATTCTAAACTTCACCATATCCTCTGGCAAGGAGTTCCACAGGTTGACTGTGCACTGAGGGAAGAAAAACTTCCCTTTGTTTGTTTTAAACCTGCTGCCTACTAATTTCAGTTGGTGACTCCTAGTTCTTATATTGTTCTCTCAACAAGTTTGGTCTCTTTTTTTTTGCTTAACCAATTTCATCCCTCCCACCATGTTCGGGATTCTTTGTGAAAGTATCTGGCAACCCAGCCTTGCCATCTTGGGTCAACTTGCAGCTTACATCCAGGACCAAGCCTGCCTGGGACCTGCGGCAGCCCAGAGTGGCATCTGCTCAATGTTCCTTCTTGGGTGTGACTGAGCCAGGGCTACCCCGGGGCAAGGAGCTGGGCCAGGGTCTTGCCTCGCTTTCAGACTGATGATCTCGTCTTTCGACCGCAGGGGGCGGTGAGGAGAGCGGCCGGTGCACACAGAGGCACAAAGATCCAGCTGCGATCTCCTTGTGCTAAAGCGTTCACTTTCCTCTCCACTGCCCAGAAGCAAGCGCGGCTTTCCTGGTTCCCTCACCACAGGGCACTGCGGCAGCTCTTTCACGGCCCGCGTGGATCGTGCCACACACACACACAGGGTGCCCGGCCTGGCTCTTGCCCGGAATGTCAGCTCCTCTCACGAGAGCCCGTGTCCCAGAGCAGAACTCCCTGGTGCTATTTCACAACACTGCGAGCGAGTCTACACTTGCCCCCTCTTTCGAGAGAGGGATGCAAATGAAGACATTTGAAATTGCAAATGAAGCCTGGATTTAAATATCCTGCACTTCATTTGCATAATCACGGTATGGCGCTATTTCGGAACAACAGACGCTGTTAAGACGCGTCCTCCGAAGAGCCAGAGCCAGCAGCAGCACTAGCATTTAGAGGGGAGTCAACTGCAACAATCCTCATCAGTTTGAACCCCGCCCTCATCTAAATCGCGTCAGGCCCGTCTACACTTGCAAAGCCCCGAGTTAGGGTGGAAAGCACAGTAACGACTTGCAAATAGCTCCCTTCGGGGCCTTTTCGTAGGGCTGTGAGCGTGGCCACACGTGGCAGGAATCGGGAACAATTCCATGCAGACAAGCCCTTGCGCTGGGACTAGTCCACACACGCACGTTGGACCACGAATGCTACGGGGGCGTTAACACGGCCCCACAGGCAGGGCTGCGGTTATAGCAAGACAGTCGGAGCGGTCCAAGCTGTATCCCACGGGAAGGGGGAATACGTTCTACTGGGGGAAAGGTGCCTTGCCCCAGTGGAACCGCATCCGCACTAGGGGCGGTCCTGTCAAACAAACTCCCCGCCCCCAAGAGACGAGGTTAGTCCAGTCCACAGAGCTGGGTGGAGCCGGCTGGCCCACTGGGAAACGCAGTCCCAAGCCCGCAAGTTCTAGCACGGGAAGGGACACCGACGTCACAGCTGGCGCTCGATGCCTGAAAGGCCCTCCCATTGAAAGCGGTAACCTCTTCCGGGCCCCAGGATCCACCATAGAAACGGCCAATAGATAGCAGGAGTGATGTGGAAAATCTGTTCTGCATTTGGATGGTGCCTGGCCCAACGGGGGGGGGCCACAGGACCTGGGGCCACCCCACCCCAGTGCCCCAGGCATAGAGCGCGGGATAACCTTCCCACTGCAGGCCCCCTCCCATGCCCCCAAGGCCCCCCCCGGTCTGCCCCCATCTCCTTGCCTGAAGCCCCCTCCCCTGAGCCACAAGAGCCGGGGCATTACCAGGAGCGCGGTGCAGGTCAGCCGCAGGGGACACCCCCACACACTCACTGCAGCAGCGGGAGCCAAAGTGACCTCTGCAGTGGCCGGAAGCGGAGTGCCCTGGGCTGGGGTGCTCGGCTCCCGCTGCTGCAGTGAAGTTGAGCGCAGCAGGATGGAAGCGGGCGGGGGCTGCGGAGCAGGCTGCTGGGTCACGCCAGCTCCTGCCACCGCAGGGGGGGAGGGAGGGAGGGAGAAAGGGGGAGCAGTCCTTGCTGTCACCCTGCACTAGGCCCCAGGTAACCCCCGGGCTCTGCCCATAGGATGGTTGAGGTGGCCACTGAAGAGCCCCCCAAAGCGCAGGACTCGGGGCAACTGCCCCGAACTGCCCTACGGCCGGGATGGCTCTGTCCAGGCGCGACTGCGACAAACACCAACGCTGAGGATAATGTACATGGTATTTTATTACAGTGATCCAAGTCTAACCTGCTCACTGCCCCTCAAAACCCTTCGTGATTTTGGCCCCTGCAAATAAAAAAACCCTCAAAATATAAATTGGCAAGAAAAGGGGAGCTAATTATCCTGTGCCCCTAACCTCGCACGGCCCGTTTCCACGCCGCGCAGGAAACACGCGCTGGCTGGCACTCGAATGTCACGGGACAAGTCACAAAAGGACGGGGCCTGCCACGAGTGATAGGGCGCCTGGCCAGTTCCGAGAAACGCTTCCTCTTTGGCAAGGGAGTCAGGTTTGAAACCCCAGCAGCAGGGCCAGGAATGGGAACAGCTGTTAACACACCTGCTGCAACACCTGCCTGCCCCTCCTTGCGGCGGTGGAGATTAAGGCTTCTACGCGGTAAGACATCACTAAGTTACTGCTGGGAAACAAGGACTCCAGCCCCACGAGGCTGGCGGAGGAGGAATAAACCACGTGCAGATGCCTGACAACAAGCACAGCATCTTCCGGGGGGCGGAGGGGGGGCGGGCACGGCGTGGGGACCAAACCGGAGACGGGAGCAGCCCTAGATGTTTTGCTGGCTTGGACAGAAAATGGTTTTGGTGCCTGGCAGGGGACAAAGGAAAAAGGTGGCCAGTCAGAGCAGAGCTGTACAGCAGGGCAACGCCCCCAAAGCGGATGCCGAGGGAACCGCCCCTGTGACCCTGGCCCGACGTGGGGGGCAGAGGCCGTCTGCTCTCCTGCAAGACCGTTACTAGCCAGGGCTGCAAATTACACCGTGCTTCCTTGTAGGTTGTACGCCCCCTGGTGGCAACGTAACGCAAGGGACGTGTTTGGCAGGGCTGCCTAAATTGGTTTGTGGACTGGAGATTGAAATCAAAGCGGCCGACAGCGGGGCTTCCGCCGCAGGTATTCCCCGCCTGATTCCACCTGGCTCCCGCGCCTGCAGGCGCCTCATGTCGGTCACCCAGCGGGGAGAGGAAATGGAAGGGGTTTATCCTTCCCAGCGGAGGATACACATGGGTCCCTGCAAGAGGGATGGATTGATTGCTCCCGATGACTCATTCCTGGCTTCTCAGTCTCCCCACGCTCGGGCAAAGAAGCGTCCCCCCGGCGTCACAGCATGCGAGAGGCAACCATGGTGAGGAAGTCTTCGTAGCTGAGCCGCACGCTGCCTGCCCGGCCGGCGTCCTTCTCCTGGAAAGCTTCCGTCAGGCTCTGGAGCTGCATGCAGAGCTGAATGAAGCTGTCCAGCTGGATGGTGGAGCTGGAAGCTCGCTGGGCGTAACGGGAGAGCAGCAGCTGGATGAACTGGGGGCTCAGGTTGTACCCCATCTGGGACAGAGCTGGCGGTAGAGAAACAAAAGGGAACGTAAACGTCTGGGATGAAAGCCGCCCCGCCCGGGAAGATTGGCCTGCCCCTCTGGGGATGCTATTGCAAAGCACAGCACAAGCCGGGACAGAACTGCGGGCGGTGCTTTGTGAGTGCTGGGAACGGAAATCGAGGTGCAAGATCCAGATCCTCCCCCAAAGACCCGCACCCCTCAGCTGTGCAAGCAGCCTCTTGCAACGCGCCATGTGGGCACGTCAGCGTTATTTGGAGGAGGCAGAAATGGGCAGAGGGTTTCCTGGGAAACGAGACGCTACTTTGCTCTCTGACCCCTCTGCCATTTGGACCAATGCACCCTCACCCCAACAGGCCAAAGTCACAGCAAAGGTAGCTGGCTGCACAGAACGGGGAAGGGAACCAAGTCAGCAACACCCCACCTTTGCTTTGAACTGGACCGACTGAAGCCGCTGTCGTATGGGTTCGGACCAATGCTCCTAATCTTTTCCATCCGTGCGCTGAATAAATTTGTGATGTGCCCTGAGGCATGTGCAAGTGTGCACCACCAGCAGAAACAACACACCTAGCAGTGGGCGCTCAGCTAATCAGCTGGGCAGCATTGGACTCTCTCCTGAGCGGCTGCACAAGCGCCCGGCTTACAGGAAGGCTGGTTTGGACCCCGCTCCCTGACCAGACACCATACGGTTTCAGAGAGCAGGCTGCGGGGACCGGAAACACAAGGGGTAACTGTGCCAGAGGACACGGTCACCCGTCGACTCCACCATCTCACCTTGCTGCAGCTCCGTGAAGTTGATGGAGCCTGAGCGGTCTCTATCGTACTGCTGGAAGAGGTTCTTCCACTGCTGGATGAAGCGCCACAAGGCTGAGAACCCATAGACGTCGATCCGCCCCGACTTCGTTTTATCAAACATGTCTGCCGAGGAAGAAACAGCAGGAGCAGGGCCGTGAGGGGCGAGCCAAGACCAGGGCCATGCGCTTCTACGGCACCTCCCCTCGGGAGCTGCCAAAGGGCTTGACAAACATGGGGTGTCCGGGGGAGTTGTCACTCCGCTGCCCTGACAGGCAGACCGTCCTTAGAAAGACAAGCTAGACCCCAGGACTTCCCGAAGCTGTGGTGCAGCACGGAGCTCGACTAAGAGCTAAACAATCAGCCAGCGATGGGCACCGCAAAAACCTGCCGGGGAAGCTTCAGCATCCAAGCCAGCGGAAGCTGTTGCACTCGGAGCCTCGGCGCCAGCATCTCCCCCCTCCTCTGCTCTTCCAGGCACTGCCAACTGAGGCAGGAAGGTTTGCCCCGGCCCTCACAGCTGCCCTCCCTAATCGGAAACAATCAGCCGGCCCGCCTGCCAGCCACGGCCCTTTGGAGAAGGATACGCTTTGGGGAAAACACACGGCTGCTGCACGCTTGACCTTGGATTCACCCCATGAGATCCAGATTCAACCGATTAGATCACCCGCACAAAGAGCTGGCTTGTTCCCAGCATGACAAACCCACCCCCGCAGAGCTCTGCGCATTGCGCGACGGCTGTTCTAACACAGACTGCAGCTCGTGAGCAGCGGAAAGGGGGGGGGGGGGAGACATGTGGACTCACTTATCATCAGCAGGCAGGTCTCGTCATTAAACGCAGACCAGTTGGAGTTGACCAGGGCCTGCTTGAGTTCTTTGATGGAGATGTAGCCGCTGCGATCAGCGTCCACTGTCTGGAACCAAGAAAAGGCCTCCGGGTCCACGCCGGGTGGCATGTTACCTGTCAGGAGGAACAGGAAAAACAGGATCAAGGCGCACTCAACTCAGCAGAGGAATGACCCGGCTAGTCACTAAGCAAAGCGCCTTTGTCAGGACCTTCTGCACCACTAACAGCTGGGAGTCAGTGCAGGAGGCCTGCAAAAGGCCAGACCAGTGGCAAGGGACTGGTGAAAGCGGATTGGCCCAAAGGAGAAGCTGAGTCAGCTTTTCCAGGCTACATGCATTATGGCCATGTGCTCTAGCCTGGGAAAAGAGGTTCCTAGTGGCCGGAATCTGGCAGGCAAGTAAACACCAGAGAGACGTGAATGGGACTCGTCAGATGGTTTGGAAGTGGAGTGCAAACACATGGAAGCGGTGTTGTTTTAGCAGGATAAACGTGGCCAGTTCCGGAGAGACAGACGCACGACTATAAAGCTTTATTTCTACCCTTTGGGGCTGCAGTCTCTTAAGCATTTTCCTCCACACTGGAGCCTTAAATAACGAACAGGGCCTGTGTAACTGAAATGAACGGTTCAGTTACACGCCGCAGCTCTTTCTGCCGGGCACGGCGTATTGTCCAAGGGGCCCCCAGGCCTCCGCGTGACAGCTAGCACACGTCTAGGCCTGCCCAGCTGAAAGGGTTCTTACAAACAAAGAGCAAGCCCTGGATGCTAGGACATCACCCTCATCTTACAGGTGGGGAAACTGAGGCACATAGCGGCAAAAGGCTGTGCTGTTTGGACACACAGCGTCAGGCGTCTCTGGACCCCAGCCTTGTGCTCAGACCGTGCCGCTCAGCTAAAGGGAAGTGCCAGGCCAGTGGAGGGGTCAACATTAAAGACGGTCTCCAGTGTTTGCTCACAGATCTAGCACTTGGGAATCACGTCCGCAGACTCAGCCAATCAAAGGGCTGCATGGCCAACAGGGAAAGGGCTGCAGGTTGAACCTCTCTGGTCTGGCAACACCCGTGGTCTGGCAGGGTGGAGTCCCGGCAGCTGGGAGCCCTGCAGGCCGGGAAGCCCAGGGGGAGGGGGGCTAGCAGCAAGGAGGAGAGCCAGCCTGGATGATGGGCCAGGGCTGGGTGGTGGCAGGGGGCAGAAATGACCTCCCCTGGTCCGGCAAAATTCCTCATGTGGGACCAGCCAGGTCCCGAGAGAGCCAGAGCAGGGAGGTCCAACCTGTAGTCATCTCTGAAAGCTCTCGAGAGCCCCAAAGGACGGAGCTTGTGTTCCGGCTGCACCGAAGACAGGGCTCTTCCCCCTGCATCACACCCTCCCTCCCGGTCTTCCCCCATCGCTGGGGGCAGCCAACTAGCAGGCGTGGCCAGGAGCAAGTCCGTGTGAAGGACGGCGCGGCTCAGCCAGCACCGCGAGGCGGGGTCGTTCCATCACCCGCTTTTCTACTCACCGGCAGGCGCCCCTGCTCCGTAGGGCCCTGGCTGAGGGGCACCATAGGGATTGGTGGAGGGCTGCCCATAGGGCCCTCCTGGAGCCGGGCCTCCTGCATAGGGTCCTCCGGGAGCTCCAGAGGGTGCTCCCCCCGGCGTGGGATGCCCATAAGCTCCTCCGCCAGATGGGGGTGCGTAGGGGCCTCCAGGCGCTGGGCCGCCATAGGAGCCACCAGGAGGCACCCCGCCTCCATACTGGGCTCCGGAATAGTACCCGCCCTGCGGGGCACCTGGAGCTGGCCCTGCTGATCCGGGGTAACCCTGTGGGAGGAGAAGGGGAAAATAAAGCAGCAGCTGTTTGTGCGTCCCCGTGTACGGGACCAACACGCCAGCGACCCCGGCACAACTGCCCCAACACCCAGCCACCCTCCACACGGCTCGCAGCAGCCTGGCCTCTTAGCTGCCCAGCGTGCCAGCAATTCCGGATCAGAACCTCCTGGCTGGCAGGTGTGTGCACTTGCCTCTGTCCGCACCTGTGCCTGCCTCATCTACTCACCCCACAGGTATCAGCTCCGGCCTCCCCCCCCCCCCCCCGTTAGAGAGGCCGTGCGTTTGGGGGGGAGGGGGGCGCGCACGTGGCGCCACATGAGCCGATACACACAGGGAGTCGACTTGAGAGCTGGCTTCCCACGAGTACCAGCTCCCACCTGCCCCCCTCACCCTCTGCACTGCTGCCCCTCTATCAGCCGGCTCCTCCCAGCTCCCCATGCTGCTGCCTCTGCGGGAAGCAGGAGGGGCCAGGTGGCTCCGCAGGATCCAAAGGCAGCAAGGAGGGGGTGTGCGTAATTCAGGGCTACTCAACTTTGGAAGCCCCGGGGGCCCACAATGACACTCACAGCACATGCCGAGGGCCGCAACGTAAGTGCAGTTGCATATATATATGCAAATAGCCTCTTTCACACTGACGGGCATGAATACAAAGATTCAGCCTTAAGCCACCCGCTGGACCCAATGTGGCCAGTGGGAACCAATCAGCATCTCTCAGGCACTGCCCACAAGGCTACGCAGCCATCACCTCCCACCATGCCCCAGCGCCCCCAGCACCTCCTCCCTGGGGGCTAGAGATGCCAACACCCTGTACCCATCTGTGCCAGCCAGCCCGTCCACTTGCGTCTTTCAATGCTAACCCCTCCAGGGAGACGCCTCGCCGCTGTGGAGCGTGTTCCCAGGGGAGGCCATGTTCAAAGGATCCCACCCGTGGGCCACGTGTTGAACCCTGCTGTCATGTTCTTGGATTTTAAGGGGAGCAGCCAGATCATTGCTGCACCCACGGGGGAGGGGGTGTTCACCCCAACGTCTGTACAAAGGGGGCCGTGTGAGGTGTCAAATAAAAGATTGTGTCCTACTGATTCTATATATGCTGCTCGTGTACTTGTGAGACGTCTGTATGTGGAGTTATGAATATGGGGCAGACTCCAGCTTGTCTTCAATTCTGCTCCTGATCCCAGATGCAGCCTTGCGAGGGACGGAGAGCCAGGAAGGATTGCCGACCTGTCCTGACATAGGATGTATGCCAGAGACATCCTTGCTACGCAAGATAGCAGTGTGTAACATCTCTGCTGAGAGCCTGCATCAAGAACTTGGTGATTGGTGCATGTAATGTATTCTCCTTAACAACCCTACTCTCAAACTTTTCTTTCTTTTATTAATAAACCTTTCGATTTTAGATTCTAAAGAATTGGCCCAGTGTGATTTTGTGGGTAAGATCAAAAGTGTAAACTGACCAGGGATCTGTGGCTGGTTTCTTGGGACTGGGAGAACCCGTTCGGGGTAGGTGCGATTGGGTTCCATAACCCCTCACCAGTGTGTAGGCCCAGGGCTGATTGTGGCACAGGGAGAGCTGGGGTGTCTGAGGGGTTTTGCTCGTGAGGCTTCCTGCTGGCTGGATGGCAGCTGAAGCACTCAGTGTGACTGGTTTGTGACCTGTTAGGGAAAGGTCTCCAGTCTGGGGCTGTGAGCAGCCCTGGTTTTGAACAATTCACCCTGAGCAGATGCCCTCAGCGGTGCCCAGACCCGGCCCGTCACACCTGCGTAAAAGCAAACAGCACCACAGGCCACAAACAAATGTGCCATGTGTTGAGTAGCCCTGGTGTAGTTGTTAACATTAACAGATAAACCCAAGCTTCTCAGATAATCATTTAAACAACTATATGCTAGCATCCCTTAGTTACTACCAGTGGATACACACATGCCTCAACGCACAAAACTAAATTTGTTCTGCACATGGATGGAAAAAATTAGAGGGAACACACACTGACCCACCAGTGAGTTCACTGTTTAGGCTGTAAACAGCTGACATCAGGAAAGGCAACTCAACTGAGATTACAGGAAAACATCATTCATTTGAGCACGGCACAGTTTCAGGTCTTCTGACAACCGTGGCCAGTGACCACCTAAAAGGAGCCTGATTTCAGAGGGCAGGTGATCAAGTACTTTCTAAAAGTCAGGGCCTGTCTCAACCTGCACCCCAAAAAGTGGAGGCAGCCAAAATCACAAGGCACTTTCAAAAAATCCTGCCCTTTTATACTCTGCTTCCTCTTATCACAGCGGGCACCCGGGTGCTACTGTGCACGCCAAAGGCGGGTGCATTTTCGTGGCACTTCTGGAGAGCGTAAAGCCCTTGGGATTTTGGGGGCAAACAGCAATTGAGAACTTCAATGGAAGCCACGGCTGCTGCCCCCTGTTACAACATTTACACAGGGAGGGATGTTAAATGGGGAAACCAACCATCTTCGAGGACTGTGAAAGAACACTGTAGTGCTGCCTTGTGACTAGGGAGGTTACATTTAGATTAACTGGCTAATCAAATAGTTGATGCCATTTGCATCGACTATTCGATTAGTCGATAAGTCTCTGCCTTTGAAGTGTAGCAGCAGCCCCCAGGACTGTTGCTACATTTTGAAGGCGAAAGCGCTGCGGGGAGCACGGGGCCATGCTGAGAGGTGATTGTCCAGAGCTGGTTTGGGGCCAGGACAGACCCAGTTTAGGGGGGAGAGGAAGGCAGAGTGGCTGGCATCTGAACCATCTCAGTCACCTCACTGCCTCTGGTGATGGCACAAGCCTGGAGCCGCCCTGACACCTGGGTGTCACCCCACCCTGAGATGCCATTTGGGTGGCACCCCATCACTGGAGCACCACTGTACCCCATGCTGTGCCAGCCCCCCCTTTCCGCAACGCCATCCACAACTGCCCCATCTCCAACCCCAGGTCATCACCGCCCCAATACCCCCCCTTCCAGCCCCCTAAATCCACACCAACCCCCCCCCCACGGCACTTCCCATGCCCCACTGCTCCAACCCCCCCGCCCTGCCCCCTAAGTCCGCCCCATGCCCCCTAACTATGCCCCACACCCCCTCTAACCCGCCACCCTACCCCCTCACCTGGCCACACCCCCCCTCCAGCCCCGACTCCGCCCCACACCCCCCCTCCAGCCCCGACTCCGCCCCACACCCCCCTCCAGCTCCCGCGCCCTGCCCCCTCCCTCCGCCCCACATCCCCCTCCAGCCCCCTCGCCCTGCCCCCTCCCTCCGCCCCACACCCCCCTCCAGCCCCCTCGCCCTGCCCCCTAACTCCGCCCCACACCCCCCTCCAGCCCCCTCGCCCTGCCCCCTCACTCCGCCACACATCCCCCTCCAGCCCCCTCGCCCTGCCCCCTCCCTCCGCCCCACACCCCCCTCCAGCCCCCTCGCCCTGCCCCCTAACTCCACCCCACACCCCCCTCCAGCCCCCTCGCCCTGCCCCCTCCCTCCGCCCCACACCCCCCTCCAGCCCCCTCGCCCTGCCCCCTCCCTCCGCCCCACACCCCCCTCCAGCCCCCTCGCCCTGCCCCCTCCCTCCGCCCCACACCCCCCTCCAGCCCCCTCGCCCTGCCCCCTCACTCCGCCACACATCCCCCTCCAGCCCCCTCGCCCTGCCCCCTCCCTCCGCCCCACACCCCCCTCCAGCCCCCTCGCCCTGCCCCCTCCCTCCGCCCCACACCCCCCTCCAGCCCCCTCCCTCCGCCCCACACCCCCCTCCCGCCCCCTCCCTCCGCCCCACACCCCCCTCCAGCCCCCTCGCCCTGCCCCCTAACTCCGCCCCACACCCCCCTCCAGCCCCCTCGCCCTGCCCCCTCCCTCCGCCCCACACCCCCCTCCAGCCCCCTCGCCCTGCCCCGCGCTCACCTGCCCGTAGGGGTAGCCCGCCATGGCGCTCTGACCAGACTCTGCTTCCGCCCCGCCCGCGCGCTGAGCGTATCGCCCCGCCCACCGGATTCACTGATTGGTTGCCGGTCTCCTAGGCGAGCGTCGACTGGCTGCTGCTGGATGTCAGTCAGGATGCTCCGCCCAGAGGGAGGTCATGTGACTAGGGGAGCGTGGGAGGAGCTCCTAAAGGGCCTGCCGGGAGTGCGCCCGTAGGCCCCCCCCCCCCCGCCTCTACGACAAGCCCCGCCCCTCGGCCCCAAGCCCCGCCCCTGTGCCCATCTTCCTGCCCCGAACCCCGCCCCTTCATCCCACCCAACCCCGCCCCCTGCCTCTCTACAGCTACAAGCCCCGCCCCTGGCTCTGACCCAAACCCTGCCCCATCAACCCCCCCTCCCTCTCCTCCGCCCCCCCTTCCTAGTGCCCTTCTCCCCCTGCCTCTGAACCCAGATCCCATCCCAGGCCCCTACGCCCCCGCCCTGGCCTCAAACCCACCCGCTGCCCTGCCTCTGGCCCCATGGCCTGGCCCCTCGTCCCCACTCCTGTCTGGACCCACACCCTGCCCTATGCCCGCACCCTGTCCTGCCCGGCCCAGGCCTTGCCCCCATAACGATAACCCTTCCTTCTTTCTGAGCAAGGGGCTCGTGCGGGGATGGAGGGGCGGGGGGCAAGGATAGCTCTCGACGGGAGGCCTTCTCCTCTCGCTGCGTTCCCTCCTCCCCTGCTCACCCGGCCCTGGCTGCTCTTACACCCTCTGGCAGCATCCATTCTCCTCTTCCCTCTCTCAAGCCCTGTCCCCTTCACCCCCAACTCCGCCCCGTCTCTTCCCTCCCCCTGCTTCTGACCCAAATTCACCCCTTCAGCCCTAAACCCCGCCCCTGTGCCCGTCTTCCCGCCTCTGATCCAAACTTCTCTTGGTCGTTCTGCAGCTGGGCAGAGCTCCTTAGTGAATCATTCCAGTCGCAAGCTGGGGAGAAGACTAAGGCCGGAGAGCCAGTGTACTGCAGGGAACAAACCCTCCATTGGCCCCACGCAGAGACTGGAGGATCTGAGGGGTCAGATCCATTTCTAGCATCTGCGCTCCTTAGGCTTGACCTTGAAGCTGCTGCCCTCCCTGCCCCCTGCAAGAGGGAGTGTTTGGGCCTTGGTACTGTGGTGCAGTCTCAGTGCTGGTTGTAGCAGGCTGCCAGCTCTCTGCAAACTGCAACGCATTCGGCTTTGATGAAGTCACTTGCTGGCCCTCACCCCCTGCTCTCTGATAGAGTCCTAACTCCCGGCAGCATTCACTGCTCGGAGAGAGCTAGAGAAAAGCGTGAGCTTCCACCCGACACCCTGCTAGTCCAGCCATGCCAAAGGGCGCCTTTGCTTCCACTGGTTGTTAAGAAATGGTGAGTGCCTATGGAAACGTGCCCAAATGCAGACGCGTAAGCAGGTGCTGCCCAGGGCAGGCTGCAGTGGCAACCAAGGGAAGTACAAGGAGAGTTAATTGGCAACTCTGCCCTCCCCTGTTTGAAGTGGCATGCGGTGCCAATTTACACCCTGTTCGTCAAGCGCGTTAATGGCACGGAGACAGCATCTCGCTGTCATGGGGGGAGTGAGCAGCCGACATTCGGAAGGCAGCGTCTGCGGGAGCCATGCTGGGTTCAATTTTAAATACTGCGCCTCAGGAAATTACTCCTCTTACGGCTAACGAGAATAATGGGAATTCTGCTGGGCTCCGGGCTGCTCATTTACTCAAGCACATCAATACTTAACAGCCGTGGGTTTTCTTCACCCCACCTTCTGGAGCAGTAAATGTGCAGACTTTCCACTGAGGGCTGCAGTCTGGCTGACGGAGCTCCCAAGACCCACTCTGTGTACGTGCAGGCTACCCAATTCATATTCTGAATTAGCAGCTCAATGGATGGATGCAGCTGAGCCGCGGTTTGGGCTGCTCTCAGGGATCAATATTAACAACAGCAAGGACCGACTGTAACCAACTCTAGAGCGATCTTATTTCCCTATGCTCAATATGGGACACCTGGAAAAACTACTTGTCTTCAAGTGAGTTTAATGGCCATCAATCAAAACTCTGCAGTACAAACCTTCCAATTAACAGCAGTTGACCTGAGTGGCTGGAGTCTTTTTATTGATCTTCTTTTAAAGATTTGCACCGGAAGAGACAACACAAACACACGCTCCCATACGCCTCTCTCACACCCATCGGACCCAGGGCTCTCCACCCTCTGTCTTATCCCACCCTTTCTTTCCAGGAGAGGATAGTGCCTGTGATGGGTTTGCATAGTCAGCACTTTACATCCCTACTGACAATTGTATCGTTCTGTGAAGGTTTATGGCCCTAGAAGAGCAGTGGCAAATCTCTACAGCGCCATAATAAATGCAGGCCAGATCCAGTTGCCAATGCTAAATCAATAGGTTTACCGGAGGAGGCAGGACTGGTTAGCTTTCTAGATGGGTTTGCGTGGTCCAAAGATGTAAAACACCACCAAGCCCGGCAGGTTAAGCAATCCGTCTGTGGGCGTGAAAGGAAGGGAACTGTGGTTCTTTGAGATGGTTGTCCCCGTGGGTGCACCCCCTGAGGTGTCTGTGCACCCCGGCACCTCTAGTCGAGATTTATGGTAGCCACGCCCTAGGTAGGCTGCATACACAGGACAGCCGGCATGCGCCGCTCGGGGCTGCTATCCTGCAGGCACAGCCAACCATCCTCCCGGTTCCTTCTCTACACAGAGGGGAGGAGGGACGGTCGTGGAACACCCACGGGGAAACCATCTCGAAGCACCTCCGTTGCTGCCCAGGTAAGTAATCTTCCCTTCTTCTTCCCTGGGGGTGCTCCGGCTTAGGGGACTATGGAGCAGCGGCCCAGTGCGGAGGAAGGGGCGGCGGAGTTGGTGAGTAAGCTGTGGATAACACTGTTTGGCCCAATGGTGTGTCGGAGGCTGATGGAGTCTCCGCTGCATAGTGTTTGGCGCAGGCGTGGGCAGGTGCCCGAGTAGCTGCCTTACAACAGCTGATTACGGGGGTGCCATGGAGGAAAGCAGTAGATGGGGCTACAGCCCTGGTGGAGAGTGTGCGCAGGGATATGCGAAGGTGCTGGTCCAGCGGCAGATGAGGTATGGCCCACGGGCCGAATCCGGCCCACCGAGCCGTTTGATCCGGCCCACGCCTGCCCTGGCAGCAGGGAGCAGGGCTGCTCAAAGCGGCTAGCTGCTTCCTATGGCTCCTTGAGGTGCGGGGAGAGAGGGAGAGGCTTCAGCGTGCTCCCCTCCCCCCCAGCAAAATCTTTCATCTATTGGCTAGAAACTGGCCAATGACAGCTGAGAGATTTTGCAGGGGGCAGGGAGAGTTCAGCTCTCATTGGCTGGTTTCTGGCCAACAGGAGCTGATAGATTTTTCTGGGGATGGGGGCAGTGGGGAAAGCCTTTCCCTCCCGCCTCCCCTTAGCAGGGAGAGCCATGTACACAGCCGGGCTGCTGGCCGGGGGCTGCTTAGGAAAGCGCCTTCCGGCTAGAATGTGCCTCTGGCACTCTACCGCCTCCTCCCCCCAACTCCTGCCCAGACCATGCACCCCTTCCCCAGGCTAGAATCCTCTCCTGCACCCATATCCCTTCCTGGATCCTGTGCCCCAGATCACAACCCCCTCCATCATCCAAACTCCCAGACCCCACAGCCTCTCCTGGACCCTAGTCCCCTACCCTGAGCTCCCTTCTGCACCCAGCATCTGTCCCACCCCCGCATCCCCTCCGTGGAAAAGGGCGGCCCATGACCACTTACCTAATATCTTGGAGTGGGTCCCCATCAAAAATTCTCGTGGACCCCTGGTAAGGGGCAGACAATTTGGTAGAATTCCAGTCCTAAGGATGACTGGCAAAAGAGCTAAAATAAATGCAAACAAAGCTTGGGCAGGAATGTTTTTATTATCTCTGTTTGCTCACCAGATTCACCCTGCTTCAGGGAGGAAAACATCCCTTCCTCGCACAGAGCTGCGAAGTGGTGACGGACCACTCCGACGGTGGATTTTAATAGCTGGAAACGGGTCGAGCGCTTAGCAATCCAGTCATGGTTTTTAGGTTAGACACTTGTTTTTCCCCGGAACATAAAGGCTTTGAGTTAAAGGCCAGCAAGACCGCCGAGTGTTCTGCTTCATGGCTATGAGAAGATGCAGAGGCCTCCTGAAAATGTGTCTTGTTGAGCCAACTTGCTTGGTCTTATTTTTCCCCGTAATGACACTGTGCTGAGGGCCAAGACTTTATGCAAGAACTCTCTCCACCGCCGGAGAGACATCGGTACCTGGACAAGGAGGCGCTGACAGCGCACCTGACCCTGGCACGTTACACACCAAAGGAGCAGCAGAGGAAAAGGAGAGGCCCGGGTGGGCAGGGGAAGAATTGACGCAGGCATGGGAAATGGGGATATGTCATTTCACACCCGGGGCGGAGTAGTGCCTGAAGTTCCCCCCACGTAACAGCTGAGTCTGTGCAGCGGCACGACCGGTAAGAACGGTCCCTTCACCGCCCGCTCTTCCAGCCCCAGCGCTGGTGATGACAAGGTGCTGAACGACTACGAATGAACTGAAAAGATAAGCCAGAGGAGACACATGGGGCTCCAGAGCCGGTCAGGGCGATGCTACACGAAGACCCGGTCTGGAAAGGTATTTTGGCTGGTCACAGCAGACGGTGCCCAATGCCCTTTACACACACAAGCAGAGACACGCACACGCACACACACGCTGACACGTCAACCCCACTGGAAATCGAGAGGAAACAAATATTAACAGCAATAAAAAACAAAATCATTCACGACCAGTCGCGAGGCCCGAGCTTTGGTCATTCCCAATGGAGTCCTTGGTGAAAATGCCCTCCAGGTCCGCTCAGCCTAAGGGTCCTTTCATGGATTTGGGCTGGTACATGGGTTCCTCCAGGGGCATCATGCCGAAGCAATCGGAAGGGTTGCAATGGCCGGTCTTTCCCGGCGGCCCTGTCATGCCTGGGGGTCCGGGAACGCCTGGGTTGCCTTGCTGTCCCATAGGCCCGGGTGGACCCAGCTTGCCGTATCCTGGTGGCCCTTGGGGACCTGGAGGAGAAACGAGGGGAAGGGAAGAGAGGCGCTGAGAAGGCTGATTTTGCAACGCCCACCCCAGAGGCTTGACGACTGGTTCTTGCTCCGTGCTCAGGGCTCTGTGTGGGGTCAGGATGGACTTTTCCCCAGGTCAGACTAGCAGTGACCTGGGAGGCGAGGGATGGTTTTGTTTCCCAGTGCAGAATAAATTTTGTGATGTGCACCAAGGCATGTGCAGATGTGCACCACCAAGAGAAACACAAGCTGTGGGTGCTCTGCCAGTCAGCGGGGCGGTGCTTGAATCTCTCCTGGGCAGCCGCCCAAGCACTCAGCTTACAGGGAACGCTGGCTGGGACGCATGGGCCCGATTTCCCTTGTTGGGTTCATGGTTCACTGGTGGCCTGCGGGGTCCAGGTCAGACATGGGGCTCTGGGGCGCCCTTCTGGCCTGAAACTGCAAGCTGGCCCACCACAATTCAGAGGGTTTGGACGGAACCCGTCCCTCTGTCTCACATGGTTGGGAGACGCTGAACCAGGAGGCGACTTGCCTCTGGAGCCCCGGGGGTCTGTCGCCACCCTGTGCCGGGAAGGGCCGACCCTAAACATGCCCGTTGTGTCGTGTGCAGGGCGAAGGAGTCTTACCGGGCGCCCCTGGCGGGCCGACTTCTCCCACGAGGCCGGTGCCTTTCTCTCCCCTTTCTCCTTTGGTGCCTGGCTCGCCTGCAAGCGCGAGGGAGCAGTAAGAACCTCGCCCAGCGAGAGGGAGGAAAGGACGCGAAAGCGAGCACATGCCAGGCCCCCAGTGGACAGAGACGGCGCGAGGCCTAACCTTGCCTGGCAGGAGCCTCCTTTGCTCTGGGGCGCCCTTAACCTGCCGCCGTGAATCCCAGCTGCTGCCACCAGGCTGTTCCCAGCCTTCCCCTCCCCTCCCGACCCCGGAGGCCATCCCAGGGAACACGGGATGCCAATACTCGGCTTCCGGAACGACTCACCTCTCATGCCCGGCACGCCTTGGCGCCCTTCCCTGCCGATCTGTCCCGGTAAGCCAGGGGATCCAGGAGGCCCTGGGCGCCCTGGCAACCCATCTTTTCCAGGGGGGCCTGGTCGTCCTGGCGTGGCAGCCATCTCCACCGGGTACTGCATCCTGGAGGAGTAGTACAGCATCCTCTCTGCAGGGGCGGGAAAGGGAACCAGATGGGTTAGCCCCCCCAGGCTCTTGCTCTCGGACTGCTGACTCAAAGGGGGCAGCCCGTGGCGGGAGGGCAGCCCAGACCGTCCGCTCCTCAGTCGCCACGCCGGACACACGGGAGCGCTCAGCTGATCTTGTGGAGCAGGAAGGGCAGAGCTGACCCCTCCGGGATTCGGCCATCTGGCTCCAGAGAGGGCTGCAGCTCTTTCAGACCAGACACGCCACGTGCTAAGCCGTCAGCGGCAGCTCGGGCCGGCCCTCCGGCCTCCCCCCCTCCCCCCCGCCGCGCTGCTTACCGTCAAACATTTTGTTCAGCTCTTGCCGGATGAGCCGCTTGATTTCGTCGTAATTCACCATGTCGCCCTAGAAAGAGGGGGGTGGGGAAAAACCACAAAGCAAAGCTCAGCCTGGGAAAAGGCACCAGGGTTACAAGCCTCCCCCGGGGCCCCCCAGTGAGTCAGTAGCAGAGCCAGGAATGGCCCGCCGGAGTCCTGGCGTGCGGGGTCGGATCGTGAACCCTGGTTCAGGCTGTTCTGTTCTGCACGAACTGCCCACCCCCATCCCAGCAGCAGGCCCTTCCCCTGTCCCCGTCCCCCCCTTACCATCGAGCCGGGGAGTCCGGGGCTCCCCGGGCTGCCAGCAGGTCCAGGGGAGCCTGGTTGGCCTCTCTCTCCTGGAGGACCACGGGGCCCCACGGGGCCCATGGAGCCGCTTTTCCCTGGTCCTCCGGGCATGCCAGATCTCCCCTTCTCTCCAGGATGCCCTCTCTCCCCTGCCGTGCCAGCCTCGCCCTGGAATGCAGGAAGAAGCCAGACACGGTCAGAGCAGAAATCTCTGCAGTCTCTCGTCCCCACCCAGCCAGCAGACGGGAGCTCTTGGCAGCACAGCAGCTCTCTGGGCAGCACGGGCAAGGGCCGGTCCCGCCAGGGATCCCAGGCACAGGAGAGCTGCTGGGGAAAATTCACTTCCGCAGCCACCTCGGTGGGGCAGCAGGCTCAGCGTCACGGAGCGAAGGAACCTGCCCTTACCTTCTGGCCAGCTGGTCCTGAAGGTCCAGGATTCCCCGGCGGGCCCTAGGAGGAGGCAGGAGGGAGCTGTGAGCACCACAGGAAGAGACGTGCTGCTCCAAAATGGGTTCTAGACTAGGGCCGGTGGCCCCTGCCCGTCTCGGTGCCGGGGGCTAAGCCTGGGTGGAAGGATTTATCGGACAGGACAGGCAGCTGTGGCTGGGGAGGGCTCTGAGGATCCACGAGGTTTCTGAACAGCTGCAGAGGATCTGGCCCAGAGCTTTGCCTCCCCTTGGGCAGCTGGGTGCCACGTCCGAGTCCGAGAGGGTCGGGCCGGGAGTGATGCTTTCTGACCACCGGGGCCCTGCGTGGCACAGGCCAGAGATGCACCACGTCAACTCGGGCACCCCACTCGTGGGGTTTTGATCGTGCTCAGTGTTTTGCTCTCTCCTCTCGTGCCAAGGAGCCCGACCCCGCCTGGCCGAGGCCCTGCCTTGTTAGACCGACCCTGCCGGGTGCAGGAAGCAGGAAGGTGGGGGCAGGGAGTTCAGCCCCTGCCGACCCCTTGTAGGATAGGAGCCCTTATGTACGTCGCATGCGCTTGCTGGGACATTGCCTTTTATTCTCCACACGCTGGCCCCTGGCTCCCTTCTGGAGAGTCTGCCAGAGCTCATGGAGTAAGACAGACCCGCTAAAGCCCCGCCTATTCATGTCGCTGGTACACCCTTCCCAAGGTGCCGTGGGGTGGAACCAGGGAACTGTCACTTCCTCCACTCTGATGGCAAACCAGGAAGTCCCACCTTCCGGCAGCCTGGGATGGGATGGTGCCCCCGGTGGCAGCAAGTGGGCAATGCAGGAATCTGTGTGTGTGGGGGACAGGGGGTGGGGAGCTATTTCCCGCTAGGATGCCTAAGCAGGGGCTGTGGGCCTAGACTTGGTTATGGCACCGACTGCAAACACAGTCCTCTTGCACTAACGTGCCGGGAGCAGAGAGCACTGCGTGACCCTGAGGGGTTTGGGACAGCTGCCAATGAGGAGAGGTTAATAAAACTGGGACTTTTCAGCTTAGAAAAGAGACAACGAAGGAGGAATATAAGAGAGGGCTATAAAATCAGGGCTGGTGTGGAGAAAGTAAATAAGGAAAAGTTATTTACTTGTTCCCATAACACAAGAACTAGAGCTCAATCAATGGGTAGCAGGTTTAAAACAAACAAAAGGAAGCATTTCTTCATGCAACACACAACCTGTGGAACTCCTCACCAGAGGATGTTGTGAAGGTCTGGACTTGAACAGGGTTCACAAAAGAGCTAAGTACATTCATGGAGGATAGGTCCACTGATGGCTATTAGCCAGGATGGGCAGGAATGGTGTCCCCAGCCTCTGTTTGTCAGAAGAGGGATCACTGGATGGTTCCCTGTTCTGTTCCCTCCCTCGGGGGCACCCGGCATTGGCCACTGTCGGCCGCCAGGACACTGGGCTGGATGGACCTTTGGTCTGACCCAGTACGGCCGCTCCTACGTTCTGTTCCTATGACAGAGCGCGCACGAGGGGGAGAGCCGAGCTCACGATACCTCTTTCCCGGCGGCTCCATCCGCGCCCATCTCACCCTGGGAAATCAAAGAGCACGACGTGAAGCATTCCGCAGCCCTCCTTGCTCCAGCCCACGCGACGCCCATGCCCCTGGTGACAGGGACCAGGAACCCCAACCCGCCGGGGATGCTGTGGCTGAGAACACAGCGTGGGCCCAGGCCTCGCCAGCCAGGGTGGGCACCGTGCATCGGGCGTAAAGACTCCACAGCGCCCAACGGGGAGGTCACCGGGGCAGCCCCTGCATGTGGCACGGCGCTGCATGTGCTGTCGTGTGGCTGGACAGCGCCACGTCCACACTGCCCCCAGCGGGCACAGAAGGCTGGAGAGGCTGAGCCTGGCAGAGCCCGGACTGGCATGCCACGATTGGCCAGCGTGCCGTGCTCTCTGTCCCCCCCACAACGCAGCTCCAACAGGGGCTCGGTGTTTCATATCCCCCTGTCTCCCCAATCACTGTTGGCTTCAGGTTCTAGCATCTCCCTGTTCCACGTCCATGCAGCACTCACGGGTGGTCCAGGGTGGCCAGGGGTCCCGGGTTGCCCGGGCATCCCTGCGAGGCCTCTTTCTCCTGGAGAGCCCCTCTCGCCCTTCAGGCCCTGGAGAATGGGGGAAAAGGAGAGCCCGTTTCAGACGAAGCCACCAACAGCGGGTTAAAGGGGCCAGGTGCAGACCCGGGTGGGGGCTCGACGGCCGAGCTGGGTCCCCAGAGGTGGACGCCCTCTTTGGAAGCTGGGCCCTCCATCCCCTCGCCTGGCTCCTGATCCAGCTGAGACTGGAGAACTGGATCCGGCATCAGACCCCAGGCGACCTTCCGAGTCCCATCGGTGGCCGCGTTGGCTCCGGCGCCTGGCCCGGCATGGCCCAGTGGCACGTGCCACCAGCCAACCAGCCAGCGCTGCTTGGCAAAGGATGCTCAGCTGGAGCCGCCAGTGCACAGCCCCTGCCTGGGGGCCAAGCAAAGCGCGGGTGACCCCCGGGGAAAACCCCAAGGGGGGGGTTCACGCTCCCGTCTGCAGCCCGCTCGGGGGGAACGAGGCTGCAGGGCACTAGACATGCCCCGAGGGATCTATGCCAGTGGGGAGGCCTCGGGGGAAGGACAGCGCTTACCATGCTCGTGATTCCAGCTGGGCCCGGCTGGCCTGGGCTTCCTGGGGGACCCTAGCAATCGAGAAGAAAGGAGGCTTTGACAGAGGAACAGTTAACGGGGAGCAGCGGCCAAAGCCGGCCCTAGGACGAGGCCGACTGGCTCCTACCCGCCAGCGGGCAGGGGCAGGGCTACCACAGCAGGGCACAGGGCAGATGTGTCAGCAATGGGCGACTGAACACCATGGGGGCGGAGGGGGAGTAAGAGAGCGGGGGCCAGAATCGCCATAGCATCTCCCCTTCCCCCCCAGCCTTCTGGACACTGTCCGGTCGAGCTTGCCCAGGGCTACTCATTGCATGCGAGGGCAAGTGAAATGCCATCACTACAGCGCCTCCTGCTGAGCGAGGCTGGAACTGCAGGAGCGGAATGTCCCCCCGCCCCCACCCGCCCCGGGGGCAGCGCTTGTTGCTGGGCGAGGCTGGCGCTGGAGGGAGCTCCCCAGCCCTGTTTTCCCCCGTCGGTGTTGGATGAAAACAGCCTCAGTAGGACGCCGCGCCCCCGTCTCAACAAGAGCAAAGGTTCCACTTACTACGTGGCCTGGAGGGCCCTGTCTGCCTTGGGGTCCCATGGGACCAGGATCCCCCTGCAAAAGACGGAGCGATTATACCGAGGGGCTCTGTGGCCGCCTGCACCGTGCCCCCGCCCCACGTCCTCCCCCAGCTGACCTGTCCGCAAGAGCATGAGACTGGCCAGTGGGGAGCCGAGCCCCTTCCCCCAGACGGGGCGTGTGTGTGCAGCCAGATCTTCAGCGGCTGTGACCCGAGGTAGCCGCGTCCCTCGGGGTGAGTCTACCCTGTAAGTGGCTGACTCACGTCAGCTGACTCGGGCGCCGGGCTCTTGAACTGGGTTAGGGCTGGCGTCTGAGCTCTGGGACCCTGCGAGGGGCTTGGGATGAGCGGTCGGAGGGGGGCAGAAACACGCTGGTCCATAGAGCGTGGCCGGTGGCGGGTCACAGCCAGGAGCCACACACGGCGCACGCTGCTCTCATCACCCACGTCCTTCCGCTCTGCACTGACTCACCTCTGCCCCTGGCCGGCCGCTGCTCCCGGGAGGCCCGGGTTTGCCACAGTCGCCCTAGAAGGAAGAACACACGACCTGGGGCAGCGTGCACCACGTGTGGGCGGAGATCGGGGGACAGGGAGGCTGGGCTGCACGGGGCCTGTCCGCCCCAGAGCCGGTCGCTGGCCGGCCCCGCTGGCATCTCCCTGGGCAGGGGCGCGCCACAGCCTCCCGTTCCATGTGGGCAGAGCCACGACCCATGACTGTCGCCTCCTCTTAGCTGGCGTTGCTGCCCTCAGCCTGGGCCCTCAGCTGGTGCCTTCCCCAGCTCGTGCCAGGATCCTAACATTATCCAGCTCTTTGAAACCCGCCCCCCAGGAAGGAGCCAGGCTCTCCTGCCAGCTGAGCGAGCAATCCCGCTTTGGCACCCAGCGATGAAACAGACCCACCCTGGGGAGAAGTGGCTTGGGCTGGACCACCAGAGGAAGCCACGGCCACGTGTCACACGCACCTCACCGGCCACCCCGGCCCGGCTACAAGCCAGGCGGGTGAATCTCCCTCCCTGGAAGCCGCCTGCTCCGTGCGCGCGCAGGGGGTGAACGCTGAGGGCTGCTGGCGCCGTGGGCTGCTCGCTGCACGGGCCGGGTGTGGGGGGACGACTCCTGGACGCACTAGCCCGGAGTGACGGGCTTGGAGAATGACGGGTGCTGAGGTCATGGCAGCCACCCGGAGCAGGGAATTTCAAATAGCGGACACGCGATGCTCCGCCACCCTCCCATAGCCCCCCTCCCCCCCAGACCCTCGCCGGGCCGAGACCCCTCTGGCCCCACGCAGGGCGACATTCCCCCCCTGCAGCCGGCCCAGAGGCTATGTGCCACCCCAATGTGCCCCCCGCCCCGGGGACAAGCGGCCCTTCTGTGCCCCACGAGGGTCAGCAACCGGCTCCCGGGGACCCAGAGTCCCCCCCTCAGAAAGAGGTGAGGTCCCCCAAAGCGGCAGCGGCCCGGTGCCCTCTGTGGATCCCCCAGCTTACCTTCTGGCCCGGGAGCCCCGGGTGGCCGGGTTTCCCCTTGAAGCCCTGGCAGGGAGAAGAGAAGAATGACTCTCCGGCATCCGCTGAGCAAGGCCGTGGTGGCAGGCTGGGTGCCCTGCCCCGCCTTCCCTCCTCGGGCACGGAGACACCCAGCCACGCCGGCAGGCCACGGCCAAGGCGCTCTCCGAGCCATAACCCCCCCGGGGCCCCAGACAGGCAGCCCGCGTGCGGCTGGGGAATTACCTCAGGCGGCTGGTAGAGGTGGCGACGCTTCCGCCAGCTCCGGAGTCCAGCGCTTCTCCTTCCTCTTCATCAGCCCTCTTCCCCCCCCCCCCCGTCCCCGAATACTGCCCCCTCCCGCTCACAAGGCCTGCCCCCCCCCAGTCGCGGGGGTGTTTCCCAGGGAGAGGGCCAGTGTGGCAGTCTGGGGAACTCAAGGAAAGCCGGGCTACCCGCTGACTCTCGCCCTCTGAATCCTTGCAGGCCCCGGCAGTCGGCAGCACGGGAGGGGCTCTTGGGGAGGGGCCTGGGTCAGGATGAAAGTCTGGGAAGGAAAGGCCCAACCGTCCCCCAAACGGGGGCTATTCAGGGGGCTATTCAGGAATTCAGGCAGAACTTACCGGAAGCCCATTCATTCCCGGCGGCCCTGCCGGACCCGGGTCGCCCTAAGGAAAGAGGCAGAGGACACAGAGTTAGGGTGGCTGTGGCAAGACGTTGCAAGTGGGTTTGGCATCCCGCCCGGGGGAGGAACCCCAGGAGTGGGATCCCGCTCCCTGCTTTCCGGGGAGAACAGCCTCTCCCTGTGCTCCCCCTCCCAGCTGGCCAAGCACTTGGGGCGAAGGCCAAACTCCCCCCCCCATCGGGGCTGCGCTTCGTGCCTCGGCCCAGGCTGAGCAGGTCAGCGAATCCTCCACGCCCGCCGGGGCCCTGCTCTCAGCAGACCCGTGGGGACACAGGTACAAAACCCCGTCCCGTGTTCTTACCCGCATCCCTGGCTTCCCGTCTTTGCCATCCAGGCCTTCCAAGCCGGCTGGGCCCTGCGACACGCCGGGGAAAGCAAGACCAAGAATGAGAGAACTCGCAAGACTTTTGTTCGTTCACTCCGCCTCCTCCGCTGGGTGGATCTCAGCGGGGGCCCATGAATACCAAGGCAAGGGCTCTGGGCGGGGGGCTGAGAACTGGTGCTCAGCAGGCACAAGTATCCCTCACTTGCCATCTGGACTGTGCCATTTGCGCCATGACCTTTCTGCTGTAACAGTCCCTGGACTTCAGCCACTAGCGGGTCTCCACCCGAGCGGGGAGAGAACTCACGACCCTCTGAGCCCTCGCTGGGCTGCCATCACAGGAGTCATGGAGAACCTCCGCGTGAGTGCCTCTATCCCCAGGTCGGACATCCCAGCACGCCAGGGAGTGCGTTAACCCAGCAAGCATGGGTACAGGATGGCCGGTACCCGGGGGCCGTCGGGCGGAGAGCAGTGATCCAATATCTACACTGCCCCCACTCAGGTGTTTATCCCACTGGTTCCAACCCAGGCCAATCCCGTTTCAGAGTCACAGATTTTAAGGCTGGAAGAGACTTTCACGCCCATCTGATCGGATCGCCTGCATAGCCCAGGCCAGTCTCACTGCTCGGCGCTGATTGGAGCGTTGTGTCCAGTCCTGGGCACCGCATTTCAACAAAGAGGTGGAGAAATTGGAGAAGGTCCAGAGAAGAGCAACAAGAATGACTCAAGGTCTAGAAAACCTTTCAGGGAAGCCTAAGGAATTGGGCTTGTTGAGTTTGGAAAAGAGAAGACGGAGAGGGGACACGAGAGCGGTTTTCAGGTACCTAAAAGGGTGTCACAAGGAGAAGGGAGGAAAATTGCTCTCCTTGGCCTCCAAGGATAGAACAAGAAGCAACGGGCTTAAGCTGCAGCAAGGGAGGTTTAGGTTGGACATGAGGAAAAACTTCCTGCCCGTCAGCGAGGTTAAACACTAGAATAAATTGCCTACGAGGGTGTGGAATCTCCATCCCTGGAGATATGTCAGAGCAGGTTGGACAGACGCCTGGCAGGGACGGTCTAGACGGTGCTTGGTCCTGCCGTGAGGGCCGGGGACTGGACTCAATGACCTCGCGAGGTCCCTTCCACTTCTAGGAGTCTATGATTCACCCAACGGTTTTAACCCAGAAACTCCGGCCGGGATGTGATGTAGTGGGCAGGCCACACCCTCTGGGCATTCACTGGTGGCTGTGCGTGGGCTGGGGTGACCCCTACTGGCCGGTACCTGTAGCACTGCCCAGCCGGACGGCTGCCTTAAGTCACAAAAGACCCAACCTGTCGGACCGGTTGAGGGCAGGCAGGGAACAAAGGAAGGGAGGTTTTGGGGGAAGGGGCAGTTGCTGCCTGGGAAGCATGAAGGGAGCAGCCTTAGCTGAGGGTCTAGTGATGACAATGGACCCCCTAACCCAAGGGGTCTGAGGCAGCCTGGCCCTGACTCCTGAAACCGCAGCACGTCTGTGCTGGGCTGTATTCTGGAGGAGCAATAACCCCCCTCTGTTCTACTGGCGGGCAGAGGCTCATCTTGCTGCAGACGGGGTGCAGGGGCGGGGGGTCCCCGACATGCCACCATGCGGGGCGAGAACCCATCCCTCTGTTTGAAATACAGAGCCCCGGCCCCAAGAGGCAGGTCCCACCCCGCTGTTGGATGGAATGGAGAGCTGCTGGCTCCCCCCCCCAATCTGTGCCCCGGGACAGAGGCAGGGCGACGCAGCAGCCCATGGGATGAGATAAAACGTGTGGAAGAAACTCTCCCCGATGATCATCTGCAGCCAGGGACGGGGCCCCAGGGAGAGCTCCAGGGAGGAGCTGGGAAGAGCCCTGACGCTGGTTCCCAGCTCCATTCTGGCTCCGGCTGGATAGCTGCTGCAGCCCCCGGATTTGCTTGGGGCCTCGTGGTACGCGCCGTGGCATGAAGGCAGCGTCCCTCTGGCCGGGGCACAAATGCAGAGGCGCTTTGGGCCCAGGGCTGGCACCGTAGCTCGGCAGGGCCACGGTCTTGGGTTTTCATGCCGGGGGAGGGGAAGCAGCTTCCATTTGCTGGAACCCCACCCCGCCGGGCCTCTGCTCTCTGCTGAGCTCCTCGTCCACACCACGAAGGACTGTCCCAACCAGCCACGGCCCAGCGGCCCTTGCAGCTCCAGCCACCGCCCCCAGGTAGGGGCCCTTCCCTTCCCCTGCGTTCCCTCTCCCCATGGAACCCCCCGAGCTCTCCGCCCAGTCAGGAATTCAGCCAGGGAAGAGAAACACTCACCTGTATTCCGGGAGGCCCCGGGGATCCTGGGGGCCCTGGCATCCCGGTGGGGCCACGCATCCCTTCACTGCCCTGCAAACGTCATACGGAGAGTGAAACCGCTGCCCTCTGCCAGGCTACTGCATGGGTACAAAGCCCCGGGCGCCCCTAGCCACCCCACAGGGTACTCCAGAGACCGCTCTGGCTTCTCCACGGGCTTCTCCATGCACGCCAGCCCCCGGATCCAAGGGGGGAAGGAAGCGGAGCAGCAAATCTCCTGGGAGTGGCCCCAGCAGCCAGGAGGAACACGGGCCTCTTGCCTGGAGTGTGCCCGCAAGGCTGCAGACGTGCCCCCCGCTGTGCGCCCGGCGCGCTCCATGGCCTGCATTTTCCCTGTGCACTAAAAGGCTGCAGCGTCTCCTTCCTCCCCTCCTACGGGGGAAGCAGCAGCGTCGCTGGGCAGGCCCCTCCCAAACCACAGGTAGCTGGGGATGCCCCCAGGGGATGTTTCCATGATGGATCCGCCACCGGAGATGGGCCAGGAAGGGGGAAGTTTGTGTCCGGACAGACTTAGCCCCGTGGCCTGTTACAAAGCCAAGCACTGCTGGCCAGCGCTGCTTTGGCTTCTGCGGGGCGTGGTGGCCAGGGGGCCCAGCACACACAGCGCCGGGCCCCCTTTGCTCCCGAATCCTGCACCGATTCCGCGTCCCCCGGCCCGGCGTGGTGGACAAGAGCGTCTGGCAGAGCTGTTCCCGGGGCCGTGCCAAAAAGCACAAGCCCACAACCTCGGCCTCTGGGATGCTGGCAACCCCGGCTCGCTGCAGAGGGAAACCTGCCTATTCCCCCCCCCCCCCACCCGGCTCCTCTACAGCCTGCCTTCCGCACAGCAGCTAGCGGCTGTCCCCAGAGCCCTGCGAACGGCACGGGGGCTCTCTCCTACCCCGGCTTGGCTGCAGGGGGGAGGCGGGTGCTTGCCAGGGCTCCCAGGAACCCTCCGGCGCCTCGCTGAACGTGCCGGGCTCCGAAAGGGACGTGCTGGCTGGAAAAGTGTCTCTGAGGAGCGGACCCCTGGATCAGATCCACATGGAGACCAGCCCCCACGGGCCTCCCCTTTTCACAAGCTCCCGCCCCCGGGTCGCCCTGCAGGGACAGCGCCGCCAGGGAAGCCACGTCCGAACGCCAGCCTGAGTGGCACCCGGCGCCCCGCCAGCAGCAGCTCTCTCCGGTGCTCCGAAACCCCCTGGCTAGGACACCAGGCAATCGCCAGGGACCCGCTCTCTTGGGACGTCCAGCCCCACAGCCAGCCGGCCTGGGCGCACTCACCTTCTCTGCTGCGGGCCCTGGCGGCCCGGCCGGTCCAGCTTTCCCTGGGAACCCGGGAGGGCCCTAAAACAACAAAGGTTTGGCGATCTTAGAGGGGGAATCAAGTCGCTCGGCACGGGGGTCTGTGAGCGGCCCCTGCTAATGCCGCTCGGCAGCCGCCACTCAGCACGTCTGCCGCTAGCGCGGATCTGCCCCTAGTGCGCACAGGGCTAGTGAGCACTGGGAATCAAGCCGGGAGAAAACCCCTTTGGCCCAAGAGCTTCCCTCCCTGGTCTTCTGCCCTGCCTCCTGCCCGGGCCTGTTCGAGCTCCGGTAAGGAGGCTCTGCACCATAGTGAATGTGCAAAGCGGGGCCCCTCCCCCCCCGCCGCCCCCGATTACTGGCTGCAAATCCCCGTGCTCGGTAAATCCCCCCGAAAACCAGACAAGGAGGGTTCGGAGCCTTTATTGTCCCGTAAACTATGGCCAGGAAATAATCCCCATTTATCCCCCGCTGGCTCTGCCTCAGCCCCGGCCAGTGCCTTCAGGACCCCCTTCAGGGCAGATGGGCATCCCGCTCCCCCACCATGCCCCCTTCCAGCTCCCTGGTCACGGGTGGTGAGCTCAGCCCTCCGCCCGGCAGCTCCCCCGCCAGGCTACCCACGCATGGACGGAGCCTCAGTGCCCGAAAGGTCCCCCGGAATGTACTTACGGGTGGCCCTGGGAAGCCCGGCTGCCCCTGAAAGCCCTGTGGATACAGTCAGAGATCAGCCAGTGCAGTGCGCCCGCGGTCCCCGGCAGCCCCCGGCAGAGGCAGCCTGTGTGAGATCCTCCGGAGATGAGGGGTCCCCAGCATCTGGCTCCCTCTTGGAACCGATCCAGCCTCCGCCCCGCAGCCAGAGCCCCAAGCACCCTGCATTCTCTTGGAGCCGTGGGGTGGGCCTTGCAGCCTTCCCCGCACAGCCCTGGGGGCAAGGCTCCGGGCCAAGCCCCCAGGGTTTAGCGAGGCGGCAGGCCTAGGAGCCTAGGTGCAAGAAGCAGGGGTGCAGGGGGTGCTGCAGCACCCTCAGATTTTCCACTTGGCTTCCCCGCACCTAGGGATTGGCCCCACTGCCAGCTCTGCCAGCCCCGGGTCCCGGCCCCCGCGGTCCTGCTGGCTTCGGCACCCCCCCCCCCCCCCCAGGGTTCCCACCATCTGCCATCGCTGCGGGCTCTGAAAGAGACGCAGAATCGGGGAGGGAGGGGGGCTCAGCTTAGCACCCCCACCCCACAAATAATTCCAGCGCCACTGCCTTTGGGCCCCTCGGGGGCATCTCAGCAGGTTCCTCTGCCTGCTTTGGGGCAAGGCTTCTTCAGCCGCTGCCAGGTCCCCGGGCAAGGAACCCAACAGGGGTGAGGAAGGGGGAGCCCCCTGGTCTAATCCAAGGGGCAGTGCCCACAAAGCAGGAGCTCCCAGTGCCTGTTCCTCCCTCCAGGGAGGGGAAGGGGCAGAGAAAGTCAGAGGGTCTCACCTGGTCTCCTTTCTCCCCGGAGTTGCCCTGGGCTCCGCGCTCTCCTCTCGGACCCTGGGGCGGAGACAGAGCAGAGGGGCTGCAGTTTCTCTGCCACTGGCCAACCCAGCCAGCCCTCCAGCACCCCTTCCTCCGCACCGTGCCCCGGTCGCCTCCCCCCTCCCCACCCGTCGGCCGAGTGCCGCTGCAACACGGGCCTGAGCCGGCCAGCGGCGCCAACTTTCCCAGGCAACCCTTAGCTGTGAACTTACCGCTGGCCCCGTGGGGCCTGGGATGCCATCGGAACCGGGGGGGCCCTGGGGAGGTAACCAAGGGAACAAGGATCAGCTGCGGAGAGGAGACCCCCAGCACCCCAGCTGGCCACCACGTTAGCCAAGGATCCGCAGGGCAGCTTGGCTCAGCCCTGGCGGGACCCAGCGACCCTGCGAGCTCCTGCAGGTGTGGCCAGGAGGCTGCGTGGGGAGACACGGCGGGGGCGCCTTCACCCCGATTGTTTCTATCAGGGCAGCCCCCAAACACCTCGGGATCCGGGCCCTGGGGCTCCCACCCAGGGAAAGCCGGGACCCATCCCGGGAGGTACTTGCAGGAGGTGAGCAATGAGCTCTGTGGCGCTGGCCTGGCACTCGATAGGGTCCCGTCGCCCCTGGGGTCTGGGGCTACCGGCCACTCCCCTCCCCAGGGCCAGAGGCTGCGCTGCCCAGTCTCCCGGCCGCATGCTCTGAGGCCCGGGGCTGGCGAGGGGATTAGACGCCCAGCAGCTGTGAGAGGAGCAAAGGCAGCCCAGCTGCGCCCCACACACAGCTCTGCCCCACACCCAGACACACCCCAATCTCAGCTGCGCCCCACACCCAGCCCCGCCCCACACCCAGACGCACCCCAATCTCAGCTGCGCCCTACACCCAGCCCCGCCCCACACCCAGACACACCCCAATCTCAGCTGCGCCCCACACCCAGACACACCCCAATCTCAGCTGCGCCCCACACACAGCTCTGCCCCACACCCAGCCCCGCCCCACACCCAGACGCACCCCAATCTCAGCTGCGCCCCACACCCAGCCCCACCCCACACCCAGACGCACCCCAATCTTAGCTGCACCCCACACGCAGACGCACCCCAATCTCAGCTGCGCCCCACACCCAGCCCCACCCCACACCCAGACGCACCCCAATCTTAGCTGCGCCCCACACCCAGACGCACCCCAATCTCAGCTGTGCCCCACACCCAGCCCCGCCCCACACCCAGACACACCCCAATCTCAGCTGCGCCCCACACCCAGGCCCACCCCACACCCAGCCCTACTCCAATCTCAGCTGCACCCCAATCCCAGGTGCCACCCTACACCCAGCCCCGCCCCAGCTCCTCTACTAGTGTGGGGGTGTGTGGGGGGGGTTTCCCTTCCCCCCAGTGGGGAGTGGCCTGTGGCGTCGAGCTGGCACAGGGTCAGGTCCAGGCACTCACCGACTCCCCTTTCTCCCCGGGGGGTCCCACGTAGCCGCGCTCTCCTTTGCTGCCCTGGGGAGGAGGGGGCGGAGAGGAGATGAGCTTGGCACAGCAGCCGCAGGGGCTGGGGAACCCCTCTGAGCTGGGTGGGGAGGGAGCTGACAGCGGAAGTTTGGGGGAAGGGGTGGAATGGGGGCGGGGCTCGGAGCAGTGTTTGGGGGGAAGGGGTGGAACAAGGAAGGGGCCTGGTGCGGAGGGGAGCACCCCTCGGCTAGCGGGGAAGTCACCCCCTCTGAGTGGGCCTATCGACAGGGGTGGGGGGTGGGGCCCCCCTCGGCTAGCGGGGAAGTCACCACCTCTGAGTGGGCCTATCGACAGGGGTGGGGGGTGGGGCACCCCTCGGCTAGCGGGGAAGTCACCCCCTCTGAGTGGGCCTATCGACAGGGGTGGGGGGTGGGGCACCCCTCGGCTAGCGGGGAAGTCACCACCTCTGAGTGGGCCTATCGACAGGGGTGGGGGGTGGGGCACCCCTCGGCTAGCGGGGAAGTCACCACCTCTGAGTGGGCCTATCGACAGGGGTGGGGGGTGGGGCACCCCTCGGCTAGCGGGGAAGTCACCCCCTCTGAGTGGGCCTATCGACAGGGGTGGGGGGTGGGGCCCCCCTCGGCTAGCGGGGAAGTCACCCCCTCTGAGTGGGCCTATCGACAGGGGTGGGGGGTGGGGCCCCCCTCGGCTAGCGGGGAAGTCACCCCCTCTGAGTGGGCCTATCGCCTGACCCTCTGGGCGAGCTGGGCTGGAAGAAGCGAGCGAAGGAACGTCCATCCAGTGTCCCACGCCCCCCGCACGGCGACGGGAGAAGGGGGAAAGAGACAGACGGGCCTGGCCCAAACCCAGAGGCCTCCTGCTAGAACCTAGGGGCCGTGGCGTGCTCAGGCCTGGCAAGCACCCCAGGGTGGGGCTGAGATCAACGCACTAACATGGGTCAGACCCCCCACTCTGGGCAGCGGAAGTCCTGCCTCCTCGCCCGGACGGGGCATGCTCCCGCGGTATAAAGGGAGGGAGCCCAGCTCAGCCTGGCCTGGATGCCGGAGGGAAGGACCTAGGCTGGAAACCCCCGCGGAGGACGAGAGCCAGCCCCTGCCCAGGGCGATCAGAGACCCCCGGGCCGGCTGAGATGGCCGGCGGGGAGGGAGAGACGAGTGCTGCCTTGCCGGCTGAGAATCGGGCTCCGACGCTCACAGCGGCAGCATTGCCACCCGCACCAGCTTCCCCTCCCCGCCCAGCCGAGTCCGTGTCGTCTCCGGCGCCATCTGAGAAACCGTCAAACACGGGGGGTGTCCCTGCCCCGCTCCGCCAGCCAATGGGAACCGCTGACGCGCCTTCCTCCTGCGCTGTATCCTTAAGGAGGCAGGCTGAGGTCCGGGTATCGGGGGGGGGGACTTTTTTGGGGTCGGGGGCTGCTGACCCACAGAAGAATCAGTCGGGGGCCACACACGAGTGAGAAGGAAACCCCCCCCAAGCCCTCCCTGACGTGGCCCCTGACCGAGGAGGAGAAAGACCCTCCCCACATCCTCCTCCCACACCAGAGCCTGGGGGCCCAGCCTAGTGGATTTTGTGTGCTCCACCCCTGCAGGTGGGAGGTGGGGGGCTGGCTCCCCAGTGCTGAGCCTCGGGGGCTAGATCCAGGCAAGCTGGGGGGCTGCGTCCCCACCCCAGTACATACCAAACCCTGAGCCTTGTGTATCCCTGGTGGGCAGGGACTGGGCTACCCCGTGTCCACAAACTATTCCCCACGCAACCCAGCAGTACTCACAGGCAGGCCGGGCGGGCCCATCGCCCCGGGGTAGCCGGGCTGACCAGGCGGGCCCTGAAGGAAAGGACATTGGGGATCAGACGTGCCAGGCTCCAGGGTTAAGCTGCCGGCCTCTCCCCGCCGCTCGTACCCCCCACGCTGCGCATGGGCCGCGCGTTCTGCTGGGCCAGCCTGACGCACACGCAGGGAAACCGCCGGCCAGTGGGTTGACCTGGCAAGCGAATGTCCCCCCCCCCCCCCCCGGCTGCTCCTGAGGGGCAGCTTCCCCCCGGGCCTGGGGCAGCCAGGCAGGTCCCTCTGGGGCACACAGCCTGGCACCGTTGGGCCAAATCCTGCGGCTGCGGGGACCCTGGTCCAGCTCAGCCCATCTCACGGTCCCTCTGGGCCGAGGTGTCAGCCGCGGCTGCCCCTCCGCCAGCCTCCTGCCAGCCCCTCTGCCCACCGGGCAGCTCAGCCCGCCAGAGTTTGGGGAGTTTGGTCACTCACCAGTTCCCCTTTCGCGCCGGGCAGCCCAGGCAGTCCGCGCTCGCCCTGCAGGCCCTTGGGAGAGAAAACAGGCGGGTCGGTCAGGACATTTCTACCCTCAGCCCCGTTCCCACCCTGGCGGTGGCAGGGCCGGCCCCACGGGGCACAGCAGGGCTGCACGGGTGGGATGACGTGATCGGCCAGGAGCTCAGCTCCGGCACCCAGAGCCGGGTGCTACAGCTCCTGTGCTCGTCACTGCCACTGGAGGCTCTACGGGCTGTCGGCGCGGTGACGGCTCACCCTGCCCCCCCCCGCCGCAGGGCTGGCTTCCCCAGAGCTGGTCCCCCGCCCGCTGGCTCCGGCACCTCTAGGGCAAGGGGCAGCCCCGGTCTTTGTTCTGAAGGCCCAAAGGCCAGAGCAAGCCGGGTGGAAGATGCGCCCCTGCCCTGCCCCTCGGCCGAAGCCGCATCCCCAGCCAGGAGGGGCGAGGCCGGCTCCGTTGTCTTCAGCGGACTCGGTCACTTTGCAGCAGCCCTAGCGGCGTCCGCGTGCCTGGCTGGGTGGATATGGTCCCACCCTGGCTGGGGGAGAGGGGCTTACCTGCTGCCACTCCTGGGAGCGCCCTGTCCCCCCCCTCCAAATGCTCCTCCCAGACACGGCCCCACAGCGCAGACCGGCGCCGACTGGCCGCCGTGCCCAAAGGCTGCCCCTCGCCAGCCCTGCTTTCCAGGGCGGGTGCTTTGGAGAGGGAGGGATGAATGCGGCACGTCCCATCGATGGGAGGGGCCCTGAGGTGAGCGGGGGGCACTACACTGGGCAGGGAAAGTTGTGCCCCACAGCAGGGGTAACAGGTCTTGTCCTCTTGCACCCGGGGCCCTGCCGGCTCTCACTAGCTCCCTGCTGGCTTTGGCGGCTGCTCAGCCCCCCGGCACTCCCGCTTCCTGCCCCCTCTGCTCCCCAGATGGCTCCTCCTTGCACGTCGCCCATGAGCGGAAGCCACAGCTGCCCAGTCCCAGAGACCTCGTCCACATCCAAAGGCTCCGTCGCCGTTCCCCTCCCGCCACGTCTCCGCAGGCCACGTACGAGTGTGTGCGCTGGATGGGATGGGCGAGAAACCCACGTGCGCCTCTCGCTGGCCGTCCCGGAGTGGGAGGGGCCAAGGAGGTAAACCCCAGACCCCAAGTGAACCGGGCACAACACGGAGCGACGAGGATGGGGGTTAGTTTCGGTTACATGGCGCCTACGTGGTGGAAGGTGATGCTGCCGAGGCACTGAACACACCAGCGAGGAGGTGAACACTGCGTAGCGATGACACACACAGACCGTGGGGTTACGGTGACAGTAGCGGGAGATGCCAGATAGGAGATTAGGACATGAATGACGTAGGGGTGATGGGAGGAAAAAACCACACAATCCAGGTGCCCTCTCTCACGCCTGCCTCTGCAGGAGGGGTTTTGGGTGGGGATCATTCGTGACGGGGCACTGCTGACGGAGATCCTGCATGCTCAGCCGGAGCGGAGGCAGGAGGAAGAGCAGACGAGAGACAGAGGGAAAACAGAGGCGTCGATTCCGTTTTTTTTCTCGATTGAGTCTGAGCTGAGCACCACGGGGCCCCGGACCGGCACACCCAGCGCATGGCAGCCGGCTCCACACGGAGACTGAGCACGCAGCCAGCAGCAGGGTCACACCCCGGCTCGGTGCAGCACCACTGGGCTTACCCAGGGATTGCAGTAGCAGCTCCAAGCCCCAGCTGGGATCAAAGGCCCCATTGTGCCGGGGGCTGCCCAGACAGTGAGAGGCAGCGCGGGCCCCAAAGAGCTCACAGTGGAAACCGCCAAATGGGGGAGAGAAAGGAAGAACTGCGCCCATTTTACAGATGGGGAGCGGAGGCCCAGAGAGATTCCAGCATCACCCCGCAAGAGGGGCAGAGGCAGGGCATGACCGCAGGGTTCCCAAGTCCCAAGCCTGAGCTGCGAGGGCAGATTTGCACCAGCGGAGAAGCTGGCTCCACCGAGCTCAATGGAGTTACGATTTGCTCCCACACAAATGGGAGGCAGATCAGAGCCACCCGGAGGGAGAGGAGCTGCAAGGAGAGATGGGGACAGGAGGGCTGCAGAGGCAATAAGAAGCCCCTGGGCAGGGCACAGATGAAACTGGCGAGGGGCTTTTCCTCCTGGGGCCCGGAGGAGTCTAGTGCAGGGAATCGGTGTGCGCAGGGCCTGGCTGGGTGACCGGGCGCAGCGCCCAGAGGAGAGTAATGGAGGCAGACAAAACCAAACAAGCATGAGCGACAAAGGACCGCACAGAGCACGTGCCGTGCTGGGTTCTTACAGGCAATCCGGGTGCGCCAGGCGTTCCAGGAAAACCTGGAGGGCCCTAAGGGAAGAAACAGTGAGATCACACCTTGGAAATCACAGTCAGGAGGCGGGCGGGGGGAGGCCTGGGGCAGTGGGGACGGGACCCTGGGAAGGGAAGCCGAGGGGCTAGGTATTCCAGGACACCGGCTCGCGTCAGTCTCTTGTTCCAAGCGGGACGTGTCTCCTCTTCTGGTCTCGGGACCGGCTCTGCGGACTCCCCCTGCCTTCAGCATCCGTGCCACCTTCGCCCCCCTCTGGAGAAGGCAGCTCTGTCCAGAAGCGCTTCCCTTCCTCCACCCCTCACCATGGCCTCAGGGCTGGGACGTAGGTTGGCAGAACACGTGGCCTTCGCGCTGCTTCCAAATGCCATTCGGCCGTGCTCAGCCATTCCCAGCCCGGGCGCTGGGCCAGGATTTCAGCCTGGGATCTTGGGAGAGGCTGTAGAGCAGCAGCAAGTTCCCATAGCCCCGGGCCGTGGCAACCCCGAGGGAGCGCCAGGGAACTCTTCCGCAGAGGGTGTGCGCGGCGCCTTCAGAGCACAGCTGCCCCACCCCAAGGGGCAGCACCCCGCCCTACCTACACACGTACGTTCGTTGCCAGGGTAACTTACCGCTGGTCCGGTGGGGCCTGGGGATCCCCTCGACCCTGGTGGGCCCTACAAAGAGATCGGCACAGAGTTAGCAGCTTGTTAGTGGGGGGGGGGCTGTCTGCTCTGTGACCCGGGGCCCCCCTGCGCTGGGATGGGAGATTCTCACTGACTCTCCCAAATGTGAGTTAACCCAGACACCCAGGCTCAGCCCCCCAGGGAGAGACAAAGGGAGGAGGGCAGAGACCAGCACCTGGCTGGGGGGCAGGGCTGGAGGAGAGTTTTTTAGTTTCTGTCTGGGATCATGGAGGAAGCAGCCTGAGCAAGGGGGCTGGGATTTAGGGGCCCAGCCTCCCCCATCTCAAGGGGGGCTGAGGCATCACAGGCCTGGCCCTGTGACCGGATTCCATCTGTGCTGGGCTGTCTCCTGGAGAAGCAATAAACTCCCTCTGTTCTACTGGCTGGCGGAGTCTGTTCGTGCCACTACGGGGTGCAGGAGGCGGGGGACCCCGACACGACGTCACAGGAGCTCCTCAGCTCCATCCCCAAAGTCACGTGACAAGCAGCCGGAGCCCCCGGCCACGGTGGCGATGAGAGAAGGGAACAGAGCACAGCGCAAGGAGGGAGACTGAACGGAGCCGGTCCCTGCGGAGCCGGAGCTGCACAGCTCCCCTCTGGGCCCGGGCAGGGGCTGGCGCTGGCTGGAGGATTTTCAAGGATTGCCCGGTGCCCCGAGCCCTTCCTGCAGGGATGCGGTGAGGGGCGGGAAGCAGCGGATGCTGGGGGGGAGGGGTGATGTCTAGGGGCCACGTCCCAGGATGACAACCTCCATCCACAGCGAGAAATGCCGCCCATGAGCTGCAGCTGGCAAAGGCCAAAGCCCGGGGGGAACCCGCCATCCCATGGTCCTGGCGCAGACGCTGGACACACCTGCTCCCCTCTCTCTCCGGGTAAGCCTGGGATCCCCGGCAGCCCAGGCCCTCCGGCACAGTCACCGTTGCTCTCTGCTTGGTCGCCCTGGGGGGAAAGACGAGACCCATTTCAGGAGACGTTTCAGCTCAAGGCCCCCCCCTCCAGGCCGTGAAGCTCAACAAGCCGCCCTGTGAATCCAGCAACGTCCCACGCCCCTGGAAACCCCTGGCTGCCCCAGGGGGCTGTGAAACTGCCCTGGAGCCTGGCCGTGCTCGGGGAACCGCTGCCCATGTGGCACTGGGCAAACGAGGAACGTACCTGCCCCTTACACATGCACTGGGCAGGGGAGTGCCCCATGCTGACCCCCCGCCCTGTCGTGAGGCGGCCGAGGCGGGGAGTCCTCGGGGGGGGGGGGGTTCTTAGACACCAGGGAGCAGAGTCCCCTCACCCCACCCACAACCAGCCCCGAGCGCAGGGGGTTCTACTCACCCGGGGCTCCTCCGCTCTCGGGAACTGAGCAAAGCACTGGAAGAGGAGGAGAGGCCGAGGGTTTATTCCCGCTGGGTTTTGCTCCATATTCCGGCCTTCACCGGGGAAGAGGCGCAGTGGGGCTGGCAGTGACCCCCGAGGAGGCACAGGAAAGGGACCCAGCATCATTGGGTCTAGGCCCCCCCGCCCAGCCCACATGGAAGCCAGACGTGTGAGTCTCCACCCCTGTGCCCTTGTGCCCCACGGCCCTAGTGCCAAGTGAGCCAAGGGTCGGCATCAGCCACCCCCCTTCAGAGTGTGCCCGCCTTGCACGGGGGCTGAGGGTGGCACAATGGGCAGTGCAAGGGAGAACCGGGCCTGGGGAGTGAAAGAGGCATAAGCCAAGAGCTGCACCGGGCCAGGGCCGTGCGAGGGGTTACTGGGCACAGACTGGCACTATGGGCCCAGGCACACCCCCAAGCGGGGGTTAAGAGCACGTGTAAGCAGGAGCCGTGGGCACGCCGGGGAGTGCGGGGCCGTGCCGCCGGGTGGGCGTCCATGGGGTAGTGCCATTGCACTCACGGGTGTGTGCAGTGCACCCCGGGCACTCTCTCTGGGACACGCTGGAGCGGCTGCCACTGAGGCACGGAGCTTCCCCGGTGTTGGGGTCCCCCCCCGGAGCGGCTGCCACTGAGGCACGGAGCTTCCCCGGTGTTGGGGTCCCCCCCCGGAGCGGCTGCCACTGAGGCACGGAGCTTCCCCAGTGTTGGGGTCCCCCCCGGAGCGGCTGCCACTGAGGCACGGAGCTTCCCCAGTGTTGGGGTCCCCCCCGGAGCGCGGGGAATTCCCACACGCTGGCCACGGGAGGCGGCGGCAGGGTACTCACCCGCGCGCAGTTGTCTATGCCGGGGACACCGGGCATGCCCTGGTCGCCCTTCTCCCCTTTGACTCCGCTGGGCGTGTGGGAGCTGGGCTGCACCTGGGCACAGTCCCCGCAGATGTTCTGGGGAGAGAGGAGGGGTCGCATGAGGGGGGATCCCCCAGCGTCCGGCTGGGACGCGCCGGCTTAGCACACTGGCTGCTGTTCCTATCACAGCGGGGCCACGGGGCCCAGCAGAGATCGGGGCCCCGCGGTGTTAGGTGCTGCACAGGCAGCGCGCTGCAACAGCCCCACCCCATGGAGCTTATGAGGGGGGGACTGCGTCGCCCTCTACTGACCAGCCCACGGGACTGCGACAGCCCTCTGCTCCCGGCCGTTGCAGTAAGTGGATCAGAACTGGCTCCCTGCGGCTCTGACAGTGCCCCGCACTGGATGCTTCCAAAGGAGGGGCAACGGCCTGTCTAGGGGCCAACGGCAAGGTACCTGAGACCCTGTTGGCCAGGGGCTTGCCTCAGTCTCGGATGTGGAAAGATGTGGGGTCCCAGTGGGGCACACACTAAATAAAAGTCAGCAGTGGGACGCTGTTGCAAAAAAGGCAAATGTCATTCTGGGAGCCATTCACAGGAGTGCGGTGAGCAAGACTCGAGACGTCGTTCTCCCGCTCTGCTCTGCGCTGATTAGGCCTCAGCTGGAGTCTTGTGTCCAGTTCTGGGCCCCGCGTTTCAGGAAAGAGGTGGAGAAATTGGAGAAGGTCCAGAGAAGAGCAACAAGAATGATTCAAGGTCTAGAACACATGAGCGAAGAGGGAAGACTGAAAGAATCGGGTTTGTTTAGTCTGGAAAAGAGAAGACAGAGAGCGGACGAGAGCAGCTTTCAGTAGCTAAAAGGGTGTTCCAAGGAGGAGGGAGAAACATTGTTCTCCTTGGCCTCTGAGGACGGGACAAGAAGCAATGGGCTTAAATTGCAGTTTAGGTGGGACATTAGGAAAAACTTCTTAACTGTCAGGGCGGCGAAACACTGGACTAAATTGCCCAGGGAGGTTGTGGAATCTCCATCTCCAGAGAGATTTAAGAGCAGGTTGGACAGACATCTATCAGGGATGGTCTAGACGGTGCTTGGTCCTGCCGCGAGGGCAGGGGACTGGACTTGATGTCCTCTCGAGGTCCCTTCCACTTCTAGGATTCTGTGATTCTATAAGAGGCCATCTGCAGCTCTAGCTGCCTTTGCTCCCCAGCGCTCTTACCTTGAGCACCTCGATGTTCCGCTCCGCGACGACAGCGAGCGGCCCCTGCAACAGACACACAGAGAAAGAGAGGGTACCCCCTGGAAACCAGGCCTGACCGCTGCAGACTCATCTCGCTCAGGGCGACTGCCAAAGCAGTGAAAAGCATGATGGGTAAGAGGCTGTACGCTCACATGTGCTCTGCCCGGGAAGACTTAGGCGCTAGGGAAATAGCTCGGCAAGAGCTAATGGCGAAAAAGCACTAAGCACACACCTGGGGCAGACGGAGACACGGACACATCAGTTCCTGTACCTACCACATCTCCTGCTGGCCCAGGCAGTCCTGGCAAACCATTGTGTCCTGGGATGCCCTAAAGCCAAGGAGAGAGCTTGAATATTCAAATCCTTCTGCATAGCCTTCTCCACGCCCTGCTGCCTGCTCCTGCTCTCACCGTGTCTCTCCTCCACCTCGTGCTGCTAGAGTAAACGCTTTGCCCTGCTTCCAAACTCCACGCAGGGCCCACACGTGGTTCTGCCTTAAAGGCGCTGTGATCTGATAACCGGCACACTCAGCTCTCCTATGGGGCAGGATCGTTCTCCCTGTTTTACACGCGGGGGAAACTGAGGCACGGAAAACCAAAAGTGATGTGACTGAAGTCACACAGCTGGCCAGCAGCAGAACAGAACCTAGATCTCCTAGCTCCCTGCCTAGGGCTCTACCCTCTAGACCTCACTGTGGAGGGGGGATTTTTTCAGAAACTAATCACTACGGCACAAATACAGCAGGGCTCCCCAGTTCTCAAGTGCCCATCACCGTAGCCTTGGGGCCTGGCTGAAGCAAAACCTTCACTGACTTTAACAGGACCAGCGCTTGCACAGGGACTGAAAGCTGCGGGACTGGGGAGGGTTTTTAAAATGCACCATTTTGCCATCAAGAAATAATACTCTTCTTTTTGGTGGGTCCTACAACATTGTTTTCCCCTTGCCTGCCCCCTGCTGGCTGGGCCGTGGCACTGCACTAAGATGCGGTTCCCTGCGCGGCACGCATGCCAGTAACACCAATGAAACGTTTAGACCAGACAACGGTGCCAGGCCAGTGGCTGGGCTCCCTCGTCGATCGCAGCTCCAGCCCCAGGGCCAGGGAACCGTCTCGTTAAGGCTGAAGGATTCACATGGAAGAGGGCAAGGCCTCCCTTGGGCGTGAAATACCAAGCGCCGGACAGCGACACAGACTCAGCTCCCCTCTGAGCTGGCTGGAGGCTACTTTGGGCCTCGTTGGGGTGGCCGAGCCAGGCCTCTCAGCGGTCAGCCGCATGGCCGAGCTGGCAGGCCCAGCACACGGGCGTCCTTTCAACCACCGACAAGAAAGCATCCCATAAAGACGTGATGAGCAGCGCTAGCGAGACAGCCCACGGCCAGGCTGGCTCATGAGCCTTGGTGTGTGTGTGGGGGGATCGTTAATGTTCCCCGGCTCCTGCCAATGCAGGGATCCTGGAGAGATCCAGGGCTAGGGATAGCCCCAAAGGGCTGGCGGCAGGCTTATGGGACCCCCTGCTGGCGGCTTGTGGGGCGATGAGCCGAAGCCTGGCCGTTCAGATGCCGAGCTGGGCTCCCCGAGAGCCTTGGGGGGGTCACGCACACGCATGCACAGCCAGGCGTCTGCAGCTTCTCCATCAGCGCCCCGGGGAGCCGGATCGGGGCCTCGACTTGCATCCTGCAATAGAGAGCCCACCCCACCCTCCTCTCCCTCACTCACCTGCCTCCCCGGAGCTCCTGGGGGGCCTGGCGGTCCTGGGGCACCTGGCGGACCCTGCAACATCCCAAGACAAAGAGAGAGGGGCCGTTAGGGCGGGGCGGGGCGAGCGGATGGGGCAGGCGCAGGCGGCAGAGGGAAGCGCACACACCTGCGGGCCAGGCTGAGGCTGCCAGGAGGTCCCGATCCACAGTCCTGGGGCTCCCTACGGGTCCAAGAGAAGGGGAGAGCGTTTAGCGAAGGCAAAGCAGGGCCCAGGCATCCTGGCTCCATCCGCCCAGCCACCGGAGCAGGAAAGCAGCAGCGGCGGGCAGCATAGGAGGGGAGGCAGGTGGCCTGCCCTTGACAGCATCCAGGTGAAGAAGGAGCCCCCCTGGCCAGGAATAGGCAGACTCAGGGCTTACCGGCATCCCTGAGTAGTTGGGGTCCACGCGGGGCCCAGGCTGGCAGGTGCATTCGCCGGGGTCCCCCTGAAAACACAAAAACAATCAACACTGGGGGGGGACCCTGGCTAGGGGCCAATGGGGAGGCAGGGCAGTGGGTGCTGGGAGCCAGCGGGTGCTTAGGGTCCCCTGGTGAGGGGCCAGTGTGGGGTACGACAGTCGCTGTTGGGACCCAGCAGGGGGCAGGACAGTTGAAGCTGGCAGCCAGCAGGGGGCAGGGCGGTGGATACTGGCAGCCAGCAGAGGGCAGGGCGGTGGATACTGGCAGCCAGCAGGGGGCAGGGCAGTGGATACTGGCAGCCAGCAGGGGGCAGGGCGGTGGGTGTTGGCAGCCAGGTGGGGGCAGGCCAGTGGGTGTTGGCAGCCAGCAGGGGGCAGGGCGGTGGGTGTTGGCAGCCAGCAGGGGGCAGGGCAGTGGATACTGGCAGCCAGCAGGGCAGTGGATACTGGCAGCCAGCAGGGGGCAGGGTGGTGGGTGTTGGCAGCCAGCAGGGAGCAGGGCAGTGGATTCTGGCAGCCAGCAGGGGGCAGGGCAGTGGGTGTTGGCAGCCAGGAGGGGTCAGGGCAGTGGGTGTTGGCAGCCAGCAGGGGGCAGGGTGGTGGATTCTGGCAGCCAGCAGGGGGCAGGGTGGTGGATTCTGGCAGCTAGCAGGGGGCAGGGCAGTGGGTGTTGGCAGCCAGGAAGGGGCAGGGCGGTGGATTCTGGCAGCCAGCAGGGGGCAGTGTGGTGGATTCTGGCAGCCAGCAGGGGGCAGGGCAGTGGATACTGGCAGCCAGCAGGGGGCAGGGCAGTGGATTCTGGCAGCCAGCAGGGGGCAGGGCAGTGGATTCTGGCAGCCAGCAGGGAGCAGGGCGGTGGATTCTGGCAGCCAGCAGGGGGCAGGGTGGTGGGTGTTGGCAGCCAGCAGGGAGCAGGGCGGTGGATTCTGGCAGCCAGCAGGGGGCAGGGCAGTGGATTCTGGCAGCCAGCAGCGGGCAGGGCAGTGGATTCTGGCAGCCAGCAGGGGGCAGGGCGGTGGATTCTGGCAGCCAGCAGGGGGCAGGGCGGTGGATTCTGGCAGCCAGCAGGGGGCAGGGCGGTGGGTGCTGGGAGCCCCCTGGCTTGGGCCCGCAGGGGACTAAGTCCCAAGTGACTGGGGTGTGGGCCCTGGTGCACAGAGACACCTCACAGCTTGGTCTCTCCAGTCAGCATGGAGGGAGGGGACGTCCCTACCCTGAGGAGCGAGGGGATCAATGCCAGGGGCAGGACAAACCCCTCGTCCACGGCTTGGCTGAAAGCCCAAGTGCCCAGCAGCGAGCCGACGCTGCATAGGGGGCCGCGGGGCCGATCGGCCGCAGCCTCCGCCGCAGGCTGCCAGCACAGACTCAGCCCCCAGGGAGCTGTCGGCCATCAGGGATGGAGAAGAAACCAGCTCACCTTCTCACCCCGGGTCCCCTTCTCGCCCTGCCGGGAAGAAGCCAAGAGAGACGTGTTAGAAGGCAACGCCACGTGGGTCAAGGGCAAGAACATGCCTTGCTGGTTCCATCGGGGTCTCGGAACCGGAGCAGTGCTGGGCAGGGTCTGCCGTCACCCATTCAGCCTGGGAACAGATGTTCACGTCTGCTGTGCTTGTGCCCCTACCTCACTGTTCACCAGCACTTGTGCAAACAAGTCTGTGTTGGTGTGAGCATCTGGGGCACACCTGCTCTTGGCACAAACCCCCACATTCAGGAAAGCATCTGCTATTGGCCTGTCTCCTCTTCCCAAACCTCCAGTCCTCCAATCAGAAACAATGACATGTGGTGTAGGTGACCATTCCTACGCCAGCAATAACCCACGGTGAACAGGCGGCAGGAGCGGATGTCTACTGGGAGGGACGCAAAGGGGGGCACCAGCTAAAGGGGGGGCTTTACCCAGGTGGCCTGCACATTAAGGGCAGCCACGGGCTTCCGCTGAGTCCATCCCATTGGTGACTGCAGATCATTTTTAAGTCTTCTGAAGCAGGAGAATCAGTTCTGGTTGATACAGGCATAGGGAGGATTCTTACGTAAATGACTCCAAGATCTCTTCCTTGGTGAGTGGCAGCTAATTTAGGCACCATCATTCTGGATGGATAGCTGGGAGGCTCTTTTGCCATGTGTAGTTTTTTGTTGCCAAGCCCCCAAGTTTTGAGAGATCCCTTTGCAGTCCCCTTTGGACTTAACCATCTGGATCTCTTCTTTCTTTCTTTCACTCCTCCAAGGAAGTGTGTTGTAGCTCACAAAACCTCTAATACTGCCATACATTTGTTCGTTTTTAAAATGTCACTGGACTCCTTGTTTTTGCTGAAACAGGCTCACGGGGCTACCTCGCTGAAACTTTATATCATGTGCAAACGTCGCCCCCCTCGCCGATTACCCCTTTTTGCAGATTCTTTATGAATATGCTGAACAGCTCTGGTCCCAGACCAGTATAAACTCCTGGGGACACGTCTATTGGCTTCTTTCCCTTCCTACCTCTTCTTTATCTTTTCACTGGAGTGCCTGGCAATGCGTTAGGGCAGCGTTTCTCAACCCATGGTACGCGTACCCTGAGGGGTACTCGAGAAGTCGGGGGGTTACGTCAACACCACTGAAAATTGGAGAAAACTGAATTTTTGTTTTAAGTTTCACAGCGCTTTAGTTTGGTACTTTTTACACCCAAACATTGAATCGCCCGCCCAGCTATGATTAAGTTGGTTAAACAAATGTGTTGCAATGGTAGAAAAAAAATTGTGTCTGAAAACTGTAGGTACATGATAAAAAAAAGGTTGAGAAACACTGCTTTAGGGTCATTTAATGACCTTTTGTTATCTTGATCACTCTGACTCAAAGGCCCTGTCCCAAGGGTGGGAGTTTGACTCACCACATTCCACAGTCAAACTGGGCCCTCCCAGGATGGGGAGAGGCATATGACCTTTGCCCCCCCCGCCCCCCACATCTCCCCTCTGCCTGTGGGCAGGAGAAAGGGCTCCATTCATGGCCTAGATTGCTCACAATGGCTAGGTTGCATTAGGAGGAGCTTTTCCAGCAGATCTAGAGAAGTGATTACTCCCCTTTATTTGGCAATGGTGAGGCCACATCTGGAGTATTGCGTCCAGTTCTGGGCCCCCCACTATAGAAAGGGTGTGGACGCATTGGAGAGGGTCCAGTGGAGGGCAACGAAAATGATGCAGGGGTTGGAGCACATGACCTACGAGGAGAGACTGAGGGATTTGGGTTTGTTAAGTCTGCAGAGGAGAAGAGTGAGGGGGGATTTGAGAGCAGCCTTCAACTCCCTGAAGGGGCGTTCCAAGGAGGATGGAGAGAGGCTGTTCTCAGTGGGGACAGATGGCAGAACAAGGAACAATGGGCTCAAGTTGCAGAGGGGGAGGTCTAGGCTGGATATTAGGGAAAAAAAAATTACCAGGAGGGTGGGGAAGCTCTGGGCTGGGTTCCCTAGGGAGGGGGTGGAATCTCCATCCCTAGAGGTTTTTAAGTCCTGGCTTGACAAAGCCCTGGCTGGGATGATTGAGTTGAGGTTGGTCCTGGTTTGGGCAGGAGGCTGGACTTGATGACAACGGGCAACAGGAATATTGTGGTGATAATAAAAGTTCTTTCTCTTTTCTTTTTATTAACCTGGTATCGGTTCATTTTTGTGTCCTGGTTTGTACTTTAGGGATGAGATTTCCCAAGTAGTCTCTCCCTGGTTTCTTTAGCATTCGTTGGGTGGTGGGAGTGGATTTTATCCCCAAAATCTAGGGCTTTAAGATTTTGGAGGGAAGTTTTATACCAAAGCCTGGTAGATAAGGTTTGGGGGTACTTTTGCTGGACCCCACTTCTGCATTTATCGTGCCAGAGTGGGGAAGGAGCCATGACAGCTCTCTTGCGCCAAGGCGCATCGCTTTTCTGACGTGCTTTTGCAGTGTGGACGTGCTCTTGTGCAAGAAGCCTCCAGTGTAGACGTAACCGATGATTGTAGAACCCAGACAGCAGGCGGGAAGGAGCGTAACTGCTGCTGGACTTCAAGAGTTAAAAGGACTCCAGCCAAGCCAGGAAAATGCCACCTCTGTTACTGAGCATGCTGGAGAGAATGTAGAGGGAAGCCCTCCCACCCTCAAATCCACTCCTTGCTGCTTCCAGCGTGTTTCCCTCCGGGCTTCCAACACTCCAGGACACCTACCGGCCAGCCACTTTACAAGGGACAGTACCAGCAGGGGGCGAAGCTCATCAGGGACCTGATCTGAAGCTCATGGACATTGATGGAAAGGTTCCTATGGAGGAGTCCACAGAACCCTGGTCCCCCTGTCTCCCGGACCCATGCCCCCTGCCTCCCCAACAGGCCACATGGCTAATGCCCCTGGGGCAAAGCCAGAGCAGTCTGCTTCATTGCCTTCTGGCTGGATCACCGTGCTGCGGCGTGTAGGATCCAGCACCACACGGGATAAAACGAGGGACAATCCCCGGTTTCACCGAATGAAGGAACATGGGTTATTTTCCTCCCCTGTCTTACAGCTACATTTTGGGGGCCTGGCGAGAATCAATGGGCAGCGTCTCTTTCCCAGCTCCCCAGGCAATGACGGCCGAGTTCCCAGTGAAATCCAGAGATGCCCGGCATGGGGGCGGAGCTTTCCTAGGGACCCCTCCTGTGTTCGTGCCCCCGGGAGGGGATGTAACTGAAGGGCAGCTCTCTAGCCCAAACTTCTATCTAGCGGAGGTCTTCCGCTGGCCCCCACCACCACAGCACCGGAGCCCCCCAGCCCGTTCAGCCTCACGCAGCCCCACGAGAGAGGGAAATCTGTTCTCCCCTCTGCACAGGAGGGAAACTGAGGCACAGATCCTGTAGCCCAGCAGGATAGCCAAGGGATCAGGTCCCGGGGAGGAGAGCTAGTCCAGCAGGAAAATTGGGGGTCCATCCATTCCCACCCTCCCCCAATCAACAATTCTTTTCTTTAGGCAAATGAGGCCCCCGTGGGCGGCTGGCGAAGGGATGGGTGCGGGTGATGGACACCAAGGTGATGGAGGTGACATGGAGAGAGAATTACCTCGTTTAACAAGGTATCCGTCCACTTCTCTGTCACCAGGGTTGAATCAGAGGCAGGGAGCCCTCCGGGCGAGGGAAGGAGCTTGCTCCCGCCTCTCCCGACATGGAGGCCGCCTGCATCAAAGCGCAAAACACTGTCAAAGACGCGGCCCTTCCCAAAGGGCCGGCTCCTCGGCCGGCGTGAATCGGCACGTCTCCGTCACGGCCAGCGGAGCCTGGCTGGTTCGCGCCGGCCCAGGGGCCGGCTCGGCGTCTCCAGCAGCGTCACCGGGCCCGACGTTCCGAGGCGGCGCCGGTGCGCGGGGACGCCACGGAAGGTCGCGTGGGGCGAGGCCTGTCGGGGGGCACCGGGGGGCGGGGGGGCACAGCCAGTTGGCGGGTGCTGCTGCCTTGTCTGATCTCCAGGGAATGAATGCCCAGCGCAGCCCAATTCTACCCTGGTGGTGTCAGCGAGTCTCCCAGAGCGAGACACCCCCCCTCCGGCAGACGCAAGGCTGCATCTTACGTACCGTCAACCCGCTGGCTCCGGGCACCCCCGGCATTCCCCGCTGCCCTTCGCGGCCCTGGGGGGAGACAAAACCGCAGAAGTGTGAGCAAGGCGAAGCATCACTCCTGCCTTAGAGACGGGGAAGCCGGCGTCGCCATCGTCCTAGTAGTGCCTGGCTGATTAGGGAACAGAACCCAGGAGTCCTGCCCTCCCTCCCCTCCGCTCTGAGTAGGAGATGACACCTGCATCCTGCTTGAGGAAAGTCCATCATCCGAAGCCCTGAGCGCGCATAAGGAGATGCCCAGCAACACGTGGCGTTGAGCCTGCGTCCCCGGTACTGCACTGACTCTGAGGCTACGACTACGCTGCCAGTTTTGGCAGCAGAAAATATGCTAATGAGGGACTCATTTGCATGAGTCGCAATCTCATTTGCATCTTTTCTGAGGATCCGTTTTTGCGCTAGGGGCTTTAGCACAAAAACAAGCCGTGTGGACGTTTCCTTTTCGTGCAAAAACCCCTTTTTGCGCAGGATCGGTAGACCTCCTTTTGGGAGGCATAGAGATCTTGCGGGAAAAGGGGGTTTTGCGCAAAAAGAAAATGTCCACGCTGCTTGTTTTTGTGCAGAGAGCCCAGCGCAAAAACAGATGGGCAGAAAAGATGCAAATGAGATCGCGACTCATGCAAATGAGTCCAACATTAGCATATTTTCTGCCGCAAAAACTGGCAGTGTAGACGTAGCCTGAAGGCTTGGACTCCGTTACGGGTCAGCAGCTGTGACCACTTCCACCAGGTGTGGCCTTGCGGAGACCCGGGCTGACCTGGGCTAACCAGTCTGGGGCCTGGCGAGCCAGGGAGAATCCCAGCATCTGTGTGTGTCCCGTAGCCCCCTCTGCCTGCCCCGTTATAACCCTTCCGGCCAGGTCTGGTCTCTTCTCGCCCTGCCGGGGGAGGCCTAGGTGTGGCAGAGTGCAGGGGGAGGAGCGAAGGCCACCTCCCAGGTGTGGACCTGCAGTGGATTCCTTTCCCACCGACCAGCCAAGCAGCCAGAGGCGGAGGTCAGTGGGCCCACACCCGAGGCTCGCTGTCTGGGAACGTGCAAGACCCGGGGGCGAGGTGGGGAGCTGTGCACGTGGGGCAGACTGTTCTGTTTAACACGCTGATGAGGGCGAGGTCCCGACACCCCCGCAAGTGACTGTCACCTCCCTGAAACCACGGCGCAAATAGGGCCCCGCCCTGCAGCAGGAACGGGGGTACTTACTGGTGGCCCGGTGATGCTCCTGCCCGCAGGTCCGGGAGGACCCTCGGCCCCTTTAAGCCCGGAGGATCCCTGCCAAAGAAAAAAAAGTCACGTCTGGGCCAGCGGCAGGGTTGGGGCCGGGTATAACCGAGATCTCTGATCTCCGCACTGTGAACTTATACCAATGGAGCACTCTGACGAGGGCACTGGAGCCTTCCGGCAGCTGGGGAGCAACCAGAGACCTCACCAGTCACTGCTTCAAACCTGGTGCCGGGGCTCTCGGCAACGCTAAAGCTCCCAGCTCCGCAATGAAGCTGCCCTCCGCATGGCGTCCCTAGCGGTCTGGAGGGGGCCTTTGAGCAAGACTCTTTTCTTTGCTCATGCATTTTTGCTCAGGGAATAAGAATTGGCTGCAGGCGTGTCCTGGGGAAGATCGGGAGGATTCGTTAAGGCTGGGAGGTAACGCGGCCGATCCTTCGGGATTGGTAGAATATTTGCACCTTCTCTATCAGCTTCATGTAACACGAACACTCTAATTCACTCGCTTTTCCCCCATCCTTCTCCCCTCCACTCCATCCCCTGTCTATTTCGGAACTGGACTTTTAATACTCCAGTCATCTGAAGAAGTGGGTTGTACCCACTTGGTAAATAAAGGCCTGTTGTAGTTTGTTAGTGCCTTGCTTGCATGATACAACATTTTGGCGATGAGGATGGATCTTCTGCCTCTGAACCCACCTGCACCCTTTCTGCAAAGCCCAGGTGAGCCTCCAATTGCTTTTACCACCTAGATCCATATATTTGAGACTTATCTGCTTGCCATCAGCGCTACAGGGATTTCTGAAGTAAGACAGCGCGCTCTGCTAATCCACTGCCTTGGAGCAGAAGGGCAGCGTGTATTTTACACTTTTCCCCTTGCAGATGATAAATATGAGACTGCACTCACTGCATTAAAGAACTTTTTTGTGCCAAAAGTGAATGTAGTAGCTAATGGCTACAGATTTCGCCAGCGTGAGCAGAAACCAGGGGAGACGATACTGCAGTATGTTGCTTCTCTGAGGAGTCTGATTGTAACTTGAAGCAAAATGCAGGACAATGTAGCACTTTAAAGACTAACAAGATGGTTTATTAGATGATGAGCTTTCGTGGGCCAGACCCACTTCCTCAGATCAAATAGTGGAAGAAAGTAGTCACAACCATATATACCAAAGGATACAATTAAAAAAAATGAACAAATATGAAAAGGACAAATCACAATGCAGAACAGAAGGGGGATGCGGGGGGGTGGGAAGGGGGAGGAAGGAAGGTAAGTGTCTGTGAATTGCTGATATTAAAGGTAGGGAGAGTGGGATGTTTGTGAGTTAATGGTATTACAGGTGATAATTGGGGAAACTGTCTTGGTAATGGGTGAGAAAGTTCAAAGTCTTGTTAAGTCCTTGGTGATAAGTGTCGAATTTTAACATGAATGACAGTTCAGAGGATTCCCTTTCAAGTGCAGATGTAAAAGGTCTTTGTAGCAGAATGCAGGTGGCTAAGTCATTTAGAGAGTGTCCTTTCTGGTTAAAGTGGCAAGAAACTGTTTTCTCTTTGTGAAAGAAAGAAAACAGTTTCTTGCCACTTTAACCAGAAAGGACACTCTCTAAATGACTTAGCCACCTGCATTCTGCTACAAAGACCTTTTACATCTGCACTTGAAAGGGAATCCTCTGAACTGTCATTCATGTTAAAATTCGACACTTATCACCAAGGACTTAACAAGACTTTGAACTTTCTCACCCATTACCAAGACAGTTTCCCCAATTATCACCTGTAATACCATTAACTCACAAACATCCCACTCTCCCTACCTTTAATATCAGCAATTCACAGACACTTACCTTCCTTCCTCCCCCTTCCCACCCCCCCGCATCCCCCTTCTGTTCTGCATTGTGATTTGTCCTTTTCATATTTGTTCATTTTTTTTAATTGTATCCTTTGGTATATATGGTTGTGACTACTTTCTTCCACTATTTGATCTGAGGAAGTGGGTCTGGCCCACGAAAGCTCATCATCTAATAAACCATCTTGTTAGTCTTTAAAGTGCTACATTGTCCTGCATTTTGCTTCAACTACCCCAGACTAACACGGCTACATTTCTATCACTATGATTGTAACTTGTGACTTTGGGAATATGGCAGATGAGATGACTAGAGACCAGCTCATTGGGAAAACAACCATGCTCCGTGTAAGAGAACACTTGCTTCTAGAACCACAACGCACCCTGGAAAAAGCAATAACCATTGCTACCCAGATTGAGTCAGCTATAGCAGAAGCCAAAATAATGAGCACGGATACAGGAGGCCTAGTCCAGGCTGTGACTCCTTTGCAGAAAAGGCCACTATGGCTGCACAAGGGGAAAACTAATGAAAAACCTCAGAATCAGCAAATTCAAAGCACAGCAAAAGCATGCTTCCCCTGTGGATCCCCACAACACCTTGCAAGCTACACAGGATGTCCTGCAAAAGTAGCTCAGTACAATCCCTGCCAAAGGATTGGGCATTTTGCGAAGGTCTGCCACAGTAGCCAGTCCAATCAACAGGTGCATGCAGTTACAATACCAGATGTTACTGTGCTGAGTGTGGACAAAATCACTACTGCCCATATTCCAGAAAAGATAAGGAGCACTGTAAATGTTTCTACCACACCTTCAGGCAAATCACATCCTATTTAGCGAATGTTGGACACTGGTTCAGCAGTGTCTATACTACCTGATTCCATCTATTTGCATTACTTTAAAAACGTGCCTCTTACTGAATCCAAACTTCAACTGGTGTGCTATTGGAAAAACCAAATTCCACTACATGGCTGCCTGCCAGCAACAGCGTTTTCAGTGTCATATTTCTGCCAACAGTACAGTGTCTTGTTCCATATTTGTTGCTGCGGTTAGAACAACGATGTTTATTTTATAATTGGGAGAGCTTCTTAAGAGAGGAGGGAACGTGGTGTTTTAGATGCTGCTTGTAATGCTTAGAACTGGGAGCAGTGGTGTTGGGAATCTGAAAGCGCAGGAAACAGGAAGGAGGGGGGAGGAGATGGGCCAGGGCTGAGTGAGAGCTACAGAGGGGAGCAGCAGCAGCTTTGGAAAGAGGTTTCCCCTTGGGTAAATAAAGGCCTGCTGAAGTTTGTTACTGCCTTGCTTGCATGATACAACACATGGGCAGCTGCAGGGCACCGCAGCGGACTCTGCGCCTGAAAGGCTTCCGAGTCATGGGGAGAGGAGGGGTCGTTCCTGGCACAGAGCGGGGCCCGTAAAAGCGGAAGCCGGGCTGGCCGCCACCGGCAACGACCCTCACTGCTGGCGATGCCCCACCCTGGCCACGGAGCTGCAGGGCGGGCACGGAGCGTGCCACGGCCAGAGCTCTGGGAGACACGTCGTGCCAGGAGCTGCCCGAGGGATGCTCCCCCTCCCCCCCCCCCGTAGGAGTTAGTGGTCCCTTGCTTCTGTCACCGTTGCCCACCCAGAGCGCAGCCCCGCTAGGAACGCTAGATCGCGGTGCCCCCGGGTGCCCCGAATGCCTGCGGCCCCAGGAGAGCCCACCAGCAGCACGGCTGGCACTGCAGGGCAACGCCGCCCGCTAGCGGGACGCAGCCCATCCCGGGCCCTGCAGGGGCCCAGCGGGGTGGTGCGGCAGGGCTGCACTACCGAGCCGTGGCAGAGCTGGTCGGGGGACTGAGGGGCAGGGATGGAACTGGGGGGGTGGGGAGCAGCGGTGGCAGGAACTTCACGTTTCCGACAGGTCCTGTCCCCTTGCACCTGGGGCCCTGCCGGCGCTTTCACTAGCTCCCTGCTGGCTTTTGCTGCCGCTCCTCCGGCTCTCGCCGGGGCCGCGTGCCAGGGCGCCCGCTTCCTTCCCCTCTGGTGGGGCCTGACAGGAGGGAGCTGTGGGTCAGGAGCACGGGGCAGCCACAGAGCAGCGGGAGCCGGCAGCTCCTGGGACGGGAGGCAGCCCGCGTGCCCGGCCCCTGCTGGCAGCACGCAGGCTGCAGCCAGGCTCCCAAAGGGGCTCAAATTTCAGCGCGTGCCCTGCCCCCTGGTGTGCACAGACAAGCCCGCGCCCAGGCACGGAGGCAGCAGCAGAGTTGCAGCCCCGGGGCCCTCAGGCTGGGGGCAGCAGGGGGAGCACAGCCCCCACCCTGAACCCCCTGTTCCCAACTGGCTCGGGAGCTGGACTTTAGCAGCCATCCGGCCAGATCCCTGGCTACACCCTTGTGTCCAGCCAGACTGCCACCCACCAGCGCCTGCCCCTTGGCTGTACCCAGCACCATTCAGCAGCTGGCTGGGGGCGAGTCACCACTAGGCAGTGCTGCTCCAAAGGCAGGGAACTCCTGGCTGAGCCCCAGAGCTCTGCCCGACGCTGAACAGCTCCCGGCCCGGGATCCTTCCCTGCAGACTGTGGAGCAGGGAGGGGCACCGCTGCCCCTCCGTCCCCCGCGGGCACAGTGTCAGGCTGGGGGCGCTCACCTTGGCACCTTTCTCTCCCACGGTGCCTGCTGGCCCTCGAGGTCCAGGTTGTCCCTGTGGGGAGAGAGACAGCCATCAGCAACTCCCTCTGCTTTCCCCGCCCCTGAACTCCAGACTCCACCCACTTTAGGAGTCTTTGGCTCCCTCTAGTGGCTGGTCCTGGTCATAGGTTAAGGAGTCTACTACTGCCGCTGGCTAACAGGGCCTTGCGAAGAGGACTAAGGAAGTTCAGCTGACAACTCCCACCGGCGTTCGAAGGGACATGGGCACCCAAGTGCAGCATCTCAGGCGAGCTCGTTAGCTGGCAGCAGTAGTAGGCTCAGGCACCTAGTCCATGGCCCAACCTCAATTCTTATCTCATGCGACTGCAGCAAAGTAGCACGTGTGGCGTCAGTGACCACAACCTCCTAGCAGACAGTGCACCTCAGGTAGCACAGCCCGGAGTGACCCCCTGCAACGCAGGGCTGTGTCTGGCATCGTAGCCCCTCGCACGGCGTGGCACTGTGCGCCACTAGTGCGCAACACGGCACAAGACCCCTGCTTCTTGGCTTGCTGTGCCCCAGCACGGCAGGGAGCAGGCTCCGTACGCTACGGGCCATACTGGGAAACTGGCCCCGTTTCAGGACATATAAACAAAGTATCTCTCAATGATACGACACGCTGGGCAGAATAGACAGGGCCACTCAGGGACCCGAAACATCAGCAAAACTTGGTCACATTTGTAAGTCTCTGCGCAACATGCTGCATGGAACAAAACCTCTTCTCAGCCGCCCAAGCAGCCCCGGACTCCTCTCCCTTTGCCACAGGGGCTGGTCCGTGGGCAGGGATGGTTGATGGAGGGGGAGTCTCCAGTCTCCACATCCCCACCCCCGGGGGATGGGCAGGTGGGGGGGTGTCTATTTATCTGACGTCAGGACACTGGCTGGGGAGGAATGAAGCCATACTCACGGGAGTGCCAGGCAGGCCTCTCTCCCCGGGCTCCCCCTACAAGACACGGAGAATTGGTTATGTCTCACATCATCGACATGTCTCAGCACACAGATAGAGGCGCCAGTGAGGGGCCCATCGGAAAGTGTCGGGGGGGGGGCAGGGTGGCCCCTCCCTGCTCCCTCCACAAAGCAGATGTTATTCCGCACCTCAGGGATCAAGCCACACCTGTTCCTGTTCCTCCACACAGAGCTATCCCCAGCGCAGGCTCCTGGGCAGGCCTGCACTGGCTGCCTCGGGCGCTCCAGGAGAGAGACAAAGGAGCGGGCCAGTGTGAGCTGCAGCTGGGGTGGGAGGGTGTTGCAAACCAAGTCGGCAGAGGAGAAGCGGTTCCGGGGACGCTTGGGGAGCGCCTGGCACCGGCCCAGGAGAAAGGCTGTGCCGTGATTGGATTAGCACAGGCCCACACAAGCCATGGCTGCTACCACTGCTGTCGAATTGCAACACATCTCATGCCTAGAGGACCCCTGGCCAGAAAGGGCTAAACAGCCCGCAGGTTACCTGACCCAGGGTCAACCCGCAGACCGAGCCTGGTACCGTCATCCGGTGCTAGGCAGGGTGGGGCACTGAAACGCAAACCTAATGGGGTGGGCTTGCTTATGTCTCCTGCTAAATCGTAGCCATGTAAACAGACCGTTCCTGTCTAGTACTATGGCTGGGGGTCGGAGATCAAAGGCCACAGGCACGTTTGAATGAATCTTGGGTGAAGTAATTTCATTGTCTAGGTCTCTGTAAAGTCTGTGATACTCTGTTTAGTGGATTAATTACCTTCGGTTAATTACCATAATGCTTGGGAAACAAAAACCAGGGGACTCCTCTTTACAAAAGCCTATTGCTCGCCCAGGACCGTATGCGCACGAGGCTGCCAGGAAACTGCATCTTGATCTTGTCATCTCGGAACTGCTGAAGGCTTCATGCAGGGGAACCCGAAGCCAGAAGGACTGAGGTCCCAGTCGTACGCTGATACCCCCCAATCCAACACTGGACTCTAACCTAAGGACTCCAATCTAGAAGAACTCTTTGCAGCTACAGGCTGAACCTCTGAAAACCGGCCCTCTGTGGTATGGCAACCGGTCCACAGATGCTCCTGGACCAGAGAGCCCGGGAGCTTAATGACAGGAGGGCCAGCAGCCCGGCTGGGGGCAGCAGGGCTGTGACGTAGTGGGGGTACCTGGCTGGTTTCTATGCTGCTGGCTCTGGGGTAACCCCCACTGGTTGCCGTGGGTACCACGACCCAGCAAAACAGGATGAGTCACTATGCAAACCAGTATGGCCAGACACCCCCCATGGAGAGGAACAAAGGAAGGTGGATGCTGCCCTGGCTGGGGGGCAGGGCTGGAAGTGAGTGAGTTAGTTGCTGGCTATCTGAGAGGATGGAGGAGAGCCTAGGGGAAGGGGCTGGAGTTTAGGGGCCCAGTCTCCCCCATCTCAAGGGGGCCTGAGGCATCCCAGCCCAGCTCTGTGACCAGATTCCATCTGTGCTGTGCTGTATCCTGGAGAGGCAATAAACTCCCTCTATTCCACCGGCTGGTGCAGTCTGTTTGTGCCATTTCGGGGTGCAGGAGACGGGGGACCCCCAACGCGCCGTCACAGGGGCTGAGCCACAAAAGAGTGCTGGAACTAGGCTGGAAAACTCCAGCAGCTTGTGGCAGCACGGGGCTGGAGGAAGAAGAAGCAGGGCAGCGTGAAGCTGGGGAAATCTGGCCGCTTGTGGTGGCATGGAGCCAGGACAATCTGGCCACCCGTGGCAGCGCAGGGCAGGGCAGCTGGAGAACTCCAGATGCCCATGGCAGCCCAGGGCTGGGGGGCCGATGACAGCAGGGTGGACACCCTGTCCTGGGGGGAAGATAGAGGGGCCAGAGGCAGGGGCAGCTGGCTCAGGGCTAGTGGCAGAGGACACCCCCCCCGGTCTGGAAAATTCTCTGCTCCTGACGTTGCCGGACCAGGGAGGTACCACCCGTCCAACACTCCCCAGCTCGACTACGAATGTGACCCCAGAGCGGTTCTCCCGTCCGTGTGCATCTTTTAACCAGGGCTCACTCTCTCTTAGTTTTTCATACTTTTTAGTTGAGTTCCCAGGAACAGGCTAGCGGCGTGTACGTGGGGTACGGCCCGACAGGCCCACTGACGGGGAGGCGTGTCCCATCCCCTGGGGCGGTAGAACTGTATTTGGCTCGGTGTCCGGGTGGAGGCCGAAGGCTGGGTTGCTTGAGGGACCTGTGTTGCTGGGTTCTGGGTATTCTAGAGGCTGTTTCGTGCTGGCTTGGTACATCTAAGAATTGGAACAACCCCCCCGCTCTGGGGAGCCGCTGGCCCATTCTTTGCAGTTCACCCTCAGCGAACTCAGCTGGCTCCCCTGGGCCCATGTCAGCCGAGGTTCTCTGGGCCGCTGGGGGGGTGGGTGTGCTGGAGCCTTAGGGGGTGGGGGACAGGGAGGCTGCGGCAGCCGGGTGGCGGGTGGCGTGGGAGCAGCGACACAGCCTGGCAGTGCTGGAGAGAAGGCGGAAGGCAGGGCTGGAGAGCGCAGGGGCGGTGGGTGACAGGCTGTTTCCGGGGGGAGGGTGTTGATGGAAGTGCTGAGACTCACCTGCAGACCCTGGGCGCCGGTCCCCGGGGGCCCTGGCTCGCCCTAGGGAGATGACAGACGCCGGTTACTGGAGCTGCCCCAGCCTTCAGCAAGCCCCCTAGGACACAACCCGCTTGTGCCCTCACTCACCTGCAGCCCCTTCAGACCAGGCGGCCCCTGAATCCCAGGGAGTCCAGGGTTCCCCTGGAAAACACCCCCCAGAGAAACGTTAGCTCAGCTCTTCCAGCAAGCGTCTCTGACCGAGGAGTCGCCGGGGCGGAGGGCACTCACGGGTTTCCCTGGCTGGCCCGCGCCCGGCGGGCCACGGTCCCCTTTGGCTCCGGGTTTTCCTGGCACGCCGACAACATCCAAGAACTCCCCCTGGAGGGTGGGGCAGACGTCACAGGCATCTCCCTGCACCGGAGAGGGGAGAAATCGGTGCGGGTCGCTACATAGGAAATGGAGACCAGCGCTGGGGAGGGAGGCAGGGAGGCACCACCTCCCCTCGCCCCGGTGCCGTCACTCCTCAGACTAGGGCGGAGGGGGGTTGAACTTGCTACCCTCCGCTTCAGAAAGCGCCATGCCTCTGCCTGGTACTGATGCCGCACGGGCAGGACCGCCAGGGGCAGCATGTGGCGCCTCGCCCCCCCCCCCCGCCCCGGCGATGGCCAAGGAGGCGTGTGGCTCTCAACGGGCACCGCCGGGAGCAGAGACCCTGGCCCCGCAAGGCAGCGCCAGCCCTCGAGAAGGCAAAAACTGGGCAGAGGCGTGGTCCCCGGCTGCACTGGCCAGGGGGCACTCACCTTTTCACCCTTGGGCCCTGCCGGCCCCTTGATGCCGGGGTCCCCCGAAAGGCCTGGCAGCCCCACTGGGCCCGGTGTGCCAGGGTCGCCCGTGTTTCCTGCATCGCCCTGGAGACAAGAGCCGCTGTGACCCAGGGGATCCCATGATTCCCGGCCCCCTGCCCCCCCAGGTCTCTGCCCCATGCTCTCTGGAGGGCTGGGTGCCAGGAGCTAGGAAGCAGGGACTGACGGCCTCTCCAGTGCCCCCGCCCTGCCACACACTGCACGGCGGGCCACACCACTGGGGCTGGGCGCAAGTGCTCCACAGGCAGGCCTGAGCCAGCAGCCCCATCGAGCGAGCCCCCAAGGAGCTGCATTCTCAGGCCAGCCCGGGCCGAAGGAAGCCCCCACGGAATCAGCTCTGCTGCTCCGGGGGCCGGGCTGGGGGAGCCCCCTCTGGTCTAGAAAGCCCCCTCCCATCCCCGGCAGCCCGCCCCACCTCGGCCCACTGCTCACCTTCTGTCCCTTCAGGCCGGGCTCCCCGGGTTTGCCCTGGGGAACAAAACGCACACGGGAGGAAGAAAGAAAGCAGTCAGGTCGGGAGGCTCCAGCCAGCTCTCCCCAGCGCCCCCCACTGCTGGGCACTGACCCCCCCCTTCACAGGGAGATCTGGGGCCCCCCACGGCTGGGCACTGACCCCCCTTCACAGGGAGATCTGGGGCCCCCCACTACTGGGGCATTGACCCCCCTTCACAGGGAGACCTGGCCCCCCCCGCTGGGCACTGACCCCCCTTCACAGGGAGGCCTGGGCCCCCCCACTGCTGAGCACTGACCCCCCTTTACAGGGAGGCCTGGGGCCCCCCACTGCTGGGCACTGACCCCCCCTTCACAGGGAGATCTGGGGCCCCCCACTGCTGGGCACTGACCCCCCTTCACAGGGAGATCTGGGCCCCCCCCCGCTGGGGCATTGACCCCCCCCTTCACAGGGAGACCTGGGCGCCCCCCCTGCTGGGGCATTGACCCCCCTTCACAGGGAGACAGCACCCCACGTTGGGAGTGGAAGGTGGGACCGTGCCCTTCCCCCAGCGCCCAGCCAGCCCCGGAGGCACCGGCTAGGCCAGGGGAGGATGCTGGCACGCAGCGGGGCCTGCCAGTCAGGGTTAACCATTTCCTTGCCGGTTCACGCAGCAGCTTCACTGCCCCTCAGGGCCCCGGCCCCCCGGTACATCAGGCAGGTTTGCAATCCCCTCCCCCCATGCCCCGCCACCCCCTCCCCTTCCGATGCCTCCTCATCTCTCCAACCGCCCCCCCTCGCCCAGCCCTCAGGCTCCGCCCCCCGGACACGCCCCTCCCCCCGACTCACCGCTCGGCCCGGGGTCCCAATGCCGGGTAGGCCTGGTTCGCCCTTCTCCCCCGGAGCACCGGGCACCGACACCACAACCGGTTCCCCTTCCAGGGCCTCTGGAGGAGCAAGGCACTGGCCACAGGACTCTCCCTGGGAGGGCCAGGTGCCAGGGTCAGAGCCGGGCAGGGGCTGGGCTCAGCAGCACCTCCCCGAGCAAAGACCCCCAGGCACCCAGGCAAAGCTTCCTCTGGGCTTTTCCGCCCTGTAGGTCCTCGCCCAGCCTGGGGGAGAGGGACAGAGCACGGTGCCCAGCACCCTTCCGCTCAGAGGGGGGCTCCGCTTCGGGCCCAGCTCAGCAGGGAGCAGAGGTGGTTACCCTGGGACGGCTCATTGGTGACACGAGTTTAGCAGGTCTCAGGCTGGTTCCTAGTGAGACAGGTACAAGAGCGCCTCGCCCAGCCCTCCAGCCATGGGGTCGTGGGTGACTCGCCCAGCCCCTGTCCCCGCGGGCCCTGCTTTGTGGCTGGAGGAGCCCAGACGGGACCGTGTTGGCGTGTTCCCAAGGCACCAGCGGGCTCGGAGCACTATGAGAGGGACTCATCCAAGCGCCAGCGCAGTCACCCAGCCTGACGGCTAGAGATGCCCCCTGCCCGCCTGACACAGGATGGGGCTGCCCACGCCCCGGCAGCAGGCACCTGGCCACCCAACCAGAGCTGTGCATGCACATCGGTGCTCACGGGTCACACGCACCGTGCATCGGTGGAGATGGGGGCAGGGCTTAGGGTCTGCACCCACTTTTGCTTTGCCGGTGGAACAGAGAGCTTCGTGTTCTAGCCCAGGCGCCTGTCTCACACACCAGCTGGGGGGCTTTCCAGCCACGTCCGGTGGCTACTGGGCATGGCGGAGCCGGGGGGCACTCGGATAAGGAAGGGGAAGCTCCCCCTCACACCCACACAGCTGCCGGTAGCAAACTGCCATACGCGGCCCAAGGGGGGCACAGCTGGAGGGGCGCGCTGGGGGGGGGGGGGGAGAGCGTCCCCAGCCAACCCCACCCCTTTTCTCTAACAAGGGTCTCCAGGATCTCACCTTCTCTCCTTTCAATCCTGCCAGGCCAGGGTCCCCTCTGCCGCCCGGAGTTCCCTGCACAGAGACGCGGCAGCGGAGATGAGCCAGGGGCCTGGAAAGCTCTGTTCATGCGCGCACTCCCCGACACGCACACAATGGGCACTTGCAAACCCACGCAGGTACACAATCCTATGAGCATACCGCACCACAGGCCCCTGCACGCACACCCGTCCCCATGCATGCACACACACGGCGGGCTCTTGCACACCCTCGCGTGTACACACATGCGTACCCGTGACGCGCACGCGAACAGCCCCCCGCAATCCCATGTTCTCTGTGCATGCGCCCGGGACCTCCCCGGGGGCCGATCCGTGTCGGTGACCCTTGCCCTGCGCAGAGCCGCTGCATTCGCACCACGGTACGGACACCGCGCGCCCGTGTCTCTGCTGCTGCCGCCAGCAGGGCGATGACCAGTGCCCCACCGGGGGTCTCCCCACCTAGCCCAAGGGCCCCCAGCTGCTGTACTCACAGGTTTGCCGGCCGGTCCCATCTTTCCGACGTCTCCCTGGGGAGCAAAGCAGGGAGCACGGGGGTCAGGCCCAGCGGATGGGGGGGCGGAGGGTCAGGCAGCGCCGGCACGGACCCAGCTCGGCAAGCGCCAGGGCCAGGAGGTTCCCAAGTGCCGTGAGTTTCCGGCCGGTGCACGCTCAGCCCAGCTCAGGGCAGGATCAGAAAGCAGCAGCTTTCCGAAGTGAGGTGGGGAGGCCCAGCCGGCAGAGTCCCCAGCACGGAGCTATGGGGAAGGACCAGGCAGGGTTTGCTGTAGCCCTGCACGCTCCGGAACCCTCCCCCCACTGCCGGATGAGGAGACTCACCTGCTCCCCCTTGGCTCCGGCCAGCCCGGGGCTCCCGGCTTTCCCCTGCAAGAGAAACTCGAGTTACCCACTCAGCAGGAGCCCAGCTCAGCCCTCTGCAAACCTGGGGAGAAGCTGAGGGAGGGAGGGAGGGGCTCACGGGGCACCATCCAGGCCAAGGCAACAGGCGGGAGGGGGAAAAAGGGGCATCAGGTGCCAGGCTTCTGAATGCGGAGGGGAGAACAGGGCGAGAGAGGCTCCATCCCTGGGGGGGGGGGGGGGGAGGCAGACATGGGGGTAGCGGCTCTGGGTGCCTGGATCTGGGGTTGGATTTCGGCTCATCTCGGCAAAAGCTTTTCCCCGGCTCAGACCCCCTATCGGTGCGGCCTGCCCTGGGGAACCCGCCTTCCTCCCGCTCTGGCGGCTGCTCCAAGTTTCCTAGAGCTGCCTGCCAGGGGACGCGCCCCTTTGGCTCCAGCAGTCAGAGGCCCAAGATGAGCAGAGATGGTGGGCAGGTTCGGACCCCACTGGGAGCCTGGCTGGGGCTGGCTGCACAGGGACCCCCAGGGGCTCAGATCAGGAGGGCTCGTGCAGGTGGGGAGAACTGGGGACGTTTTTGGCCTAGTTCCTGGTGTGCCTGGGGAGGAAGGGAGCTCCGGGTGGAGAGGAGCCTTCGAATGACCTTTGCAGCGCCAGACCCGTGGCTGCGTGAATGTTGGGGCACCGGGCCCGTTCCCTCCCTCCCGGCGGGTGGGCCTGGTAGTGTTTCCCATCTGGTTCCACCCCCCTTCTCCCATCACCCAGGGGCTGGCAGCCTTGGCCTCTCACAGGGTGGGGAGCCAGACCCCCTTCTGAGCCTGTCTCAGGCTGTCCCCCATGCAGCGTCTCTGCCCCTCCTTGGAGGCAACCCAGCCTGCGTCCTCAGAAAACCGCATCCCAGCGCAGCTTCTAGGCTGTCCCTCCTCGCACTCCAGGCCCCAGAGCAGGGTGCATACTCACCGGCAGCCCAGGCAGCCCGATCCCCGGGGAACCCGGCTCCCCCTTGGGCCCCTCCATCCCTGGGAGCTTGTCGGAGCTCTGCAGCATGGAGGCGAGTACGGCAGGACTGCACGACACGCAGGGGGCACCCTAGGGAAGGAACCAACCGGCGCAGGGTCAGACCGGCTCCCAGTGCCTATGTGAACCAGACCAGGGTAGCAGCTGCTGGCCAGACAGGGGCCTGCGATCAGAGAGAAGGGAGCCAGGGATTAGAAGAATGGGCAGGGGATTTGGGGGGTCCCCGCACTCACCTTCTCTCCTTTTATTCCATTGATGCCAGGGTCACCCTAAAAGAAACAGACACATGGGGAGTCAGGCAGGATGCAAAGCCTCGCGCTTGCTGCCCTCAAAGCATTTTTCAGCCAGCATCCTCCGTGGGACACTGCAGAAAAGGAAGTTGCTGCTGGAATGCATGAAAGCAAACTGAAGGGTTTGTGTGTGCACACCTTGCTGCCCTCTATGAGATGGAATGCAAAATATTCAGGGGTGTGTATGTGTCATATGCCCTATAGTGCAAACAGCTATGGGTGATTCTCCTGTAGCTCACATGGTAGGGAAGCAGGAGGATCTGCCTTAGCCAATGAGAGCAGGGCAGCAGCTGCTGACTTGGTTGCTGTCCTGCAGCTGGTGGGGGAGCCTGGGTCACAGCGCTCTAGCCTCCTCCCGGATCAGCATGGCTGAAAGTTAGGACTGGTGATGCCTCGGACTAACTGCAGGCTTTCCCAGACTAGGGAAATTTGCCGACAGTGGCCTGGTTGTGCTGGTGCGGATATGCTGGCAAGAAGGGGGCTGGTGCCAGAATGGTTTTCTTGGTAAATCGCCGTACTGCTGCTACGGGAGGGGATAGAGGGGTGCACGGGTGTAGTCACATCACTGCCAAAATCCTCTAGCATTGATGGCACCTGAGACCTCCCCTTCACTGTGCTGTGGGCGGAGAAAGGGCCTTCTCGATCCACTCCCCCCCGCCCACTGCCCTGTTGGGGGGAACCCGGCTGAGCCCCTGCTCCTCCTGCCGATCCTTCTGAGAAGAGAAGGGACAAGAAGCGCAGGGCCAGCTCTGGGGTTGGGAAGGAATTCTCCCCTGGGCCAGACACGAGGGGGTTCCACCTTCCTCTGCAGCGTGGCTCAAACGAGTGTCCTTGCAACTCGGACTCTTTAAGTCCTGCTCTGCAGACATCAGTAGCTCAGCTGGGGGGTCTGGGTCTGTTACAGGAGCGGGTGGGCGAGGTGCTGCCACCTGCAAAGTGTGGGGAGTCAGAGGAGATCCCCCCCCCCCGAGTCCCTCTGGGGATCAGGGCTCTGTTGGGCCAGAGGGGCCCCCGGCAAAGCCCTCGCTGCTTCCCACATGCAGGCAGGGAACGCGGCAACAGCGCGGCGAGAACCAAGGCATCAACTCTCTGATGCACCCACCCTGTCGCCTTTGGGTCCAGGGAGCCCTGCCTTGTCCTAGAGGAAGGAAACAAACACGTAAGGAGAAGAAACACCTTGGCCAGGGCTCCCGGCTCATCCCCCCAAGCAGCCACTGGGACGTGCGCACTTATCTCCACGCAGCGCTCCCTGCCCCCCGAACGCCCCCCCAGACCCTCGCCCCCCTTGCACCCACTGGCCCCTGTGCCGGAGGGGAGCGGAGGAGACGGCCCAGGGGCCAATCGCCGGATTCCTGAGCAGAGAAGGACCCCGGGGCAGGGCAGGGACCAGGATGGACTATGGGATAGTGCAGTGGGAAGGTTAAGAAGTGGATCCCAACCCCCGCAGGCTGAATCTGCCTTTGTGGCGTCGGCTCCGGGCTGGGTCCCAGATCAGCCGGGCCGATTCCCAGGCTCCTGCTGACCCGGGCGGGGCGGGGAGCTGAGAAGAGGCAGGACGGTTCCCAACCCTCCCTCCGAGCCAGGCCTGAGCACAACCTCACCTTGACCCCAGAGCCGGGCAGGGGAAGGCTGGGTGCAAGGCCCGTCCGTGGCGCTGGGTGGCAGTGCGGGGCTGCACACTGAGGGCCAGGAAATGGGTGTGGATGTGGGGGGCCACAGACGGACGGGGGGGAGGGGGCTGTTTTGCAATAGGCTGTTTTCTAGGGAGGCAGCCAACTAGGGAGGGGTGGTGCAGGAGCAAACGCCGCCTCCTTCCCCCACCCTGCCCCTTCCCCCTCCCGCCTTTCAGCCATCTGCTCCCCGCGCCGGGAGCCAAGGGGACACGGTTCTCGTCTCAGGGGCACGGCAGCGCGTTCAGACTCACCGAGAGCTCCCCTTTCCCCGGCGCTCCGGGCTCTCCTTTGGGCCCCGGCTTCCCCGGGAGGCCGACAGCATTGGCCATCCCCGCGGGGATGGTGGGGCAAACTTCGCACGGGTCCCCCTGCGGGAGAGAGGAGACGCTGAGACGTGGCCACGGCCCCAGAGCCCCCCACGCTCCTCTCGGGGTGGCCACCCCATGACCCCACAGAACAACGAGCCAGGGCCAAACCACCCGGCGCTTTGGGCCCGGACCCCAACTTTGGACCAGCACCGAGCCAGCCAATCAGGATTCTTCAATAGCCCTGGGGCAGGGGCTTATGGGACCCAGGGCAGAACAGGGTCTGAGGATGGGGCAGCTTCCGAGCACACAGGGCTGAACGGGATGGAGAACCGGGCCAGGCTCAGAGAAGCTGGCTCTGGAAATGTTGGTCCTTGGAGCTGCCTGGATCCACTTCATCTCCTGTCCTTTCCCCAGCGATGGGCCTGGAGCGGGAAGGCAGCTCGGTGGAAAGTCTCCAGCTTCTCAGCTCCCGCTAGCAGGCCACTGTAGGGCAGCCCCACCCGGACCCCAGAGCCCTGCCTCTCCCACGGAGCCCCATGGCGCACAGCACAGAAGCCAGCCCCCTGGCCGGGACGGAGCGCACCGGGTGCCAGGCCCCGGGCGGTACCCACCTTGTCTCCTTTCAGGCCTGGCACACCGGGCTTGCCCTGTGCGGGGAGGGAAGATGCTGGTTACATCAGGGCAAAGCTGCCGAGCAAAACCCATCCCAAGGCCCCGGGCTGCAGAGGGGCCAGGCAACTTAGTACAGACAGTGTGGAAAACCTCCTGCACAGCTCTGCCAGTGCCCCTCCGTCCTGCCCCACAGCCCCTGCCAGCCCAGCCGGGCTCTCCCCTCCCCCGCCCCGGCAATGCCCCTCCGTCCTGCCCCACAGCCCCTGCCAGCCCAGCCGGGGTCTCCCCTCCCCCGCCCCGGCAATGCCCCTCCGTCCTGCCCCACAGCCCCTGCCAGCCCAGCCGGGCTCTCCCCTCCCCCGCCCCGGCAATGCCCCTCCGTCCTGCCCCACAGCCCCTGCCAGCCCAGCCGGGCTCTCCCCTCCCCCGCCCCGGCAATGCCACTCCGCCCTGCCCCACAGCCCCTGCGAACCCAGCCGGGGTCTCCCCTCCCCCACCCCGGCAATGCCCCTCCGCCCTGCCGCACAGCCCCTGCTAGCCCAGCCCTAGGCTCTCCCCACCCCCGCCCCATGCCCCTCAAGCCTGCCCCACAGCCCCTGCTAGCCCAGCCCTAGGCTCTCCCCACCCTGCTCCCCACCCCCTTGTTGGATCTCTGGGCTCCTCCCTCCCATGCACTTCCCTCCTACGCTGCAGGCCTAAGTCCTCTCCATGGGGCTCAGCCAAGGCCCCTCTCTCCCGCCTCGCACCCCCCCCCCCACTGCGGTGCCGGGCCCGCCCCGCGCTGAGCCCCTCGGCTGCAGGGACGTGTGCGGAACAGTGACCCCGGGGCCACGCATGCCAGGCTAGCCACTAACCTGGACCCCAGCACCCCGGGGGGGCCAGGGTGGGAGCCCATGGGGCGTCCCCAGCCATGTGGGGATGCCCTGAGGCCCGGTAGGGAGGGACAAGCTCTCCCCACCCCCACCCGAGGACTGGGCTCCCGGCCCTTTTGTTCTTCCCCACCCCGCCTGGGCAGGCCACCAAGCCTCCCCCAGCCCCATGCCGCCCCCCTCCATCGGAGGAGGCTGCTACTTACCGGCTTCCCCCCTGAACCACCGGGCCCAGGAGATCCGGAGTTACCCTGGAAACAGAGCCCAGAGAAAGACAAACAAGCTGAGCCCAGGACGTGTCTGACACCCCTGAGCCGGGGGGGACACAGGCTCTGTCCAGGAGCCTGGCCGGCTGGAACAGGACCAGGTGGTGGGCTGTGCACCCTGGCAGGGTCCATCCCCTGGAGCCGATGCACCTTAACTCTGGGACAGATCAAATCTCGGCCAGTGCAAATCTGTCCCCCTTGATGTAAGGTAAGAACATGCGGCCACTGCGGGTGTGTCTAAACTACATGGCTCCATCAAGGGAGCCATGTAGATTAGGCTGATCAGCAAAGGGAAATGAAGCCGCAATTTAAATAATCGCGGCTTCATTTAAATTTAAATGGCTGCCGTGCTGAGCCGACAAACAGCTGATCAGCGCGCTAGTCTGGACGCTCCCGCGCCGACCTGAAAGCCCTTGGTCGACCTCCCCGTTTACCTCGTAGGATGCTACTTACCTGATCAGCTGTTTGTCGGCTCAGCGCGGCAGCCATTTAAATTTAAATGAAGCCGCGATTATTTAAATCGCGGCTTCATTTCCCTTTGCCAAACAAACAAATCGACATGGCTCCGTCGATGTACCCTAAGCCTCTGCGGAAACAGGCAGCACGACTGACGGTTTAAACCAGAGAGAGGCCCTGCAGAGGCCGACTCTTCTGAGCGCTGGCTGTCTGGAGTCTGACCTTTATGCCTGGGTGCTGTTATCCGACTGAAAATGACCATAGCGATCCCCGTTGCAAGCCCGGCTCTGTTTGCGCAGCACAGCTTGCGCACCAGGGGCCGAGCGAGGTGTCCCGGGGCAGGCTATCGCTTGCTGGTTAGGATGATGCTATGGGCGGGCGCGGATCATTTCTGGATGTGAGGGGACCAGTGTTGGCTCTACCCCTGCTTTCAAATGCTTGCAGCTGGGAACGCCCACAGGGGGGCTGGCCCACGTGTGGGGAAGGGACAATTAAAGTGGCCTAGAACAGTGGTTCCAAAACTTTTCGGCATCACGCCCTCTTTTCGATTTTTGAAAAATCCTCATGCCCCGCCCCCCGCCCAACAGCAAAGCTTGTTGAGCAAAAAAAAAAAAAAAAAGGCACCGACTGGGACAGCAAAACTTGATGGGGGGAAGGGAGAAGGGGGACTGGGTTGCCTCGCCGCCCCCCCCCCAGTTTGGGCTCCCGTGGCCTAGAAGCATGTGATTGGCCATGGGCCTTGGCAGACACCAATCCACACCCGAGGCACCTTCCTGGGAACGTTCAGACTAGCCTGGGGGCAGTGGCGCCCCCCTGCAAAGAACTGAGTCCTGCCTGGACTGGGGGTTTGCCCACGGGGCTGGACACCCTCTTGTTGCTGTATTTTTCCACAGCAAGACCAGCAGGAGCCGCTCTGCGTGGGGGAAGCGAGACAAGGCCCCGGCAACCCACCATTTTACCTCTTTCCTGCACCTGCCTCTGGATCACGGACTCCCACCCATGGGAGCATTTTAACCAAGGGACCAGGGTCCTTCTGCTGATTTGGAAGTAGCTTGACTTGAGCCAGCGGTTTATTCCATCCATGCTACAAGCCTGACCCAAGAACTTTTGCATTTCTTGTATGTCATGGATTCCTTTCACCCTTTTCCACCCTCGCCCTTTCTTTCCTTTTAGGAATAAACCTTCAGACTGGAGATTCTAAAGGAGGGTACAGTGCGATTCCAGGGTCAGAGCCGAGTTATATACTGATCGGGGCGTGCGGCTGGTCCTATGGGATCGGAAGGACCTTTTATTTGACGGGATTAGTTTTCCTTAGGATTGCCAGATAGTTTCACAAAAAATACCGAACACGACGGAGAAAAAATTGGTTGAGGCCAAAAAAAAAAAACCAAACAAAAAAAACCAACTCACCACAAAAAAAAAAAAAAAAAAAAGAGAGTCATGGTGCCTTTAAATCCCCACGCTCCCCCCATCCCTACCAAAATGTCCCAAGCGCCCTCGCATCCGAGAACAACAGAAAATACCGGACCATTTTACATGTCTCGTATTTTCTGGGTTTTTTAATCGGACAGAAGCTGCAATACCAGACACCTGGCAACCCTAGTTTTCCTAACTGCTCATCGGTGCAAGGAGGGCGAGGGGTGGCTGATCCAGGGGAACCGGCGTGCCTGAGGGGACTGCTTGTATGACGTCTGGTTAGCTGGCGTAGCGAAACGGGAGAGCTCTTTTTCTCTGGTCCGGTGTGTCTTGTAAGTGGAGACACCCCAGGGTTGGGCTGTAAACAACCCCGTCTCAAAGCAGTTAGTCCTGTATTAGATACTCAGAAGTACCCCCAGCAGAGCACGCCTGTTTGCAGCCCACGTCAGGCCTCACCCCGCGCGCTAGATGTGGTGGCTGCACTTACTTTTTCTCCTTTAGGCCCGGGGGGGGGGAGGTACCGGGGTCAGCACGTTCCCTCCCAGACGGGGCTGGCAGGCCACAGGCGTGGCTGGGCCTCCCCGGGACCACGGAGCAATGTGTCCACAGGGCCACGAGACGCCCTCAGCTACCAAACCCAAGAAGCTCACCCCCACAGCGCCAAAACGGCCTGAAATTCCACGAGGCCCAGCTCACTTCTCCTGGGGCCAGCAGCCGTGAACAGCAGACTTGCACGCCCAGGGAGGGAGGCTGCCGCACACGGGGCCATGTGGCATTCAGGGGAGCTAGGAAGTGAGGAGAAGCCAGGCCACCAAGTCCTTACCTTTTTCCCGGGAAGTCCTATCCCTGGAGGACCTGGTAGCCCCGGGGGTCCTGGTTCACCGGCTAGCCCCTCAGGTCCAACGAGCCCTGGGTCACCCTAAAACACAGACCTCGCTGTGAGTCTGGTCTCTATCTGCTGGCCTTCAAATCCCTCCCACCCCAAACCCACAGCACAGTACCTTCTGCCCCTTCGGTCCCACCACACATATCTCTCCAGGCCGGCCCTAGCAGGAGAAGGAAAGCAGGGTTAGAACAGGGTAAGCTCTTTGAGGGGAAGGGGGGTTCTTTCTGTGCTGTATTTGTACAGCACCTTGCACTATGGGGAAGTGATGGGGACTCCTAGGTGCTATCATAATACAGCTCATCAGTAATCACAGCAACACACGCCCAATAGTTTCCCACTGGCACTGAGCCGTGCACGGCCCTGGCACAGAGCCCAGCATGCAGCTTTCTTTGCCTTTGCTGATAAAGAATATGGGACGATCCATTTCCTAGGGCTTCTGCGGATCAGTGTCCCCTGTAAGCTGAGTACTTGGGCGGCTTAGTTTAAAACTAATAAAAGAAAGTTCTTCTTCACACCGTGCGTAGTCAAGCTGTGGAACTCCTTGCCAGAGGAGGCTGTGAAGGCTAGGACTATAACAGAGTTTAAAGAGAAGCTAGATAATTTCATGGAGGTTAGGTCCATAAAAGGCTATTAGCCAGGGGATAGAATTGGTGTTCCTGGCCTCTGTTTGTCAGAGGCTGGAGAGGGATGGAATGAGACAATTCGCTTCATAATTGTCTTCGGTCCACCCCCTCTGGGGCACTTGGCACTGGCCACTGTCGGCAGACAGGATACTGGGCTAGATGGACCTTTGGTCTGACCCAGTACGGCCGTTCTTATGTTCTTATGTTTCTTATGGCTGACTAGGAGAGAGTCAAGGACCACTCTGCAGATTGGCAGAGTGCCCACAGTCAGAAGCATACGTTTCTATGGGCGGTGCACCTCCGCACATGCCTCAGTGCACACAACAACATTTATTCCGCACACCGATGGAAAAAACGAGAGGGAACGTTGCTGCGGATCCCAGAAAAATGCATGAAACAGATTCGTAAAAGGAAGAAGGAGCCATCACGGTTCTCACATTTACACAGCACCCTCGATCCTGGGGGATCTCAAACCTCTTTGCCATAGATTGTAAGGCTCACGCCGCCCCGTGGGAAACGCAGCTGCCTCTGGGGTGGGGTCTGATAGCTCTTTGCAGCTCCCGGCCAGGCTGCGCAGCAGTGCGGCACGGGATGTGAAGAATCCCGATCCCGGCTGGGACAACGGGGAATTGAGGGAGGTGGAATACGAGGGGGTGCTGGGAATTTGTCCACAGTGCCCAGTGGGCTCTTGACTGAACGCAGGAACTCGGGGCTGCAGAGGTAACTCTCCTCTCTCGTGCCAGAACTCAGTAGTCACTCTGCCACCCATTAGAGTGGCTGGGTGCTCTTTGAGCAGGGATGGGGAAACTAAGGCCTGGGGGGCGTATGTGGCCCTTGGCTTGCCTGGATCCAGGCCCCCAGGCTCAGGGCTCCCCGCACTGGTGCTCCAGCTCCCCCGACCTCCCCGCCGGGGGGCTGGAGCACACAAAATCTACCAGCCTGGCCCCCCTAGGCTCTGCTGTGCGAGGGGAACGTGGGGGAGTCTCTTTCTCCTTCTCTGTGGGGGCCACGTTAGTGAGGGTGTTTTTTTGGGGGGGGTTGCTTCTTACTGGTGGGTGGCCCCCAACTGATTTTTCTGTGGGTCAGTGGCCCCTGACCCAAAAAGGTTCCTCACCCCTGGGCCCTGCAGCACTGCGGGGTTGGGGGGTCACCAGGTAAAGCCGAGGGGTCCTCCCCCGGACGCTGAGGAGGAGACGCGGTGGAGACGAGAGGAATCTGAGCGCCTCTCCAAGGCTGACAAGGAACTGGGAAACCACAAGGACGTTCCTGGGAAGGGACCAAGGTTCTCTGGATCCCGCAGCCCCAGGGCGGATTGAGTCAATGGGGAGAGGAGACACGAGGAGCAACTTACGTCGCGCCCTGGCATCCCGGGATTCCCCTGGACTCCTCCATCTCCCTTCTCGCCTTTCTGCCCCTGGAGAAGCAATCCAGAAAGCCGCCCGTCAGGGGAGAAACGCAGCGCCCTTCGGCCATGCCCCGGCTGTCCCCCCTCCTCCGACCCCGTGGCTGCCTCGGCTCCACAACCGCCTGTAACGCCTCCGGCCTCGTCTCACTCCCGCTGGCAGCTGGCAGCCTTCGCGCTCCAGAAAGCACCACTAACCCGTCAACCGTCCAACTGACCATCCCGTGCCGTCCCCTGGCAGCCCCCAGCCCCTCTCCCCTAGATCCAGACCTTGCTTTTCCCAGCCCCGATCTCACACACCCTCTGGGGGCCTTTTCTCCTCCTGGGTTCCTTTCCCAAGCAGAAGAGCTACCTGCTGTGACCCTGGGGCCTGCCACATGGACAGGAGAGAGAATTACCTTCCGCCCATCCACACCGGTCGCTCCTGCTGGGCCCTGTTTGCAAGAGAAACATGGTGGTTACCAAGGCCCCTGGCTATTAACACCCAGCTCTGTGCAAGAGGCGCTTTGTGGCAGCACATTCAGCGACGCGCTCCCCCGGTCCACAGAGCGTCGCCGACGGCCCTCGCTAGTAAATATTTATCTCCCACAAGATAAACTTGGCCACGGCAAAGCACAACGTCTGAGCAGCCTTCTGCAGGATGCCGGAGGCCATTTGGCCTCGGCCAGGCTGGGAGCCGCGAGGCGGGTGTGGCAGGGGGAATCAAAGAGAGGAAGAGTCGGGAGGTATTGGGGGTGACACCCCCCGGAGGAGGTGAAGGGGGGCTGGTGACAGGCAGCGCCGGGGTCATATCCGGAGCTGCAGAAGGTAGTGGGAGCGACGCGTCCGGTCCGTCTCGGTGAGAGCTGGCGTTGCGAGCAGCTTGCGGCCCAGTATACGGCAGTGCCATTTCTAGGAACAGGCCCGGATCTTTCGCTTGTGTAAACGGGTGTCACTCCCGGGGCGCGCTGCCCGTTTACACCTGCTGGGTCTACCTCTGGCTTTCGAGGCCTCTCAGCTAGCCCCTTGGGGAAACAGGCTCCCCCAAACGGTGGCCAAGCCGGAGGTGCTGCGCCCCTGGACGGGCTGTGCGGTGGGGCGCCGTGTCGGGGGCACCACGGGGAGCCCATGGGCCGGTGGGACAACTCTGACCCTCTGTCACCAAGAGGGAGGGGAAATGGCACTAAGGGGCTTTAGGGGGTTAACTCACCAGGTCTCCTCGCTCCCCCTTCTCCCCTTTCGGCCCCTCAGCGCACTGCAGAGGGAAAAGGAACAGGGGGCGGGTTAGAGGGGGTGGCGCAAGGCAGCGCGAGGTGCCGGGGCGGCCGAGCCCCATGGGGGACGCCTCCACCAGGGGACGGCCAGGGCCTACCTGCAAGGGGCCGTCGGGGGAGCTCCGGGTGCAGTCCGCGCCCTGCGGGAGGAAGGGTGGCACTCAGAGAGAGAAGACGGGGCTGCCTGGGGCCGGGCTCGGGAGGGGCGCAGAGGCAGAAACGGGCCCTTCACCAGCGGCATGAGAACGGGCCAAGCGCCAGGCTGAAGAACCCAGGGGGGCTGCGTGGCCGAGGCCGAGCTATCCCTCCCCTGCACAGGGACAAGCCCCCCATCACGGGAGCAGGCCCAGACCCCCCCCCCCCCCGAGGAGTCAGATACAGAGCGGCCTCACACGGCTCATGTCACCAGCCCCCAGGGAGCAAGGGCTGGGTGGGGCCGAGACCCAGAGCCGTCGGATTCAGCCATCGTGCCCAGGAGACTGTCACCAAGGCACCGGGCCCAGCCAGCCAGCACGGGAGGTGCCCGCAGCTACCGGGGATGGGTGAGGCCTGGCCACGGGGCAGGACCTCCTCGAGGGGACCCCAGTGTCTCCCCAAAGGGGCCGTTGGCTGGGCGGGGGTTTCTCCTCGCGCTGGGTGCATCGAAACCACTCACGCGGTCGCCTTTCTCCCCCTTCAAGCCGGAGGTCCCCGGGAATCCTCGTTCTCCTTTGCCCCCCTGCAGGAGAGGGGGGGTCCCATGAGAGGTACGCACTTTGCACAGGGGAACGCATGCCCCCTGTAAGTGCACACAGGCACAAATGGACACACGCTCACCACAGCATGTATGGACACACACAGCTACACATTCCCCACACCATGTATGGACACACACACAGATACACACTCCTCACATGTATGTACACACATGGACACACACACACAGCTACACACTCCCCGCAGCATGCATGGACACATGTGGACATACACACGGATACACACTCCTAACAACATGGATGTACACACGTGGACATACACTTCCCACAACATGTGTAGATACACACATGCAGACACACGCGTCACATCCACATGGACACACACACAAATACACACCCCCACCGCATGTACAGACACCCGCTGACGGAGACCTGGGATCACCTCCGCGTGCTCGGGCAGGCACTACCTGCGATAAGCAGGCCAGGCTGGGTGCCCTTTCACAAGCAGCACAGAGCCGGGCTCCGTCTGTCAGTCCGGGCGAGGACACACTTACCTTGGGGCCGGGGGGACTGAGAGAGACCTGCACAAACCAAAGAGTGGCGTCAGTGCACCCAGCCGGGTCTGCCGCCGTGTGACCCACCCCAGGGCGGAGGGTTGGGAACAAGGGGTGGGCGGAAGGAGCGGGACAAGTCACGAATCCCTTTTAAAACCATTCAGTGGACTGTTCCCCTCCCCCCCAAGGTGTCCCAGGCCACCCTGTCTGCACACGGGAAGGCGTGGGGTACCTGGGACCAGCCCCCTCCAAATGCCCCCTTGACTGGACTCCGGCTGGGAGGAGCAAGGGGCAGCAGATAAAGGGGATTAAAGAAAGATGCAAAACGGCTCTCGTTTTAATCCTCCTCCCCGTGGCCTCCCTAAATCCCTCTAGCTGGTTCACAGCGCCCACGCTGGCCTGTCAGGCGCCCTGCATGCAGGGCTGGAGGGCGAAGGCCATGCAGCTGTGAGCTCCGAGCCCTTCTTTTTTCCCCTCCCTCTCGCCTCCCTCCATCGCCGCTCCTCGCGGCCGCTATAGGAACCGTGCGGACATCTGGAAGCCATCGGTGCTCCTCCAGCCAGCCAGCTGTTGCAGGGGATGTCAGCCAGGGAGAACAGGAGGTGGGGGGACTCTTTGGGGAAGGCAAAGGGGACAGAGGGGGAGGAAGCTCCAGCCACCTGAGGAAGGTAAGGCCCCGGGGCAGGCTGGGTTCCAAGGGAGCCGCTGGGAGGGATGAAATTCAATCCGGTTCTGGGGCTGCTGCCTCCAAAGTGAAAGGGTGACTCTGCAGGGGCGGGGAGCCGACGGGGAGTGAGGAGACAGCCTTGCCCTGTCACAGCCCTGCCCCCTCACAGTCCCACTGACAGCAGACAGGCCAGAGCCGGAATCCATAACCCTCCCACGCTCTTCCCGCAGACCGGCCTGCAGCGCTATGAAGCCACACAGGCTGCTCCAAGCCCTGGCGCTGTGCAAACCTCAGGCCACAGGGGCCATTTTCTCCTGCCTCAGTCCTAGAGACGTGAACCCCTCGGAAGCAACACTAGTCCTGCATCTAGCAGCCTGGGGTTGGGTATTGCCTTCCCAAGCCTCCCTTCCGCCTTGGCTCCGGCAGATTTTCCGTGTTACCAGGCGACGAACAGAATCCGCCAGCCAGCACGCTGCCCTAGAGTAGCAAAACTCCACCAGAATTGCAGTGTGTTGGCTCTGTGTTCTCGCCACCCTGCCACGCACCTAAGATCCCACCGCTGGCACCAAGACTGACCCAGACATCTGGGCCAGCTCCCCCTCTCTCATCTGGGGATAGCTCTAGTCACTTCCACAAGGCAGGGCAGCTGCACTGTGCACGTGGGGGCCCGAGGCATGGAGAGGCAAAGTGACTTCCCCAAGGTCATGCAGAGAGTCTGTAGCAGAGCAGGAAGCTCTCTGAAATACTAGGCTAGTGCCCTACACACTGGGACATGCTTCCTGTCTCCATAACTATCGTGTGGGTAAAGGCATGGGAGAACAAGAAAGGGCACTCCTTTTGCCGCTAGATACTGCCATAAGACAGCTGCCCTGACATGGCCCCGCCGCCTGAGCCCAAAGCCCACCGGAAAGCTCGGAGAAGCAGCAGCCCCGTAACTTACGTTTGTGTGCAGAGCGCTCTGGGGGCAAGGTGGGCACTGCAAAAGAAGATAACGCAGGCTGTCAGAAAGCAGGAGAAACCATTCCAAGCTGTGACGGGGATTTTTAAAAGAGGGGGGTTGAGATGGGCCGGCCCTGTTCCTGGAGAGGCATCCTGCAAACACCCCCTTTCAGTAAGGCCTCACTTAATGGCGCTGTCTGCAGCACCCGTGGCTCTAAAACCTTCCCGCTCTGGATCTGTTTGGAGGTCAGCACCAGACCGGCTCTCCCAGGGCTGTGGGTGACCAAGCCAAGCAGGCGGTGACGCCATTGGATGTTTGATGTGACCATGCAGAACACGGTTGCACCCACTGTTGTATGTTTGCCCCAAGTTTTGTACAACGTGCGCCCAGTGAGGTGTCCACTGAAAGCTGGCGCTCGGCCGATTCGGTTTACGCTACGCCTGTGCCTGTGCGATTTTTGGTTTCCAAGTTATGAGCACTGGCCCCGTCTTGGTATTCTGGGAGCTATCAGCAGGCTTTGCCCACCTGCTGTGGAAGGGTGGCTACTCAAGTCAATCGGAGGACTTGACTGACAATGGACTCTACGTCCACGTCGCAGGAATTTTGCTGAGAGCCTGCAGACCAGCATGGCCGCCGCAGCTGCTTGCCTAAACAAGAACTAAGTCATGCATGGACGGGTGACAGTGAGAACAGAGGGACTCCTTCCACATGGCCACGGCTGTATAAAGGCCCCTAGGCTACGTCTAGACTGGCATGATTTTCCGCAAATGCTTTTAACGGAAAAGTTTTCCGTTAAAAGCATTTGCGGAAAAGAGCGTCTAGATTGGCACGGACGCTTTTCCGCAAAAGCATCCGCGCCCAATCTAGACGCGCTTTTGCGCAAAAAAGACCCGATCGCCATTTTCGCCATCGGGGCTTTTTTGCGCAAAGCAAATCTGAGTTGTCTACACTGGCCCTTTTGCACAAAAACTTTGCGCAAAAGGCCTTTTGCCTGAACGGGAACAGCATAGTTTTTCCGCAAGAAGCACTGATTTCAGACAGTAGGAAGGCAGTGTCCTTGCGGAAATTCAAGTGGCCAGTGTAGACAGCTGGCAAGTTTTTCCACAAAAGCAGCTGCCTTTTTCCACACAACCCTAGAGCTTCCTCCATTTGTCCTCACTCCAGCTCATCACTTCGGGAGCATCTTTGCTATGAACGAAGCCCAGAAGGATTGATGACCCTTCCTAACAAAGGATGCAACCAGAGACTTATAACCAGCAGAAGATCCCATCTCTGCTACAAGCCGGCCCCAGGAGCTTTGTAACCAGGGTGTGGAATTTGGTTTCTTTAACAATTTTACTCTCAACGTTTTCTTTCTTTCCTTCATCAATAGGCGTTTAGATGTTCGATTGGAAGGGACTGGCCCAGCGTGCCAGTTTGGGCAAGATCTGAGATATAAATCCAGAAACCCGTTATATTACACAGGCCCCCAGCCCTGGGCCTCGATCCCACGAGAGCCTGAGCACGTGCCATCAGCGAGGCGGGGCCTTTCCAGGACTGACTCTTCCCTCTCGCTAACCCCACCCCGGTGCAGGCGCAGAACTACAAATCCTGTGGATTCCTTGCAAACTGGGCCCCAAGAGTAACTCCCAGGGGAGCCGCCCTGTGGCCTAGGAGGCAGAAATGGCAGGAGCGTGTTTTCGAATGGCACAGCACTGACCCTCACAGCCACCTCCTGGCACCTCTCCAGGCAGGGCCCGCTGCCTGCTCCATGTTCAGGATGGTGGAATCAACCTCCCGCCGATAGAGCGCAGACAGGCGAACGCTGGCCGGATACATGAGGCGTTGCCATAGCAATCAGCTCTAAGCAGGCCTGGAATCGGGGACAGACCAGGGAGCCGGAGCAGGGTGGTCCAACCAAGGCAGGAGGGAACCGAGGTTGCCATGGCAACTGCTTGCACCAAGCATCCTGGGGCAGATATCATCCTTAACCTGCAGGGCTGCTCCGAGAAGGGACGCGCAGCCGGCGGCACACGGCCTGCGTTGATGCAGCGCTCGCCTCAGACGTGAGCAACTGGCACCCGTGACAGGCCTCAAAGCCTGCCGGGGAGCGGAGAGTCAAGCTGGGTTATTCCTGCCTCCTCTAGGAGACCTGGGAGGAAAGATTCTGAGGGCTGAATTCTGCCCTGTGCTGACCAGAGCCATTCACCAGGCGTGTCCCCATCCCCACGGATGCCATGCGTGTGCACACCTGCCTGCGGGACTGTGCCCCGCCTGCCCTCTCAGCTGGGCTGTACCCAGCCCGCATACCTGCCTGCTTGTGCTGGTGTGACAGCGCCACGTATGTTAACACGCCTTCCCGGTGTGACGTCGTCCGATTGAAAATGAGCATCGCAATTACCATTGCAACCCAGCTCTGTGTTTGCAGCACAGCTTGCGCACCAGGGACCGAGCGAGGTGTCCCGGGGCAGGCTATCGCTTGCTGGTTAGGATGATGCTACTTGTGGGCGCGGATCATTTCTGTATGTGAGGGGACCAGTGTTGGCTCTACCCCTGCTTTCCAATGCTTGCAGCTGGGAACACCCACAGGGGGCTGGCCCACGTGTTGCCTAGAAGCACGTGACTGGCAATAGGCCTCGGCAGACACCAATCCACACCCGAGGCACCTTCCTGGGAACGTTCAGACTAACCTGGGGGCAGTGGCGCCCCCCCCTGCAAAGAACTGAGTCCTGCCTGGACTGGGGGTTTGCCCATGGGGCTTGACGCCCTCTTGTTGCTGTACTTTTCCACAGCAAGACCAGCAGGAGCCGCTCTGCGTGGGGGAAGCGAGATAAGGCCCCGGCAACCCACCATTTTATCTCTTTTCTGCGCCAGCCTCTCTACTGCCCAGCCTCTGGCCTCCCAGCACGAGGAGCGTTTGAACAAAGGGACCAAGGGCCTACCAATGATTTGGAAATAGCCGGAGCCTGGACTTAAGCTGCTGTTGGTTCCAGTGCTGTGACCAGCCTGAACCAAGAACTCTGCAACTGGTGGCTGTAGGGTGAGTCTAGACTACATTCCTCTTTCGAAAGAGGAATGCAAATGAGGGAAATCAAAAATGCAAATGAAGTGCTGATTTACAAATCTCACGCTTCATTTGCATAATTTCTTCCGAACGCTTTTTCGGAAGAGATTTGAAAAAAAAAAAAAAAAAGCAGCCTAGACAAGGTTCTTTAAAAAAAAAAAAAAAAAAAAAACCCCGTTTTCGAAAGAAACTGGAAAAAGCGATTGGAAGAGGTTATGCAAATGAAGCGTGAGATTTGTAAATCAGCGCTTCGTTTGCATTTTCGATTTCCCTCGTTTGCATTTCTCTTTCCTAAGAGGAATATAGTCTAGACGCACCCAAGGGATTGCTTCAACAATTCTAGCTCTCCCCCTCTTCCTTTCTTTTATGAATAAAACTTTCAATTCTTGATACTAAGGGACGGGCCACAGTGTGATTCTGGGGTGAGAGCTGAGGGATCTACATTGACCTGGGAATGGGGCTGATCCTTTGGGATCAGAAGAACCTTTATGTGGGGCTACTGGTTTCAGAACTACCCACCCCAGTACGGAGGGCGAGGGGTGGAGATCCAGGGGAACTGGAGTGCCTGAGGGAATTGCTTGTAAGGCACCTGGTTAGCCAGGGTTGTGAAACAAGAGAGCTCTTCTGGACTGCTTAGGGGGGGACCATGTAAGCGAGGGACACCCAGTTTGAGACTGTGGCTGCCCCGTTTCTAAGCAACACGCCCTGAACTGGTACTCTGGGTGTCCCCCTCGAACACCTGGGCACCTTCCCCCTGCATTACAGAGACTCATAAATATCTCATTTCCTGAGCCCCGCTGGTTAATTTTTAAGGGGCTGAGACACAGAAGAAATGCCGGGGTTGGCAGAAACACGGGCTCCGCGACCCTGGTAACAGCACAGTTGGCAACTCCTCCCTCCCCGGGAAAGGTCCCTGTCCCTCGAATGTGGGGCTGAGATCCTGCTGGCTGCTGTCGGCCGGGGGTGGGGGGCTCAGGATAACCAGCCCCACGGAGGAGAGTTCGGACACTTCTACAGCCATGGCTCCCGCCCACCCATCTCTCCCGGCTGGCGAGGCTCCAGACGCTGCTAGCCCGGGCCTGCCCGGAGACTTGTACGTGTGGTTTGTGGCTCCCCACACGCGCCTTCAGCCAAACCAGTGGCTGCGAATGCTCCCTCGGGGCTGGCCAGCTCCTGCCAGGAAGCAGCTGGTTCTGAGCCAGGCAGACACCCGCCCTGGAGGCCCTTGGTCCCACCCTACTCAGAGCCCCCCTTGCTGTGGGCAGGCTGGTTCTGGGGGGCAGGCGTGAGAGGAGAGCGGGTCAGAGCTCACCACGGCCCTGCGCCCTGCACCCAGCCGGAGCGCTGCCCAGTCCTGAAAAGCCTCCACCCACCTCACTGGCTGGCCAGCCTGTCTGGCCGCGGGGGTCTCGGGAGCTCTGCAACCCAGAGAGGAAAGAGGGGTGAAAATAATGCAGGCTGCCGGTTGCTCTTCTCTCCAGCTGGAGGCGCTAGCGCTGGGGGGGCCACGCACCGGAATAACAGCCTGGGGCCCACTCCTTGCCCCCCCTTCTCCTCCCTCTCCCGCCAGTGGGATCCCAGTGTGGTTACTGCAGATTTGCGCTGGCGTGAGCGAGAGGAGAATCGGCCCCATGGAAACCCGGCTGCACTTGGCTGTCATGACTGGGAATGCCACGTTCTGAGGGTCCTGGGGCTCCCAGACACCGGCGAGACAAGGCGTCGTGTGGGGACGCTGGGCCACGGGCATCGGACCCCGGAGATGCCTGGATCCCCTCTTGCCCGCTGTCTCGGATGTGCTCGTGTGACACAGCGGGGGCTGTCCGCTCTGTAACCCGCTGTCCCCCTGCGCTCGGCTGCGTGATTCCCACGGGCTCACCCACGTGTGGATTGGCCTAGGCCCAGCCCGACCAGATAACAAGGCGCTTCCCAGGGGGAGAGACAAGGGAGGGAGGCGGAGACGAACACCTGGTTTGGGGGAAGGGGCAGTTGCTGGCTGGGAAACACGAAGGAAAAGCGTAAGCTGGGGGCTGAGGGTGTAGGGGGAGCGATGGACCCCCTCCCCAAAGGGGCTGAGGCATCCTGGCCCTGACTCCGATAGACACAGCGGTTGTGTCTAGACTGGCAAGTTTTTCCGGAAAATCATCTGCTTTTCCAGAAAAACTTGCCAGCTGTCTACACCGGCCGCTTGAATTTCCGGAAAAGCACTGACGATCTCCTGTAAAATCATCAGCGCTTTTCCGGAAATACTATGCTGCTCCCGTTCGGGCAAAAGTCTTTTTCCGAAAGACTTTTGCCCAAAAGGGCCAGTGTAGACAGCACAGTAGTGTTTTCCGCAAAAAAGCCCAGATCGTGAAAAAGGCGATCGGGGCTTTTTTGCGGAAAGCCGCGTCTAGATTGGCCACGGACGCTTTTCTGCAAAAAGTGCTTTTGCGGAAAAGCATCCTGCCAATCTAGACGCGCTTTTCCGAAAATGCTTTTAACGGAAAACTTTTCCGTTAAAAGCATTTTCGGAAATTCATGCCAGTGTAGACGTAGCCAGCATGTCTGTGCTGGGCTGTATCCTGGAGGAGCAATAAACCCCCCTGTTCTACTGGCGGGCGGAGTCTGTTCTTGCTGCTACGGGGCTGCAGGATCAGGGGGAACCCGACTCGCCGTCACAGCTTGCTCGTTCCAGGCAATGCTCCGTGCATGGGCAGACGCTCCCTCCCGCCTCCGTCCAGAGCGCACAGGGCTCCCCCGTCCAGGCCCAGCCGAGGCACCCAGCACAAGGGGGGCAAGGCAGCTCCCCATGCAGGGCAGCTCCCCGGGACTAGGAGGATGCAGAGCGGAGCCACACGGCCTGACAACTGCCGGGCAGTCGAGGTGTCCAGTGGGCATGAGACAATACGGTCCAATGGCAGCGGGAGAGGGAAGATTAGGAGCAGCGAGGGGTCGGTCCGGGGGCAGGATCCTTCCAGCCCCCCGAGTGCCCCAGCACCTCACCTTGTTGCCTGGTGCATCTTTCACGCCGCCCTGTGCAGACGCCCTCGCCTCCTCCTGGGGAGAGAGCCAGGCAACAGTCACATCACTAATCCTCCTCCCCCCCCCCCAGCCCTAGCCCCCGCCTGCAGATCTGAGCCCTGTGCCCATCCAGGAGGGGTGGAAGCTCAGAGATGCGGACGGAGACACGCTCCAGCCACATCGGGGCGCTTTTGTGGTCCAAAGCCCTGTCTGGGCCGGGCTGATTCCCTGCATCCCCGGCTCTGGCTGCCCCCCCAGGCCCAGTTCACACCTGCCCCTCCCCCCGCAGAGGACCGGCTCGCTGCCACGCCCTGCCGCAATGGGGGATCCCAGCACCCCCTGCCAAGCCGGCCAGCCTCTGCGCCGTAACGCCACCCGCCAGGCAGCGTGCTCTCCAGGCAATGGCATTCCTGGAAACGGATGCCAGGCAACATGGCCCTGCACCCCCTGGGCACCGGGGGCCACGCCCGATGCCCCTGGGCAGTATTTACCTGCTCCGTGGTCCTGAGGGCAGGTCACTATCCGCTCCGTCCAGAGCCAAGCCCAGCCTCTTCTCCTCCCCTCCCGTTGGGCTTTCGCCCCCCGAAGCAGCCCACCCCGTGTCTGGATGGAGAAGGCAGGGCCAGCCGCGTGGACTGCCCCCTTTCTGGGTCCCTGCCAGCCTGTCTCTCTCCCCCGGCTCCGCAGGAAACCCCCAAGGCCCAGCACACGCGGCTTGGCAGGAACAAACTCTCCACTTGTCTGCAGAGGGATATTCCCCCCCCCTCTTTTTCCATCCCTCCCTCCCTGCCTCTGGCCGCTGCTCCGCCTGGGGGGGGGGGGGCTGCACCAGCCTCCTCCTCTTCCCTGGGCCTGAGCCCCCCTCTCCAAGCCGGTGGCCCCTCACCGCTAACTCGGAAATTGTGACGCAGGGTTTTTGGGGGAGGGGGGATCCGTGCATCTGTGCCCTGCCCGACGGGGCACTGGGCACCCTCTGCGCCGCCTCAGAGAGGCCCCGGCGGGGGGAGGCCTGCCTGAAGCAATAGGGACGCCGGGAAGGGGGGAATTTTCTGCTCTGGCAGTTGGTATTTCGGAGCCCCTGGTTGGCTGCAATGGGATCGCCCTGCGGGGCTCCTGGGCCACCCTCTTCCCTGTGGCTGAGGGGCGGAGCGGGTTCCACGCCAGGGGACACTGATCAGGGTGCTAATGGCGGAGGGGCGCAACGTGCCCCATATCTGAACGGGCCAGACCCTCCACCAGCCCTTTTCCCCGCTCTGAGCCCGCACGCCCCTTTATTCCAGCCTGACAGCCGAATCTGCCCACCCCATGCCCGCACACCGGCCCAGCTCCCGCGCCTGGCCCGAGCCCCTGCCCCACCCGGGGTATGTGGGGCTCTGGCGCCCCCCAGTGGAGGCAGGGCCATAGACGGGGGTAGTTGGTCCTGGGGAAGTTGCAAAAGAAATGGACGGGCACCATGCACCAGGATCCAATGCGCAGAGGCATCCGGCCGCAGCGCAGAGAGACAGGCCCAGCGTGCCGGGGCGGAGGAGGCCACAAGGGGGATGAGGGAAGAGACATGACGAAGGCAGCGGCGAGGGTCCAAGAGCAGCCTTCGCACCCTGCTGGGCGTGGGGCAGGGCCGGTGAGTCTGGGCCCCCGCAGGCTGCCTTGCCTGTCAGGGCAGCCTTAGAGACGGCCGCCCGGCGGGCTGCATTGTGTCACTGACGCGTTTGCCTCGCGCCCCGCTGGCCGGCTCCGCGAGGGGGCTGGCAGCGGGCTCCGGGGATGCTGGGAAGTGGCAGGATAACGGAGCCACCAGCCTTCTGCGCCGGGTTGGTTAAGAACATGAATGCACTTGGCCGGGGGCGGGGGAAGCATGAAGAAAGGAGGGAGAGAAAATCAAAGAGGGATTCACGGAAAGAGAAATCGGGACGGGGGAGGGGATTGACCGTGCCCCTCGGTTCCCAGTGCACCCCAATCCGCCAGCCCTGCTTGCTGCCCTACGACTTCTGTGTCTGCCCCACCCACCCAGCGCCTCCCTGCCTGGGACGCTCCGCTCCCACCTCGCCTGCGGGCGGACGCAGGTTTGACCTGGGAGCGTTCCCGAGCATGAGAATCCAAACACACGAGTCCTGGTCATCCCTCCCCCCTGCTCTGGTTCATGAGTTTCTCTCGCACGCGCGCCCCACCCTGAGCCTGGCTTCGCACGCTCAGCGTGGCTGGTGCAACCCACCCCCCTTTGACCCTCCTGCCCCCTGCTCCTATTCCTGCCGCTTCTCCAGTGGGCCAAGACCCGGGCCCAGAAATAATGCGACGTTCCAGGGAGGGGCATGCCAGAGAGAGGCACCGTCACCTCCCAGTCCCCTGGCTTCCCTGCCCCGGCTTTCCCCGCTGCCAGCTCCCGGCGCCCCTGCTGTCTCGCTTCCTCCTCTGCAGAGAGGATCCGGCCCTCTGGGGCTCTGACCTTCCCCTGCCTCTCACCTGAGTTTCTTCCAGGCAGAAGCAGCGGGTGTACACCTTGCCCTCCGGCCGCGGGTTGATCTCGATTAGGTCGTTGCTCTGAGTGCCCTCCGCCTCCCGCCGAGTTTTGGAGGCCTCAGGGAGGCACTGCTCGAAGGAAAGCAGGGCTGGTTACCCCCAGGGCCTGGGCAGACTCCATCCCTCCGAGCAGAAGACAAGCCCAGCGGCCCAGCCCCCCTGCCGAGCTCAGTCCCCCGACAGGGGACCAGCGCCGGCTCCCGGCCAGCGCCAGGCAGAGCACTTGGCAGGCTCCCGGCAGCACGGCCGAGTCAGGCCACCCGCGCCCCCTCCAGCCCTTGGTGCCCCTGGCAGATCAACCCCCACGGTCCCCCTAGTCTGGCAGCCGACGTCCAGCCAATGGATGCTGCAAAGAACAGAGTAATCCCCGTCCTGTGCTGCATCTATTGGCAATCCTCCCGCCCCCACCCGGGCCTCTGGGGGCTTCCCGGGCCCCAGCCGGCTGCGCCCCTTTTCCCACCGCCCTGCTGGGTTTCGCCCTCGCGGGGCCACCGAGGAGGCGACGACGTCTGAGCCGCGACCACGTCTCCTGCCTCCTCTCCGCTCCCAAAGGCTGCTCTCCCCGCCCTCCACAGCCCAGGGCTCCAGCCCGTCTGGCCCCGGGGGGGTCGGCTCTGGAGAGCAGGTTTGGTTGGGGGGGGGGGGATGAGCGAGGGGCCTGCTGCTGTGTGTGTGGACAGGGTCCGGCTGCTGAGGAGCAGAGCAAATCCCCAAGGTCTTGTCTATGCACCTGGGGAAGGTTCCCTCCCTCCCCCCCACCTCTCTCCCTTGTGGCCCGGAGCAATGACAGGGCTGGCAGGGGAGGGAGGTCTAGGGTCGAAGGACGGGCTCGGGTAGGGGCGCCCGGGCAAGTCGCTTAGTCTCTGCGCCTCAGTTTCCACCAGAGGGATGTGCGGCTGGAACCCACGTGGGACTGCGCCACGCTGAGGCACACGGTACCAGGGGCTAGCCACGCACCCAGCCCAACAGCACCTGGGCTCCGCCAGCCCCAGGAAGGCACGCAGAGACCCGCCGGCTCCCGGGGCTGCTGGCCAGGAGGGCCATTATCCCCACCCCCACCGGGGGCAAGGCAGAGCACCGGCCCGACTCACCCCGCTGGCCGAGATCTCGCAGCAGCCCTCCTGCATGGCCATCTCCGGGTCGCAGTAGATGTGCGCCTGCTGGATGTCCAGCTGCAGCAGGGGTGGGGGGAGGCAGACAGACAGACAGACCCACTTAGATCCCAGCGAGCCCCTGGGCCTGCACAGCGATGGGGGGAGGGGTGGGCAGGCTCTGAGCGGCTCTTGGCCAGATCGGCGCAGCCCCCCCACCCAGGCAGGGCTCCTGGCACCGGGGAGGGGGGAGGCTGTTTGCTAGAGCGCTGGGGGGGCAGTACCAAGAGTCAATGGGGCAAGGCAGGGGCAGGGGTCCCAGGCTCTCCCCCCCCCCCCAGCCCTCCCTCGCTGAGCCCCGTCTTCCCCACTTCCTGCCTTCTCCTCGGCCAGGGAGCATGAGTCTCACACCCCACCTGGCCCCCTAGTCCTCCATGCTGCTCCCCACCTGACCAGCAGAGGGCGCCGCTGAGCAATGCCAGGTGGGAGCATGTCTCACACCCCCCCTGCCCCCCCGTCCTCCATGCTGCTCCCCACCTGACCAGCAGAGGGTGCTGCTGAGCGATACCAGGCGGGAGCATGTCTCACACACACACCCCCCCCCCCCCGTCCTCCATGCTGCTCCCCACCTGACCAGCAGAGGGCGCCGCTGAGCGATACCAGGCGGGAGCGTGTCTCACACCTGCCGGGTCCCGGGGCCCAGCATCCCTCCCCTGGCCACACAGGGCGTGGCCCGGCACCCGTGGGCAGCCTCCCGCGCTGGCGGAAAGTGGGAGCCGGCAGCTCCGCTGCACACAGGCCAGGGGCGAGCACAGAGCACCCCCCAGAGGTCCGGGCGGCTCACCGGGACGGGCGCGCCACGCACGGCGTCCAGGCCCAGGAAGGCGTTGCCCTCGCTCGCCAGGCCCCGCCGGGCCGCCAGGGGCTTGGAGGAGATGTAGCTGCAGTCGATGTGGACGGAGACCCGCTGGCTCTGCACGCTCAGGGCCATCTTGTGCCACTTCTGGTCGAAGAGGGAGGAGACGCCCTTCCCGGTGAAGACGCTGCTGACGAACTCCTGGGCCCGGGCCTGGGCCTGGAACTCCAGGCTCCGCTCTTGGCCATTGACCGCCAGGGAGAGCTGGGTGCAGAGAGACACTCGCTGAGGGCGCAGGGCCAGGGAGGAGACAGACGGACGGATGGGCGGGGGGCGGGGCCAAGCTCACGCCAGGCTGAGCTGGATCCCGGACAGAGGGGGCTCCCTGCCCGTTGGGCGTGGAGAGACCTGCCCCGGCAAAGAGGGGTCTGGGCGGCCCCACGGCCACTGCTAATGGCTCGGCTATCCCACCCCCACCTTGGACAAGGGGGGCAGGGCCATCCCTCCTCCTTGGGGGCAAGGGGCCCCCCATGTCATCTGGCACCAGCAGGGTCCAGCAGAGACGTAGCAAACTCGGTGGGGAGGGCTGCGGAGCCACCGAGTGGTGGCCTTAGGCATAAGCAGCACAGGGCACCACTAAAAGTGGGGCGCCCCGTGGTGCCCTACACGGCCGCGTGCGCCTAAGGACAGCCCCGAGCAGGAGAGACAAAGGAGAGAAGGGAAATCGAGGCTGGAAGGGAGCGGGGCAGGCAGAGGTACCTGGGGGTAGCCCAGCCGGTCGGTGACCTGGAAAAGGTACCAGTTCTCCTTGCTGCTCTGCTTCTTGAGGAGCAGCGTGATCACCAGGGTGAACTCCTCGGGCAAGCCGTGGGGGAACACCTGTCTGGGGGAGAGGAGGGAGACGTGCTAGGAGACAGAGCAGCCGCCCGGGGGGCCCCCGACAATCGCAGGGGAGCTGGCTGCTCCTTTCGCCAGGCAACAGCCGCTGCAGCCCAGCCGGTTCCCAGCACGGAACCTCGCGAGGGGCACGTGGAGGGGTGTGCCTGGGTCGGTGCGGGGGGCAGCTCGGGACGGACATGGATTGCACAGGGGTGAGCCCCTGACACAGGCAGCCGTGCGGGGGTGAATGCACGTGGCGCCGTACAAAGGAGACAGACACAGACACGTTGTTTCCCCGCAGTGAGACTCCCTCGGGTTGCGGGCACCTTGCTAGCCCCTACTCCTGGCATGAGAGCCCAGCTCTCTCCCCTCCCAGCCCCCACTGTCCCTCTGCAGGTCCCCAAGAGGCACCCACCAACTCTCGAGGGCACCAGGCCCGGAGCCACTGCCCCCCCCACCACCATGGATTCTCTCCTCCCCCAGGAACCGTGTGCCCCAGCTGTGCCCGTCACCTGCCAGTGCCCTGCCGTCATTCGCAGACCCCACATGCATGCGTGTTTGATACCCCTCCGCACGTCTCTCGCACGGGGGCCCGTGCGATGCGGGCAGTCGGCACAGACCTCACGTGGCGAATGGAGACCCCAGACTCGGGGGACCCTGCTGCAGCCCTTATTCTCCCCCCCCCCGTGCCCTCGGCCGGGGGCAGAGAGGTGCTGGGCTCACGCCCCCATGAAGGGAAAAGGCCTTGGGTGGAGCAGACACACCCAGGCGGGGCCAGCTCCATCTCCGTCTCACCTTCCCCGAGCAAAGCTGGGGCGAGACCAGGAAGCAGTGACCCGTCCCTCCAGCGCCCGTTCCGTGATGTGCACCCAGCAGCGCCGGCCCCGCAGGGCGAGTGTGCACACGGGGGGGACCCCAACTCCCCCCGAGCAGCAGCCTGGCAGCTGCAGTTTCCAGCCGCCTTGGCACGACGTGGCAGCCCGGGGAGGCCGCTGAGCCCGCCGAAGCACAAACAGACGGGTTCAGACCAAAACAGGAACTGGGGGGGGGGGTGTTTGTGTCTCCCGCAGAGACACGTCAGGCTCTGTGCTGCACAGGAGGTGCCAGGGCTTATGAAACAGGAGATCAAGGCGAGGCAGCAGGAACGTCTCATGACGGCCAGTCTCCCTCCCGCCCCCCCCCCGTCGTGTGGAAGGGTCGGCCTGTCCTCCAAGCCGGGCCAGCGTCGGCGAACGCCTGCCAAACCCACAGCACGACACCCAGTGCACCAGAACACCCCGACAGACGCGCAGCACCCCTCCCCCAGACGCCCACACTCCCCCCCCACACACACCAGCAACCAGACACACAATCACCCCCCCCAAACGTCTCCCAACACACACACACACACACACACTTCCTGTTTTCCTCTGCCCCCACAGCCCCCCTTGTCTGCAACCGGCGACTAACCTCTGCCCAACTTTCCCCTTTACTCCTCCCCCATCCCCACCACTAAGATGCAGCCACCTCTGCTGGGCGGCTAGGAAAGGCAGATGGTCACCACACCGATCGCCGTTGCCTCTGACACCGAAACACCCCTCCTCTGCCCAGCCCCCAGCCCACAACCCTCTCCCCCACCCACCCGAGCCACTCGCCGAATTGAAAGCCTGCCCCAGGCTGAAGCAGCCCCCCGGACCCTGGCTAGCCCTGCCCCACGCTGGGTGATAAATGAATTCTTGCTCCTTCCCTGTCCAATAGGCCGGTCGCTTCCTATTTGCTGTTCCCCTGGAGCTGGCTCCAAGAAAAACAACAGAAAAACGGCCCCCACGTTGCCTCTTTCCCCTGCACACGGAAAATGAAGCGAGCAGCAGCGCCAACTCCAAACCCTCTTCCGCTTTCCCAGCAGCAGCTGCCAACATCTGCTGCTCCGAGCACCTCGGCGCCCGAGCCAGCCGCGCGTGGCGGTGTGAGGTTCCCCTGGACGGCATCCCTGGAGCGCTAGTCAGCTCCAGCTGCCGGATCGTCCCCCGCTCGCAAGAACATTGCCCGGCGGTGAGTCACACGCCGCTCTCGCCCGGGCCCTCGCTGCCTGGGCCCTGCCAATAGCTCTCGGAGAGGTGTGGACGGGAACGGCCCAGCTCGGTGGGGCAGTGGGGGGGGAACCCCTAGAGATCCCGTTGAACCACCCCTCGACTGACCCTCCGCAGCCTGGCAGAACCCCTCTATCCCTGCACGACGGGGCATCGGGTCAGGGCTGTACCGCCACAGCTCCTAAGGCAACGGGTCGCTGGAAGGAGACGGATTTGCTCCTAGCTCACGCCGCCCCACACACACACACACACCCCCCACCTGGGCCTGGACTAGCCCAGCTGGGGGGCGTGGGGAGGCCAGGAGGAAGCAGGCTGCAGGGCACCGTGGCTTCGTCTGCGACTCCCAGGGAGTCACTGAGGAAAGAGCGGTGCCACGAGCTAGCCACGGGGCAACGGATGCTGCAGCCCTCTCCGTAGGCTCGGGCTCGGCCCTTTCCCTGCGCCGGGCATGTTCACACAGGCCATGGGCAGCGCTCCCTCTATTTTCCCCATCTATGTGCGGAATACATGTTGTTGCAGGCACTGAGGCATGTGCAGATGTGCACCACCTACAGACACACAAGCTGCCGGCTGTGGGCACTTTGCTCATCAGCTGGGCGGCTGCCCAAGCGCTCAGCTTACAGGGAACGCGGGCCATGGGGGAGTCACTGCACGCTTGCCCAGGACGGCAGGAGAGGCCCGGGGGCGGGAGGGGAGTGTCTCCAAGCGGCCAGCCCCTGCTGAAAGGAACAGCCTGGCTAGCTACTGCTAAGCCTTTCAATCTGCCGGTCTAGACCCTTTCCGCTGCTTGCCAAGGCAGACAGAAAACATGCTCCGGGCGGCTCTTGCATAAGGCCCTGGCCAGCGTCCCGGCTGGATTGCTCCACATGATTTACTTTCGAGGATCGAGACGGTTCTTGCCCCCCTCAGACCTGCAGCTGGGACAGCAGATCAGCCCCCGCCCTGAGGGTCCCCATCCCCCCTCCCTGGGCAGAGCCTTTGCAGGGTCTGCGACACCCCAGCCCGGGGCGCACAGCCGGCGCGGCTGCCCGCTGATTGGCAGCTCCCACGCTGGGAAAGGGGCCCCCGGCCTGATCGTAAACATCCCGCCCGGGGGGGGGGGGGTGCTAGGTCCGGCTCTGATCACAGCCCGCCCTCCGCTTTCCAAAGCCAGGCTTTAAAATGCCACGGGGGCGGGGGGGCACCTGCTGCCAGGGTGGCTCCTTTAAGGGACCCCGGGGGAGACCAAAGATCTGTGACTCAGTTTCCCCTCTCTGGATCCAGATTCAGGCTCCTGCCCCAGCCCCCCCCCGGTGCAGGGGGACTCCGGGGACGACCACCAGGGAGGGCAGCCGGAGGCAGGGGAAAGCCCGCTCGAAAGGGACGAAAGCGGGGAGTCGCTCTGGGTTCCAGTCTCAATGCGGCCTGACCTCGGGCCCAGGACCCAGGCATAGGCTAGCTGCTGGCAGGCACGTCCCGAGGCGCTGGGTACGAGGGGCCTCCTGGCCCGGCAGCACAGGGCTCCCCTTGCAGCAGCCGGAGGCCCCACGGCAGAGACTTCCCCTCCCCTCACACACACACCCTGCCCGGCTCCCCCCCCCTCCCCTGGCCTTGCAGCAGCCACATAGTGCAGGGCTGAAATCACCATACAGCAGCGGCTCCCCACCAGCCAGGGTCCCCTCCCTGCCCTGCCCGAGCGGACGCTTTTCCTAGCAGCAGAGCTCGGCCCTGGAGCGGAGCGTTTCCCCCAAGGGCTGCCTCCACCCCAGAGGCAGCTGCAAGATCCATCGTCCGCGAGGTGCCAGGCCCGGCTCCCAGGCAGGACGTGGGGCTCCAGCCGCGGGAAGTGTTATTACTGCGGACGAAGCCCGGGAGTGGGGCCAGGAAAGGGCCCGGCCCGGCCTCACTCGCCAGGCGGCTGCGGGAAGCCAAGCGCAGCGCCCGGAGCAGCTGCTGCTGAGGAAAGCGACGTGGGGGGTGGAACGAGCCTGCCCTTGCCCCTTTAAATATCGCTGAGGCTGGCGGGGCCCGGCGCTGCTTCCTCGGGAATGCCGGGCCTGAGAGAGAGAGCAGCAGGGAGCTGGGAAACCCGGATGCCCACGGGAGCAGCGCCCTGCCCCAAGAACAGCGCTGCTGGAGGGGGCCAGGAGCCCACGGCTACGGCAGCGGCAGAGTTCTCCCAACCCCACAGGTCTCTACAGCCACGGCGCCACTCCACCGAGTAGCCCCCGGGCAGGGTTCCCTGGAAGCGGCGCGCTTGGGCGGCTGCGCAGGAGAGATCCCAATGGCCAGCAGATTCGCCGAACTTGGGTGGTGCACATCGGTACAGCTCAGTGCATGGAACAACATTTATTCCGCACACAGGTGGGAAAAATTAGAGGGAACATGGCCCCTGAGGCCTGTAGTAACCCTGCAGTGCTCTATAATCCTGGCTTAAAGGCAATGGGGTGACGCCTGGTAGCCCCACCTTCCTCCCCTCCCCCCGCTTCTCAGACAGCAGGAGGACGCATCCAGTAACGCTCTCCAATGCTACAGCAGCAGCCATGCGCCTGCAAAGGGCCACGGGGGCTGGCGCAGGCACAAGGGGGCTGGGCCGCGGAAATCGTTTTTCCAGCCAGGCTGGGAGAAAGGAGACCAGCGGCAGAGGTGGCGCCAAATCCGCCTCCCGGGAAAGCTACCGGAACCCAGCTCAGCCGCACGGGGCGGGGGGGAGGTGTGAAGTCGGGTGACTTCCTCAGCCCCCACCGCCCTGCTCACTCCACCCAGCAGGGCCCTGACGCCCCCCTGCCCCCTGGGGTCGGTGCTTCTCTCCCCCACGCTGCCCCGGAGAGACACGGGGGGGGGGGGGACAGGCAGCCCGGAGACGGCCAGGCCTGGCTGCGGACAGCGAGGTCGCGAGAGGCGGCCGGCCCCGAGCCCAGCCGCAAGCAGGGGGCGGTGCGGCACTGGGGCGTTCTGCTGACCCAAGAAGCGAAATCCGCGAGGCAGCCCCGGCTGGTCTCCAGCCCAAACGGGGCAGCGTCCCGGCCGCCGCTGGCAGCACACGGCCTGCAGACGCCCCCCCCACAGCTCCGCCACGTCTCCCCGGCCAGGGCTGCTGTGCACGGTCTGTGCTAGGGACGGAAAATCCCGTTTAACCGGTGAACTGATTAAAGGTGGGTTGGGTGCGAGGCTGCTACTGTCTGGCTAGGCTGAAGCGCACCCTCCCCCCGCCACGGCCGAGCTACAGCGGCCTCCCCCACCACAGGCAGGGGCCCAGCCTGCGACGTGCCTGGACCCACCATGCACAGGAGCTGCTCCAGCCATCTGGATCAGCCCCTGTCCACTGCAAACGGGACGCTGCTCCAGCCCCCACCAGTTAACCGGAACCGGTAATCCTCACCCGCTATGGGCGGTGCTTACCAGTTAACGGGTTAACCTTCCACATCCCTACTCTGTCCAGCGCCTAGCACCAAGAGGCCACATTCCTCCATGCCGTGGCTTCATGTCCGGGGGCCTGGCAGCCACGGTCAGCCCCCTGCCACCGAGGAACCCCCCTCCAGGCCTTTCTCCAGTCCCCCAGGCGGCACAGCCGGGCACTTACTGCGTGGGCTGAACCAGGGGCGTGCTGCCCAGCCGGAGGATCAAAGGCCCCTTGGGATTGCGGATTTTCTTTACGGACGGGGTCTTCAGGAGCCCGAAGCGTTTAATAAGATTGAAACCTGCAGGAGAGGGAGACGGGGAGGGGACCAGGTAAGAGCCAGGCTGCCCAGGGCCCCACCTGCCGTAGGCAGGGTGGCCCCCCGAGAGCCGCCGGCTGAGCTGGCCTTGCGGCACGCCCACTCACCTGTGCTATTAACATGCTTGTCGCTGGCCTGTTCCAACTTCAGCCCCTCCTGCTCCAATGTCGGACACCGCTCGCCTGGAAGAGAGACTGGCCTTAGCGCCCACGCAGCCAGCCTGCCGGCGAGCCCCCCCGGGACACAAGCTAGGGCGTGGCCGCGCAGCTCCCACCGCCCCCGCCGTGGGCCCGGATCCTGGCACCTCAGTTCCAGTGTTAGCCCCCCCCGGCGTGGCCAAGGAACCACGGCTTCGCCCTGCGCCACGTGGTCCGGGCATCGGGCTGGCCACAGGCTAGGGAGCCCCGTCCGTTATCAGGTCCTGTTTGTGCCAAGGGACCCGAGATGGTCCCCGCCGGGCAGCCTGTGGCGAGCTGCTCTGGAGGGTCCCGGGGCAGCTCCGAGCCGAGCGGCTCCCACGGCGCAGCCGGCTGCTGAACGGGGGATACCAGCAGCGGGGTGTAGGGGGAGCGACCCACAGGGGAGAATGCGGCCGTACCCCAGCAGGGGCCCTGACTCGTATTCCCCCTCCGCAGCCATGCTGGGAAGGGGATTCGTTTGCTCCAACCTCAGCCAAGTAGGGGGAGAACCCCCCCCCCCCCCGGAAATTATACAACGACCCGGCAGGCTCCCACCGCATTTTCAACTGAAAGGATCCTCAGCCAAAGGGTCTCACTCGCTTCACGTGCTCTGCCTGCCAGGCAGATCCCAGGTCCCCCGGAAATCCTCTTGCCCCAGGATCCCCCTCTCTCCCAGAAATCCTCATCCCAGGGTCCCCCCCATCCCAGGTCCCCCGGAAATCCTCATCCCAGGGTCCCCCCCCATCCCAGGATCCCCCTCTCTCCCAGAAATCCTCATCCCAGGGTCCCCCCCATCCCAGGACCCCCCCAGGAAATCCTTGTGTCCTAGGACCCCCCCATCCCAGGATCCCCCTCTCTCCCAGAAATCCTCATCCCAGGGTCCCCCCCCATCCCAGGACCCCCCCAGGAAATCCTTGTGTCCTAGGACCCCCCCATCCCAGGATCCCCCTCTCTCCCAGAAATCCTCATCCCAGGGTCCCCCCCCATCCCAGGACCCCCCCAGGAAATCCTTGTGTCCTAGGACCCCCCCATCCCAGGATCCCCCTCTCTCCCAGAAATCCTCATCCCAGGGTCCCCCCCCATCCCAGGACCCCCCCAGGAAATCCTTGTGTCCTAGGACCCCCCGTCTCAGGAACCCCTCCCCCCGTTGCTGCTCTCAGGCCGACGTTGCCACCACGCACACTCGGGCGGCGGAAGAAAGCCACAAGCTGGTGCGGCTGGTCCCGGCGCGGGCAGCAGGGCTTGCGGGGTCCCCAGCCTGGAACACCACGGAGCCGCTGGCCACGTTCTCTGAAGCGGTCTCGTCTTCCCCCCCTCCCCCGGAAATCACACCCAGGGCTCAGGGCTGGAGGGTTCATCTCTCCCTGCCCGCCCCCCCCCCCCCACTCAATCTCTCTTCCCATCGGGCACCCAGCCGGGTCTGAGCTGCAGCCCTGGATTTCCAGCACCCCCAAAAGTCCGGTTCCCTTCGGGCTCAGCGGTTAGTGACACCCGCCCCGCCCCCCCACAGGTCCCGTCCTAGCGTACATCTGCCCCCCTCCCGCTTCCCGGCCCCCTCACTGCATGGGGGGCCGGAGAGGAAGGCGAGTCGCCTGCTGTTTACACCGCCCCAGGCCAGCTCCGGGGGGAACAGGCTCCAAGTCGGGGCGATGGAACGTGACCCCGCCCGGCGGCAGCAGGCAGGATCAGAGGCGGGACAGCCTGGCCAGACGCAGCCGGGGGGTCTTTCCGCCATTCCCCGGGGCGCCGTGCTTGGGGATCCCCCTGCGCTCTGGGGGAGCCACTCTGAGGGGGCGGGGACCGTCTTCCCGCGCCCCTTCGGAACTGCTGCCCAGGCCTGGGACTTGCCGGCACCATCACCAGGGAGGTCCCCGGGCCCGGGTCCGCGCCGGGGGCATCTCGCAGTGACCGAGGATGGGGGGCGGGGGGGGGGGATCTGTAACAAGGCCCTTGGGGAGGGCTGCAGGGACCGGAGAGGTGGGAGGAGCCACCGTGCTACCAAGTAGCAGCATGGGAGGGAATAAAGCCAAGACAGCCCGAGTCTCAGTTACACGACGGCCCCTGGATGCTGCTCTGGCCTTAACAGGGTGGAAACAGCCCCCTGAAACCTGCCTCCCCGGACGGGCCGAGCTGGCAGCAGGGCTCTCGCCTGCAGTCAGTGTGGGCAGCCGGGCAGCGCTGGGAATGAGGGTTCTGATTTCCAGGGCCTGGAGGGAACCCCGAGGAAGCGGAGTGCCTCTCAGAGCCACCCCAAGGCTGCTGTACTGCTCACGGGGGGGCCAGGCCGACCCAGGAATACCGAGAGCAGAACGGCAGCTCCGAGCCCGTTTCCCGGTCGGATGCAGGGACTGAGGGCCGAGAGAGGTGGGGAAAGGGACCCGGAGGGGGCAAGAGGACGGGACACTCAAAGGCAAACGGAAGGGGCTACATGTAGGGAAGCAAAACCAAATGCAAAGAACCCAGCAGGGGGGCCCCTGGCTTGCTGAGAAGGATGTGGGAGTTGGTGGATTTCACCTTCCACGTGGGGCTGCCCTTGCCAAAAAAGCCAACTTGAACCAACTCACCAAACCAACCAACTAGCCCAAGTGCCAGCGTCGATTGCATCTGGGGCGTAGCGGGGGGGCTGTCTGCTCTGTGAGCCGGGCCCCCCTGCGCTGTGAGGTGCGATTCCCACTGACTCAGCCACAGATTGGATGAGTTCCTTGCTGGTTGCTGGGCTGTGGAGGACCCCTACAGCCTCTGCCCGTGAGCCCTGCTCAGCACGTGGGCTGCCTAGGTCCCGTGGGCAAAGACCCTGCCCCGTTCCCGCAAGTTGACTTGGAAGGCTTGTTTCTAGGAAGAAGGGAGTTTTAAGCGAGACTGTTCCCCAGAGCCTGATCTTGAATTGGTAAGCACAGGTGTGCTAGAGGCAGGATGGCCTAGTGGCTAGACCTGAGTGCTGCGTTCTATTCCAGCTCGGACACTAATCTGCAAGGCGGCCTGGGGTAACGTGTTTCCTTTCTTGGCCCGTCCTGTCTAGTTAGCACACGAGCTCTTTGCCTCTCACCCTGTGTAAGTACAGCACCTGGCGCAACGGGGCCTTGGTCTTGGAGGGGGACCTCCAGGTGCGACCATAGCTGCGAACAACAAGAGTTACTTTTCCAGCCTGGGGACGGAAACAGCCACAGGTGACCAATGGGCAGGATTTTGAGAAGAGTTCTGTCCCGCTCGGGGCCCCTTCGCTGCGCTGAGCAGCTCTGCAAAGCTGGCTCTCCAGGTCCCGTGAATGCCGCTCGGATCCCAGGGGAAGGTTTCTCACCGGCAGCCCGCAGAGCGGGAGCTCTTTGCAAAAGCTGCTGGGCCAAGGTATCAGCGACAATTCCCCCGGCTCCCAGGAAGGCGGCAAAGAGAAGCCGGAAAAATTCACCCTGATAAATGCCAGTCGCAGGCAGGTGCGGGTATCCCTGGCCCCAGATAACCAAGCCAGAAGGGGCTCGCACCAACCCGCCACCGCGCCACAGGAACAGGCTGACAGCCGGGCTCCCTGCCGCACCGGGAGGGCAGATCTCTGCCCTGTGCCCCTGCCACGCTGCTTTGCAGAACAAGCGCTCAGAATGGGACAGCCTGAAAGGGCTGCTCGTGCGTCCGCATTCGCCTGGTGCTCATGGGAGCCGAGGTGGGAACGCGAGCCCGGATGGAACCGAAAGGTGCCCCAGGCTCCCTGCAGGTGGCAGCAGGCAAGAGGCCCCCACAAGCGTGTGGGGTCTGCCTTGGGATTGCGGGTGCGTCATTAGCCCTGCAGCCCCTCTCCTGGGCGGCAGCAGCGTTGGGGCCCTGCCGGTTGGCTCCCCCAGGGAGAAGACGCAGAGTTGGACTATTCCAAAGGACTGGCCACCACCAGTACCCCCTGGCCGGCACCTCTATGTGAGCCCAGGCGCCAGGATTCAGACCCCAGCAGCGAGAACGGCCCCTGGATCCCAGCTTGCTGGGTAATTCCCGCCATTTGGCCTTCCGAGCCAGCCCCGTGTGGCTGGCCAGGCACCCAGCCAAGTGTTTCCGTGGCCTCTACGTACAGGGCGGTTTGCTTGTGCGAAACCCCCACCCAGCGGGGCAGCTGGGTCTGGCTGAAGGAGCCTGCCAAGTCCTGGAGCCAGATACCCCGGGGACCAAAAGCTCTCTGTGCATTAACCTCTCTGCCAGGGGATGGCCTGGATCCCTCCGGCCCCCGGCACGTGCCACGGCAGAATCCCCGGCTGACCCCGGCCAGCGCCAAGCCCACCCCAGGCCCCCGGGCAGCAGTCTGCCTGGCCAGCGGCGGGTGCATGACGACCTCACGAGCCGAGCTCCGGCCCACGCTCCGGGGCGCAGGAGGCGGCTGGTGGCCAGCTGGCAGGGCGAGAGCCAGGAAGAGCAAGCGGGGACCTGTGCCAAGTGCCCTCGGAGCAGGCTGTGACCCCGCCCCGGCCCTCGCTGCTCGGGACGACTCAAGGATCCTCTGCCCCAGGGGCTTTGGAGGAGCAGAGCAGGAGTCCGGCTCACCAGCCTGCCCGGCTCGGACGCCTCGGGGCAGCCGGCCTCGGCAGAGCCAGCTCCAGAGAAGCAGGGGCCGGGCTGGAAGAGGGGCCGGAGCGAGGACAGCGGCGTGAGCCGTACGGCACGGCAGGGAGGGGGCCTGCAGCCTCTGCCTGCCCACGCCAGCAGGGACGTGGGGCCCGCTCAGCAGCGAATGGGATGCTCGGAGGAGTCGCCCTGCTCCCGGGAGCCTGGATTTAACCCACTGACCTCCTCAGTGAGCAGCTTCCATGGCTCAGCCCAGGCTCCGGAGCCTCCCAGGTTCCTGCATAGCCCAGCTTGGCCCCCACCCCACCCCCCGCCGCCTCACAGACCCAGCTCCCTCGGCTCTGCTGATTCACAGGCAGGAACAGGGCCAGCCACTCCTGCCGGCTCGCCTACCGAATCTCCCTCCAGCCCTGTCCTGCCTCTCTCCATGGCCGGGACACTGGCTCTCAGGATGAGCCTGATCCAGCTGCTGCCCCGCTCTGTGCCTCAGTTTCCCCTTGGGGATAATGCTGCCCCACCGGACCCAGCTTTGAGCCCAGGCGGAAGGCGGCGTCTCAACCAGCAGTCCCCACAGTGCTCTCCCAGGGGCACGTACAGACCGACCCGTCCCTGGCACCCTACAGTCCTCCGCGATCCCCCCCCCCCCCCGGGGCAGGGCAGCCCAGTGGTGAGAGCACCCTTGCACTTGGGCCCAGAGCAAGGAGTCTGTCTGGGCCCCAGCTCCCCACCTGTGCCATGGGGATCTAGCCCTGCCCTGGCTCTCAGGGCACTGTGAGGCTAAACGGAGAGGGGGGGGGTCGCTGGGATACTCTGCCACAGGAGCCAGGGAAGGGCCTTCGATAGCGAGATCTGACCCCACCTCCCCTGGCTCCCAGCCCGGTGCCTCGCCCCTTCCCTCCCTCGGCCGCTCGTCACAAAGGGATCGGGGCCCCCGCGAGAGTCGCCGGGCAGGCCGGGCATGCTGCCAGGCCACCCGCACTTCGGTGGGCGCCTCGAGAGGGAGCAAGGGGCACCCTGCCCCCGTGCTCGTCTGCCAGCAGGAGCAGGCGGCCGGAGAGCTGCCCAGCAAGGGCTCGGCTGAGTGCAGCATTAGAGGCACACGGGAGATGCCAGCCAGAGGGCGGGTTCCCGACCTCCCCAGAACCCTTGGCGCCAGCTCCCAACTGTCCACGGCGTCCCTCCCGCTGGCTCCAGGCGGGCAGAGCCCCTGCCTCCTGGACGCCATCTGCTGCCAGGGATTGGGCGCCCTGTGCCACCCGGCTCCCTGCTGCTTCAGTGGCCCTTTGCTCCCTAGAGGGCGGGCAGCTGGCTGCACCCGGGAGAGCAGCACGGCTCTGCCAGGGCGTCCCAGTTCTGCCCCACAGCACCTGCCAGCCCAGCCGCGGCTCTGCCAGTGCCCCCCACCGCCAGTCCTGCCCTGGACTCCCTGCTGATCCCATAGATCCTACAGTGCCCCCCCCCCCCCCACTCAGGAGTTCCCCAGCCCATTCCTGGCACCGCTCTCTTACCTGCGGGGGGTGCAAGGAGCTTCCCTCCGGCACAGGTGCCAACAAGGCCAGCCAGGCAGAGAGCTGCGGCCCAGGCTCCCCACATGGTGCCCCGGGGGAAGAGACCAACGCTGCTGCCTCTAGAAGGGAAAGAGACCAGTCATCAGCTCGGTGCACAATCTCCTCCGCCCGTCCCAGCAGGGATCCATGCAGCCGCAGGGCCTGGGGTGTCTGCAGGGGTCTCTGGAGGCTGAGTGCATGGGCAGCTATGCAGGAGAGATTCAGGTGCCACCCAGCAGGTTAGCAGAGAGCCCACTGCCGCCAGCATGTGGTTCTACTGGTGGTGCACATCTGCACATGGTCTGGTGCATAGAACAAAATTTATTCTACACATGATGGGGGGGAAGGGAACATTGGGTGTCAGGGCACTTGCAGACACCCAGGAATCACTTGCTAACAGGTTCGCAACAGAGACACGTGGGCAGTAGGGATGGGCCCAACCCAAGCCCCAGACCTCTGGGACGTCCAGGGTGCGACCCTGGTGCCAGGATTTGCTGCTCTGACCGTCCAGCCCCGGGGGGCAGGGAATGGGCAGAGATCTGGGCCCCAGCACACGCCACCCAGAACTTGCTCTCAACCCCCCCCCCCCCCACCCCTGCTCTGGAAACACCAGGGAGCGCTTCGCACGGGGGTGCCACAGGGCGCCAGCTTTGTGTGATCTTTGGGGGTGCCCAGAATGGGTCCAAGCAGAGCTGTCCCCTCATAGGATGCGCTGGGCAATCGCCCCACCCCCACGCTTTGCAGGGCCCCACACTCTAGGAGGACGTGGGGTCCAAGATGGCTGGGAGGTTAGTGGGGTCAGGGCTGGCACAGGCACCCACCAGTCCCCCGACCCAGCCTTCCCCAGGGCCATCATCGCTAGGGGGAGGGATGGGGGCTGGAATGAGTCAGGGTGGAGCTTGGGGAAAAGAACATAAGAACGGCCGTACTGGGTCAGACCAAAGGTCCATCTAGCCCAGTGTCCTGTCTGCTGACAGTGGCCAGCACCAGGTGCCCCAGAGGGAGTGAACGGAACAAGGAATGATCAAGCAAACTCTCCCCTGCCACCCATCTCCATCCTCTGACAAACAGAGGCTGGGGACACCATTCCTTACCCATCCTGGCTAATAGCCATTTATAGACTTAACCTCCATGAATGTATCTAGTTCTCTTTTAAACCCCGTTCTAGTCCTACCCTTCACAGCCTCCTCAGGCAAGGAGTTCCACAGGTCGACTATGCACTGTGTGAAAAAGTTGTGCCTGGAATTCGATTGTTTCGCATCAAATGGAAGGGGGGGGGGGTCTGATAAGAGGGTGTTATACTGGAGAATGACCACAGGAGGGCAACAAGAGGCCAGAAATGAGGACCAGGGCAGGTATAACCCCACTGGGCTGGGGGGCGGGGACAGGGATACTATCAACTATCTATTGCAGAAAGCGCGCGTGTGTGTGTGTGTCTCCCAGCCTAGGGACATGCAGAGCTTCCCCCGGCTGTGCCCCCAGGAGCTGCAGGGGTCATGGAGAGGCCCCAAGCTGCTGCAGTGAGGGAGGGCTCGGGCAGTCCCCTCCCCATGGGGCAGCCAGCATCCGGAACCCCTCCACCCCAGCAATGAAGAAAACCAAACCCTTTCCGAGCTAAGGACCCGAGCAACGCCAGGTCCATCTTCTTGAGGTCCTATAAAACACTGTGCTTGTAGGAAACACACAGGCCTGGGGACGCAACCCTGAAGCAGCATCCTCGCCCCGGAGTGCTCTACAAAGGGGTTGCGAGCGCAGTCCTGTCACCAGCTCCAGGGCGGTCCCACCCCCACAACGCCCCCCCCAGAGGAAAAGGAGGGAGGCAGAACCCCCAAAGTCCCACGGTTGGAGAAACCATTGTCAGTGGAGCCCCTGCATCCAGCAGCCTCATTGGACTCCCCTAAGGCTACCAGGGGCAGGTTTCGACCAGGTGGCCTCCGAGGGGTTTTGTGCCGGTTCGATTGTATAGCAGGCCCCAGCTGCTGCTGTTTTATATCCCCCCCCCCCCGAACCTGAGCATAAAACCCGCCCTTCGGGCAGACCCGCCCTCTGGGGGGGCTTTTGCTGGGGTGTTTCAAACGCCTGGGCTCCACTGCCTTTGGCCTCTCGCTGGCTTTGGCCACCAGGCCTAGGCCAGCAAAACCCTTGGTCCCCATAAGAACGGGATGGGTGGGAGAGGACGGGAAGGGGAATCGCTCTGACGACGCGCCTGCTGCAAAGGCAGGGAAAGGGCGCGGTGGAAGCCGCCCCACAACGTGCAAACTACAAGAGGAGGGGAAGGAGGCGGGAGAGGGGGACGTGGCTGCCAAACAGCCTCCCAGCTTCCTCGCAGGCCCCCCCCAGCCCGCGTCTTCTCGCTTCCGACGTCACGCGACCCTCAGCCGCCGCACCAACTTTCATCCCAGATGGAAAGTTTATCCCCCTCCCCCCAGCTTGGCCACCATGGGGTCAAACCCGCCTGGCTTGCCTGGCCTTGAGCCCCCTGCAGTGGGAGAGGGCTCCAGCAGGGGGCAGTGCGGGGAAGACCTGGGCGAGGTAGGAACACAGCGGCAGGCGCCTGGCAGGTCCAGAGGCAGGCAAACAAGGCTCCCACTTGCCCAAGAAGAAGCTGCCCCATAAAGCAGCGGGTGAAGGGGGGAGACATGCGGGGGGGCGCATCTGATTCTCGATCTGCCCCCCTCGTTCCCACCCACCCCCCGCTTGAAGAGATCTGTTCCCAGCTGTTAGGTAAAAACCAGACAAGCAGCTGGTTCTGCTGGGTCCCGTCCCCAGGCTCCCCGGTGCACGAACACGTAGGGGCAGGTCGGGGCCGGGGAGGAAGCGCTCCCCGGGGCGAGACACACACCCCTGAACAGCGAGCGCTTTGTTCCCTTTCCCCCGCTCCGGGCCAAAGCAGTTCGAGGGCTGGGACTGATCCGCTGCCAGGCCCCTCGGTGCTGGCTGCGAAGCGCACACGCGGCCGGACGCCGCCGTAGGTAAGCGAGAAAGCAGCCGTGGGGGGCTGGGCAGCGGGCCCGGCTACACTCTGCCCCCGCCTGTCGGGACTGGAGGGGCCCCCCGGGCCGGGAGAAGGACTCGCACGGCCACGTCTCCGAGGGGGGAGCCTGTAACCGCAAGAACAACGCGGCGCCCGGGGCGGCTCGCGGATTGATTTGGCCATCGGCTTTCGTGCGTAAAAGCCGCGGGGGCGGATGCGGGGAGCCCCCCGGGGCTGGGGGGCCAGTCGCCCGCTTACCTGCCGGAGCCCCGCCGCGCCCGGGGAGCGGAGCTCAGTTCCGTGCCGACGGGGGCTGGTGTCAGACCATGCCGGCCCCTCTGGGCAGCGCGCAGCGAGGGGGAGCGGGACACCCCGGCTTGCTCCCGGCAGCTGCTGTCGCTCCTTTGGCGCTGGGGCCGGGGGAGGTTTCCTGGGCGGGGGCAGGGCGCGGATCCGCTCTCAGGGCGCCACTGACAGCTCCCGGCCCTGCGCCCTGGCCGCCTCTCGGGCCTCTCTCCTGCGCGCCCGCTCGCTCCCGAGAGCCGCCTGCGCGCGGAGTGTGCGGCGCTGCCAGGCCCCCGCGCTGGAAAGACGAGCCCTCCAACGTGCTGGAATGCCGGGGCGGCCTAATCAAGCCCAGCTGGGACAGGCGCGGCGCCGCCAGGCCGGGAAAGCCTCCTCCAGCTCCGCGGGCCGCCTGTCCCGGGCGGGATTTGAACACGCGGCCCCTTCCCCTCTGTCCCCGAGCCCAGCTCCCCGCCACCATCCCGCTCGGGCGCTGGAGTCAGCCCAGCGCCTCTGACCGGCTGGGATCATAATGCCTGGCCCATCTCACGCCGCTAGTCCCTGTGTCACAGAGGGAAACTGAGGCAGGGGGGGCCAAATGGGCAGAGCACAGGCCTGGGACTCAGAGCTGAGTGAAATCCCTGCTCGGCCCCAAACCGGCCGTGCCTTGGGCAAGTCACTTACCCCTGGCCTGCCTCTCTTTCCCCTCTGTACAATGGGTCCAAGGGCTCCGCTCTGCCTCCCAGGGGCGTGATCAGGACAGATCCTTTCAAGACCGGAGGCCCTTAACTATTCCACTAAAAGGGGGGCAGATGCTACTAGCAGTGGGACTTAGCCACCAAACCGCACTGGCCCTGGCAATGCAAAAGGAGCCGTTTCCTTCCGCCATTTCCCCCAGGGCAGCCGCCTCCCTGCCAGCCTCCAGCGAGCCTGCCCGAATGGCGGCAGCTTGGGGGCCCCTAAGCCAAGTCACACTGTGTTTGCGCCTTTCCAGACAGCTTGGGGGGCAGAGGGGGACACCATGCTTGGGTCTGGGGGGCAGGGGAGGGGGCCCACGGGATCAGCGTTCCCTACCTGGTTTCAACTCTGGGAGCAGAGCGCTGGGTGGTTAGAGAGCTGGGAGCATTTCTCCCGCCCTCTGCAGTCACTGGTGGGGGCCAGGGGCGGCCGTGTCCAAGCCAGGAGACAGAGCTGCCAGCTGTCTGGCCTAAGCCAGCTCTTCTAAAACTCCTTGGTGCCGCCAGCCCTGCCGAGCCGGCCCGAGGCCAGGAGAAGGAGCTGGGTTGGAGTCTGGCTCCCGTGTCAGCCACCAGCCCGCCAGCTGCAGCCTGTAATTGGGGGAGGGGAGGATGCGTAAGCCGAGAAGCTCACCGCCGGGTTCCCAGGACTCAGGGTTTGCAGAGTCGACACTCGAGGACCGTGGGGCAGGCTGGGAAGGGAAGGAACCCAGAGCCCCAGCTCCGATTGGCGGAGCAAAACCCAGCTTGGCAATGCTGCTGGGCCGAATGCTCAGTTACTCTACGGCCCTCTAAGTCACAGCCCCTGGAGCATGGCCTCAGCTCGGGGGTATTGCAGTGCAGGGTCTGCACCTGCCCCACACCCAGGCCAGGGAGCGGACGCACCCTGCATTACAGCTCTCCTTTGGCCCCCACACTGATCGGGGCCCATGCAGATCAGTGTGGGATGTAGAGCAGCCTCGAGGCTGCTCTAACTGACCCCAGGTTCCCAGCAGACCCCTGCGAATGCAAACATGGCCCGTCCCAGCCGTTCCCCTGCAGGATCTGGGGCGGGGGGGGATGAGGAGATACGGTTCCATCCATGCAATCAGCCCGCATGCAGCAATTTGCTGGCCCCCAGGCCTCAGCCCTCCCCGGCCTCTGCCCAGCTAGCTCCCCTTCTGAATCACCTCTCGCTGCCCTGGGCAGCCTTTGCCAGCTGAAGCCAGCCCCCGGGGCTCCGGGAGCCAACAGTCTCCCCCCCCTTTCCCTCTCCGCTTCCCACAGGGCTGGCCAAGAAGCTGCGGCGCTTCGCGAGCCCCCGCCACGTTCTGCAAGAGCCGCCGAGTCAGGCAGAACTCCCACCACAAGGGCTCCCGTCTGAAACTGAGGCCGCCACATAGAACTGGCAGGAACTGATTTTTCCACCAGCCGCCCCAGCAGCTCTTAGCCCCAGCTGGGCCGAACAGGAACTTACCGGGCCCAGGCTAGGGGGTGAGGAGCCAGGGCAGTAGCAGTGGCCTCCATGTGGTGCTAATGCGGGGGGGCCCAGAAGAGCACATTCCCACAGTACCTTTGCCACACGCTGAACTGGCCACATGGGGTCCCACGCCGCCGGTCGCCCCATTGGTGCCGGAGTCCTGCGGCAAGGGGGCTGCCCACAGCCCATCACACCCGGGCAGCACCTGATGGGGATTCAAACCTCAAGGGGAACTTCCCTGGGCCAGGAGATGGGGAACAGGCCCAAGGGATAAGCCAGGCTGCTCCTTTTTAGATGCGAGGGTGGGGAGTCCACAGAACCACTGGCCCCACCTGCCTCTGGTGGCCTGCAACCTGACCACGTTCAGCTGGGGTCCACCGGCCATTGGGAATCCAGCCCACCTGCGCCCAATCAGATCAGAGCATTGCCTGAGCCCGCCCTGCAGCCTGCCTCCAGCTGCAGCCAAGAGCTAACCCCTCCAAAGGGGATGGCAACCCCTCTAATTGCCGGCTGTGCCATGCTGCACCGGGTGGGGGAGAATAATTCCTCCTGACCCCTGCTGTGATCGGCCCTGGAGCATGAAAGTTCCTGGCTCCTGCAAGGATCAGCAGCCCGACACTTAGCCAACCCTCTGAAAACCCAGCGGGGCGGCTGTGGCGGTGTTGGGTACCCCCTCCCCGATCCTGCACCCCGTTCGCAGCTAGAACAGACTCCGCCCGCCAGTAGAGCAGGGGGGTTTATTGCTCCTCCAGGACACAGCCCAGCACAGACGGGATGTGGTTCCAGGAGTCAGGGCCAGGCTGCCTCAGCCCCCTTGGGGTTCGGGTCCACAGGCCCCTGACCCCCAGTACTCAGCTTAGCCTCTTCTCTTCATGTCTTCCCAGCCAAAAACTGCCCAGCTCCCAGGCCCTGCCCCCCAGCCAGGTGGCCGCCTCCGCCTCCCTCCCTTTGTCTCTCCCCCTGGGAAGAGCCTTGTTATCTGCTCAGGCTGGGCTAGGTGTCTGGGCCAATCCACACGTGGGTGAGTCAGTGGGAATCACAGGCAACCCGGGGTGCAGAGCAGACAACACCCCCCACTACGTCACAGCTGTTTAACCCTTTGATCTCCTGTGGCAGTGGGGTCCACCAGGCAACCTTTGGTCTATTGGGAAGGACGGTCTTGTGGCTAGGGAGCTGCGTGTTCAATTCCCTGCGTGACCAGGTTTAATACAATAAAAAGCCTCAGTTTCCCCAGCTGTAAAATGGGGGTAACATCTCCCTTTTCTGCCACCCCTGGTCTATTTAGGTCAGTGGTGGGGAACCTTTTGGGGAGCGGGGGCTGCACACAAGTGAGAATAAAAAAAGCCCCACAAACAAACCACCAAACCCCTCACTGAAGCAGCCCCGGCCTGAGAAGGAGAAAGATGCTCCCCACATTCCCCTTGCACACCAGAGCGGGGGGGGGGGGGGCAGGCTGGTCGATTTTGTGCACTCTGGCCCCACAGGCAGGGAGTGGAGAGGCTGGAGCACCAGCGCAGGTTCCCCAATGCTGGGGGGAGCCTTGGGGGCGGGATCCAGGCAAGCTGGGGCCACATCCGGCCCCTGGTACTTAGGTTCCCTACACCTCTTTGGGGCAGGAGCTGCCTCTCCCCGCGTCTGTGTAGCACTTGGTGCAACGGGGCCTCCAAGCACGACCCAAATACAAATGATCATTTCCTCGTCTTTGTCCTGCATTTACCAATAAGTCCCGGTGTGCCCGCCTCCCGTGCCCCCACACTTAGGGGGCTGAGAAACTCAGCTCCTAAATGAGCCTAACCCTGCGCTTTCCCCTTCTCTTCTCCGGCTGCCTCTGCCCTCCCCAAGGACGGTGCGGCATTCAACTGGTGTCTTCCCTAACGATGACAAATCTATTTACACCGAGGCTTTACAAACGCGCATTAGGGATGCATGTATCTCAATAAACACGCTCCTCATTAACAACGGGTATTTACACAGGCCACGGTAAATAAGCCGTCGAGGGAGCCAGACGGTGCATTAGGCACTCGGTTCAAATCCTCCCCATCTATCCTGGTGACAGTCCCCGTGACAGGGCATTTATCCCTTAGCTACTGACGTCCCGTGGTAATTACGGGGTAATTAAAGCAACTGGGTATGAAACAGAACCCAATGGCCATCCTTCCTTTTTATGGGACAATTATTTTCCCAGAGCTGCTCTTTGTTTAAACCAACCTAAGGCTCTTAAATAACCCAGTTTGGGAAGAGACGTGTTAAAAGGATGGTGATTGGTGCATCTAGCCCCCAGTGGGCAATCATTTTTGATGGGGGCCACTCCAAGATATTGGGAAGTGGTCCAGGGCTGCACTTTTCTATGGGGGGGGGGGGTGCAAGGTTGGGTACGGAAGAGCGCTCGAGGGAGGGGAGGGTGCAAGACAGGGTGTGGGGTCTGAGAGGGAGTTTGGGTGAAGGAGGGGGTTGTGACCTGGGGTAAGGGGGCAAGGGTTGGGGTTGTGACCTAGGGCAGGGCTACTTACAGCTCCTGGACCCCCTGACTCTGAGCAATTTGCCCTGATTGGACAGTGCCCCAGACCCACCTGGTATATCACCCCCCCCCCCAGCTCACAACTTCCAAAGACCCTGGCCACGGCTGACCCACCTTTTGTCCTGAGAACACCAACAAAGTCAGATCCTCCTTCATCCGGAGCCCTCTCCTCTCCCTCCTGCATCTGATTTGGTCTAACAAAGGGGTTGCCAGATGGTTTAACCAAAAATACCAAACACTCCCCCCCCCCCCCAAGAAAAAGAAAACACCGGGGGGGGGGATTCTGTTGTGGGGGGGGGACTAAAGTTGAGGAAAAAAAATAAAACAGCATGGCTCCTTTCAGAGTTCATGCAAAGTCAGAATAGGGACAGGAAAAGGGGAGCAGTTGAGCACTAAGACCCAGGGCGGTGATTTTGTTTTCTTGATCAAGCCAGAATGCAGCTTCCCTGCAGAACCAGGTAAGCAGGAGGTCCGGGAGTGATGGGCTGGGGGTATCGGGGGCAGCGAGGCCAGGGGCCGGGTCCAGTTGCTGAGTGTGTCTTAGGGTTGCCAGGTGGCCGGTATTTTCGTCTCCTGGCCAGGAAAAAAAAATCAGAAAATAGCGGACATTTTAGGTGGCAACCCTTCTAATGCAGGGGAGCAACCGTCATTCCCCACTCAGAATTGAACAGGACTAATTCCTTTCTCCTCCCCCATCCGTTAGCCAGGTGGCCCCAGGCTCTGTTTGTCAGAGGCTGGGAAGGGGCAACAGAGGAGAGATCAGTTGCGGATTCCTTGTTCTGTTCACGCCCTCTGGGGCAGGTGGCCTTGTCCACTGTGGGCACACAGGCCACTGGGCTGGATGGACCTTCGGTCTGACCCCGTGGGGCCGTTCCGATGTTCTTGTCTCTCAGAGGCGGCATCATGTGAGTCTGGAATTTTAAAAACGAGTGGTCCTGTGGCACCTTAGAGACTCACAAAATATCTGCAGTATCACAAGCTTTCGGGGGCAAAATTGCAGCGAGGGAGGCTTAGGTTGGACGTTAGGAAAAACTTCCTGCCTGTCGGGGTGGTTAAACACTGGGATAAATTGCCCAGGGAGGTTGTGGAATCTCCATCCCTGGAGAGATTTAAGAGCAGGTTGACAGACACGTGTAGGATGCTCTAGACGGTGCTTGGTCCTGCCGTGAGGGCAGGGGACTGGACTCGATGACCTCTCGAGGTCCCTTCCAGTTCTAGTGTTCTATGATAATCCAGACGAGACGGAAGCCTTATTCTTGTGTGCCCAAGAGGACTGTGATGGAAGAAGAGACTTTACCAATATTCACTGGCTCCAGAAAAGGGACTCGGAGGGATGGTTTTGCCTCCCCCGTCTATTTCCACGTGCCGGCTGTTTGCCTCCTCCTGATTCTCCTCCTGTTGGGAGCATCACTCGCTGCGTTTCTAAGCGTGGGCAGGAACCGTCCCGTGCGGAGGCCACGGTGCTAAGCAAACAGGTCTGCAAGCCGCCATTCGCTCTGCAGGGAGAGGAGCCCCCAAACGTCCGTGGCGGAGCCGAGCCGAAGGCGGCTCTCTACAGCATTACGGCAGGGGAGGCGTTACGAAGACATTGTTCAAATGCAATGAGCACGGCAGGGTTCTGCAGCCCCGGCCTGACCCACGAGCCCTCGCGGTAGCAACGCCACGCACGAGGCGGCTGCTGTGGACTCTGGGGGCACTTCCTCGTGCGAGGCTCGGAAAAAGTGATCAGCCTCCAACTCCGCCCGAGGAGAGGCCGGGGAAGGAAACACTGAGCCCTCTTTCTAAGGCGAACCTCCTCCCCATGCTGGCTCACCGTCGCACGCACAAACGCGCTTGGCGCTGGCTCACTGTCGCACGCACCTTCCAGCCACCAGCACGCACACAGACAGCTGCAGGGAGCTGCACGGTTATTTGCACAATAGTAGTGCCCAGCAGAGATTGGTGCTCCATAGTGAGACAGTCCCCCTGCCTGCTTGCAACGTAAAGTCCCGTAAAGACCCGCGTTGGCCAGGGAATCGGGCCTGGAGACGTGCTCAAGGTAACTCAGCAGCAGAAATAGAACCCAGGCCTCTGGAGCCTAGTGCTCGTGCCACTAGGCCACACTGCTCATGATAGACCCCTGTGCACACACTCAGAACCCCTGTGTGTCGCTCACGGCCAGTCAGTTAATTCCCCTTCTATCTTGCCTGCCAGGGGCACCTTCACAGAGCACGCGCTCCGGGCTGGCAATCGCTTCCGTTATAAATCTCCCTTTGGAGCAGGTTTCACATTTTTCAGGCTGAAACGTCGCACGCAGCCCAGCTGTCCCGGTCGTCCAACAGGCAGACACCCCCTCCAGCCTGCCCGTGCAAGGCTGCAGGGCGGTCACAGCCCTTTGCTCTTTTGGTGCCGTGGTCACCTCCCCAAACAGGCCCGGCATGGAACACGCCCCGGGCTATTTCTTGCTCCCAGAGCCGCAGAGAAGCGGCTACAAAGTCCGGTCAAACGCCGGAACCAGCCCCCTTCGTTCTGCGGCACCCGCGGTCAGAGACACGTTTCCATCCTGGCCCCGGAGACGGGCTAGTTCCATCCCCCAGGAGGGGGAGCCAGTCTCCCTGCCAGGATCCAGCGGGGAGGGAAGATCAGCTCCTAACGCACACCTCATTGCGTGGCTCACGCTCTCCAATGCAGCGGTGTAGTTCGCAGGGTCTCCTGCATAGCAGCATCCAAGCGGTGGGCAAATAGCGCAGCCGCAACGCGAATACGTCAATCACATTAATAACGAGCACAAATCACAGGAGCCGATACAAATCTCGCCACTCTCCTGTGGGTTTCTGCATTGACGGGGGCGGGGGCAGCAGTGTTCCTTGTCAGTTGGGCATGTGTACGGCTGGTCAGGATGCCGAGATTCTGATGCTGATCAGCAGAGCACCCACAATTGGTTTTTGTTTCCCTTAGTGGTGCACATTCGCACGCACTGTGGTGCACACAACAAAATTTATTCTGCACATAGACCGACCTGTTTAGAGGGAACAATGCAGGGGAAGCAACACAAATGCCAGACCAGGGTCGAGTCAATGGCAGCAAATGCTTACCATGGCGATTTGAATGGTGCCTGCTGCATACAAGGGAGGTTAAAATGCATTTTTTTTGGTAAACGTGTACCTGCTGAAAATGTCACTGGATACATGTTTCCATGCGGGGGTGGGGGCTGCCTCTGTATCAGAGGCAGCAGCATGCTGGGGGCTGGTAGCTCTCTGGGAGCCGGTGCTTGTGGGGAGCCGGCTTGTGCATACCAGCTCCTGCCTGACCATTGGGTGCTGGATTGGGACCCACGGGATTTGAGTTTTATTCCCAGCTCTGCCACAGGTTTCCCGTGTGACCTGGGACAAATCGCTTCATGGCTTTGGGTCTCAGTCCCCCCAGCTGTAAAATGGGCATCCCAAGTTATTTCTTTCCCCCGCCCCCATTGCTGGCTTAGTGAGAGTGTGAGCACTCTGAGGTGGGAATTGTTGCTGACTTTGTGCAGCGCCTTGCACACGCCACGGCACCGCAACTGAGCAGGCTCAGCACATGAAAAGGAGAAGAACGTTGCCCCTCCTCCCACAACGACCCACGGAGCACGAAACTCACAGAGGCGAGCTCATCTTTCAGGAAGCCCAGGCCCAGGCAGCCAAGAGACACAAATCAAAGCCGCGCGGTTCAGTCGCTGGGCTTGCAACCCGACGGCTCCGAGACACGATGGCGCAGAGAGGCAGCTTGTGGTGGGACATTTCCCCCTCTGCTTCCCCCGGCAAAGCGCCGAGCGGCCAGCCGGAGTCGTTTCCCGGGAACCGCAGCAGGGGCCTGGTTTGGGGGTTAATGTTCCATCTGGTGCTGGCTGGAAGGGGTCCCCACAGGCTGCCTTTGCTTACGCATAATTAGATGCTGATGCAGAGAAAACACAAGGACAGCCGGAGCACTAGGGTGAGAGCCGCAACAGCCAGGCCCGGAGAGACGGCACAACTGAGGGTAGGGGCTGAGATTGCTCTGGTGCTGCTGCCCAGCTGGTCTTATACACACAGGCTGTGTCTAGACTGGCCAGTTTTTCCGGAAAAATCAGCCGCTTTTCCGGAAAAAACTTGCCAGCTGTCTACACTGGCCGCTTGAATTTCCGCAAAAGCACTGACTTCCTACTGTAAGAAATCAGTGCGTCTTGCGGAAATACTATGCTGCTCCCGTTCGGGCAAAAGTCCCTTTTGCGCAAAAGGGCCAGTGTAGACAGCTCAGATTTGTTTTGCGCAAAAAAGCCCCGATCGCGAAAATGGTGATCGGGGCTTTTTTGTGCAAAAGCGCATCTAGATTGGCCACGGACGCTTTTCCACAAAAAGTGCTTTTGCAGAAAAGCGTCAGTGCCAATCTAGACGCTGTTCCGAAAATCATGCCAGTCTAGACGTAGCCACACAGCTCCTTGCCCACTCACACACACAACACACACTTGCCCCTCCCCGCATGCACACACAGCCCTTTGATGCCCCCCCACTATGATCCCTCACATAATACACACACAAAAAACAGTCATGCATGCGCTCACTGCCCCCTGCATGGACAGGCGCACAAACACACACACACACCTCCCACTCCACTCCCCCCCCCCCCCCACTGGCGCACACTCCGAAATGAGCTGAGAATGAATGCGGCGGCACACCCGGCTGCTCTGGGGAGCACAGAAATGCCTGAAACCTCCTGAATGGTTTGGAGATGGTCCGGCTTTGTCCGTGCGCCAGTTTGGCGCAAGGCTCGAGCGTTTCAAAGTTCTCCGCGTGAGGCAGCTCCCGAAAACGAAAGCCCTCCCAGGCCGGCCAAGTTGCACCAGGATACGGTGCGGTCACCCTTTGCACGTGTGAAAATTTTGCACGGAACCAACGGGCCCATGGGCGGTTCGACGTTGCTGGGGTCCTTCCTCCCCACTCCCCTTCCTCCTGGTGTCGTCTCCAAACCAGAAGGGGCCCGGAAGGGCTTGTGGAAGAACCAGTATTATTCCTTCTCCCCCCGTGTCACCCTGTCCCCGAACAGCCTCCCTTTCTCTTCTCTCACCAGGCTGGATCGGAACAGGAATCACCCAGGCGGAGCCCTCCCCGGCTGTCCCCCTCAGGCCTGCGAGTTTCCATCCCCTCTCTGGCCCAGAGGAAATCGCTGCAAATCCCCAGATCCCGTCTCCCCCGCGGGCTCCGTTCCCTCACCGCAGATGGAGCCTCTGAGGTAACGAAGGCCATTAATTACCAACAGATGCCCTGCGAAATCTCCGAGCCGCCTCTCGCTGCGGATTCCTTTCCCTCGGAGCCTGCGGTGAGGGGACCGGGTGCACACGGAGGCCCAGGGACAGCGGGCCCGGCCCCGGGACAGCGGGCCCTGGCCCCGGAGGGGCCTCCCCCCCACGCCAGGAGTCGGAACCCAGGCGCTGGAAGCAAGGGGAGGCTCAGGGGTCCAAAGAGCACGATTAAGGGGCAGCCTCCGGTGGTGTAAGTAGCACGTGACCCCAGCGCTTCCCACTCACCTCTGCAGAACCCACCTGCCGGGGGGGGGGTGCAGTGGGAACATGCAAGGGAACTCCCCCCCTCCCCCCCTCGCCCCCTCACCATCCCATGGGGAAGGCAGCGCGTGCTGCCAGCTCCCCACAATCACCCTGACGTCTCCAGGAATTACAGCCTCATCCGTCAGTGCCGATGACGCCGTGTGACGAAACCTCCAGGAACACGTCCAACTGACGTGGCCGCCCTAGGAGGGCTGCAGTCCTGCGTAGGGGGGAGGGGGAGGGCTGGTCCGGCGGAGGCCAGCCAGCCAGCGGCAACGCCACAGCCGGCCAGCACAGAACGGGCCGCACCACAGGGACGCCAGACACCGCTATTATTAGCAAAACCAGCACCAGGCCCGGAGCCGCCAGCCGGTCCGGCCAAGGCTGGGGAGACCGGCTCCATGCTGAGCTGCAGCCGGAGCCATCAGACATGTGGGGCTCTCCCGGGCAGCCACGCCCCAGCAGGCCAAGCACTCGGCTCCCGCTGGACCCCCGGGCTGTCACTGCCCCACGCAGCCGGGGCCTCGCTGGGTCTCAAGCCTTTTTCTTTTTTACTTTCATAACCGAGGCCGCAAGGTGCCGGGACACTGAGCGGCCAGGCCCAGGGCGGGTACTGGACACAGGACAGGCCAAGCGCGCATCCGAAGCGGGTGCCACAGGGCACGGGGGCCAGGTACAAGCGTCCCCCCCCCCCCCCCGAGGCCACCAGGGCGTGCACAGGAAAGGGGGCAGGAAGGTGCCGCTCCAGGCAGGGGCAGGGCCTTTGGGTCAAAGAGCCAGCACCGGAGTCCTGCTGCCTGCATAGAGACCTGGTTGCCAATGGACACGCGAGCCCCTCCTGCCCCTGTCCGGTCCAGCCACCCCAGCTCGGCACGGCAGCCCCCAGAGCTGGGCCATCTAAGGAACCCTTTTGTCTCTCCACAGACAGATGCAAGGGCGGGGGGAGGGGAGGTGTCTCCTCCCAGCTCCGTGTGCCGTGACCCAGGAGGGGTCGAGGGCTGGGGAGAAGGACTCAGTTTCCCGCTCCCCCAGCAGCATTGCAGGGCCTCGGCCAGCCTGAGGGATCGTCAGGGGGACCGGAAGCTCCACTCTGGCTACGACGCTGAGCCAAGCGGCTGCCTGAGTCGCTCGAAACCCGAACCAGATGCTGGCGGGAACGGCTGGGTTGTGTAATTAGCAGTTGGTCTTAAAGGGACGTTGTCAGCCTCGGGGACCCAGCCTCCCCTGCGGGCTGAGCCGTCTCGAGCGGCTCCGATTGCCTGGACTGCCAGGCCGGCCGCCTTTAGCCCTGGCGCCTAGCCTCACCGGTGGATGCGTGTGTCTGCTCAGCCGGGCCCCCCCCGGCTCAGACGGGCCCGTTGCCCTAGGGCCAGCCCAGCCTGGACAGGGCAAGCGGGTCATGGAGCCCAGCCCGGCCCGGCCTGCAGGAGACGGGGGGGCAGAGTCCTCCCTGAATCATTCAGCACCACGTCGGCAGGGCGAGGGCTGCCCAGGGGGTTTGGGGCTAGAGCCAGACGGGTGGGAAGGAGGCCGAGAAAACCACCCCACTGACGTGGCCGGGAAAGGCTGGAGCCTGGGGGGGGTGGTCCCAGAAGGCCCAGGACTGAGCCCAGGGCGGGGGCACGGTGGTCGCAAAAGACCCAGGACTGAGCCCCAGGGGTGGGGGGGGTCGTTGCAGAAGTGAGCTTGGGGGGATCCTAGAAAGCCCAGGACTGAGTCTGTGGGGGGTGGGGGTGCATGCACAGAAGGAGGGCGGGGGGGGGAGGGTGTCCCAGAAGGCCCAGGACTGAGCCCTGGGGGGAGAGGGGGGGTCCCAGAAGGCCATGTCAGCTAGGGGCACATGTCAAAGGGAACTGGCACAGCAAGGCCTCTGTCTGCATCCCATCTAGGGAGAGGATGGACTGAACCAGAGACCCCGCTCATCCTCCCCCCACCCCCCAGGTGAGCTGGATGGGCTGGTGCTGCAACAGAACTAGCCAGTCCCTGGGAGCTGCTAGCATCTTCCCAGCAACACCCCCCCGCCCAGCCAGTCTCTGCAAGCTCAGCCAGGCCACGCTCCACCCCAGACCCCCAGGCCCATGCCCTGTATCGACTGCCATTCGGGGTGCAGCCCGCCCAAGGAATCGCAGCGCTGCTGCCAGCCAGGGCAGGGGCAGCAAGTCCCCGGGGCGAGATGCCACCTCCCCCCGCCGCGTACACAGGAGAGGTTGAATCGAGGCTGTACCAGGCTCCGGCTGAGGGCTCTGCCCAGGGATGGTCAACAGGGAAGGCAGGGGCAGCCGGTACAAACTCCCAGCACCCTGCGAACCCACGGCCAGGGGCAGCCCCCCATATAGGCCAGGGCTGGGGAGCCTGTTTTGGGCCGGGGGCCGCTGACCCACAGGAAAATCAGTCGGGGGCTGCACACAAGTGAGAAGCAAACAAGAAAAAACAAATCCTCACGGACATGGCCCAACTGAGAAGCAGAAAGACCCTCCCCACATTCCCCTCCCACACCACAGCCTGGGGGGGCAGCCTAGTAGATTGTATGATCCAGCCCCATGGAGAGATAGCAGGGGGGCTGGAGCACAAGCACCCTCATGCAGGGGAGGGCAGCCCTGAGCATCAGGCACCAGATCCAGGAAAACCAGGGGCTGCAACTGGCCCCCCAGGCCTTAGGTTTCCCGCCCTTAATACAAGCAAACGAGGCGGTCACCCAATTAGATGGAAGGGAATTTTTTTCCCTCCATCTAAAAACCACATGAATCTGTTCTCACTTATAAACCAAAGTAGCAAATACTGTGCTTGTCGAGTTTTTAGTTGACACTCTGGAGCGCGAGCTGGGTGGAAGTCCCATTCGGATGTGTCACGGCAGAGCTTCCAGCGCGCGGGGCGGGCGGTCGACCTCAGTAGCCCAGCCTTGGCCAGGCATGCAGCTGAGTCAGTGGGGATGAGTCAGGGGGGCTCACGCTTAGCGAAGGCGAAGGCCGGTCAGCGACCCGCGACAGCTGCTCTGCCGTGTTAGGGGCCGGGATCCCCAAGACGCTGAGCCCACAAAGAATGTCTCGTGTTGGACTTGGAGGTGAAAACTTTGAAGGGTCAGCGACTGGGCAGCAGACCCCACCCACGGTCTCAGGATGTTCCGGTTCATCAAAAGTAGAAGAGAACTCAGCCCAAAGGTTTATTTTTATTTCAACACGGCTCATTTCAAATGCCAAATAAATAAAAGTAAAATTGCCTTCTAGACATCTCATTGCTCACTATATTGTACCGGGGTGGGGGGGCTACTGTGTCCTTTTCCCCAGCCCCCTCAAGGGCAGGACAGTAGCCTTCTAAGGCCTCCCAAATAAAGCTCCCCTCCATGTGTCTCAATGTCAATGGCTCCAGGCTAATAACTACACCTTGTCTCCAACAAGGCAGTCTGGCCTAGCGGCCGCAGACAATAAAACACCCCCTTCTTGAAGGGCAGTGAGGCCCAGCGGCCAGAGTCTGTTCTCACATCCTGCTCAGAGGGCAGTGAGGCCCAGTAGCCGGAGCAGGTAGCCACACTCCCTGCTCCCAGGGCAGCAATGCCTAGCAGTTGCAGTCACTAGTCACAGCTGTAACCCTCTGGGGGCTAGGGGACCTGGGCTCACCCTCTCCACCAGGTCCTAGCCCAGGGCCCAGGTAGGTGACCACCGCTAGCTCAGCAGGGAATCTGCCCCAAGCTAACTCCCCACCCTGAGCTACTTCCTACCAGACTCACCACAGCTGCCGCCTTCTCCACTCTCCTCCAGACAGGACTCCTCCAGCCGCTCCCTGCTGACTGGCCCCCACAGCTCAGTCCCTCTGCAGCCCTCCCCACCCACAGCACCTCCCCACCCAGCAGCTGTCAGCTCCACCAGCCTTTATACCTGCCCAGCAGGGCCGTGGGGGCGGGGCTCTCGGGAGCCCTGGTTAACCCTTGCAGGGCCAGAGCGGGGTTGGTGCACCCTGGCACAGGGGGCAAAGTCATCGCTCATCTAGGGCCCCAAAAGCCCTGGGGCAGACCCTGACTCCCCCTCCCTGCATCCGCTTGTTCCCTGGGATGGACCCAGGCCCCTCTTGCCTGCCAGCTCTCAGGAGCCAAGGCCGGAGCTGCAAAGCTCCTCCAGGCTCTCTCGGGCCGCAGGATCTTTGGCTCCGCGGCTGTGACCTAGGCCCTCCGGACTGCACTAGGGCAGCACCGAGTGGCTGGAACGTTTGGCTGGGGGGCACAGGGCACGGGCCTCCCCCACGGAGCCCTCGGGCAGCTGGTGGGGGCGGGCAGCTCCGACCTTTGCTGGGAAAGCCAGGCAGGGTGCGGACTCTGCAGCTGGCACCGTCCCGTCTGCCTCAGCCCCGGGGGCAGGGCAGGTGCTGGCGCTAAGAGGGACCGGGCCTTGTGAAAGGTGCCCTGGCGTTTTTCACGAGCGTTTGGGGCTGGCTCCCCACTGGCCAGTGATTGGTGTCCTCTGCCTCCTTACCAGGCCCCGGCAGCTCCGAGCAGGGTGGGACCCCGTCCCCGGCCTCCCTGCCTTTCCCAGCGTGTGGGGCGGGGTCCCCAGGGCCTACACCGGGCACGTGGGCAGGGATGGTGCAGACACGGGGGCAGCCTCCCTGGTGTCCAGTGGATCCCATTTACACCAGCAGGGACCCTGCCCCGCCCCCTGGTGGTGCTGAATCAGCGTAGCATCACCTGGCAGGAGGGGGCCAGCCATGGACTCAAAAAAAAAACCCAGATCCGGGCTCTCCGTGGGGCAGCTCACAGCAGCTCTCCCTGTCACCCGGCTGAGTCACTTCCTGGGACCCCCCAGGCCACTGTCCCCCCAAGGGACCATGCCCCTCGGCAAGTGCCCCACGGGGGTCTCCGCACCGAGCCGCCATCTCCTCCTCACACACAAAACGCCCCGTTCCAGTCCCTGGGACAATGTCTTGCCGGGGCCAAATCCAGCCGGGCCCGAGAGGGGCAGGAAGCAACAGGCATCGTGCGAGGAAATTGGCGACCGGTTTATCAGCGCGCCGGTAGCCAGGGCTGCCAACTGCAGACTGTGATTTTAGTAGAGAAAACCATTACAGGCAACCAGACTCTCACAGGCATGTTCTGCAGCCCGGGGAAGGTGGCTCCGAAGGTCAAAAGCGAAGTAGGTGCCGTGGTTTTATTCCTAGAGCACAACAGGCCTGACTCGCAGCTGAGCTGGCAGTGACGGTACCTGCAAAGCCCCAGCTCAGCCGGCCGACTGAGCCCAGCATCAGGCAGGGTCTGGGGGCCTGGGGGAGCCCCCAAAACAGGCCAGTGGACCTGCAGCATGTTGGCCAGGCATGAGGACACGATCCCATTTCTAGCAGAGCCCCTATCCCCGGCCCAAACCATCCCCCCTCCTGGCCCATCTCCCGCCCAGGCCACATGCCTCAGTTTACCCATCTGGATGGCCGAGATGGCAAAGAGCCATTCATTGGGATCGGGACGCCTGAGATCCTCCAAAGACAGCACAGACTTTGCTTCCTGTTCTCGCCCGCCGAGGGCGGATGCAAGCAGAGCTCCAGGGGCCCGGGTGCAGGGCTCTGGCACCGCGTCCCGGAGAGAGAGAGACGACTTGTGAGGCAGCCCTTTGGAGGGCACCTATTATGGCAGAAGTGAGACCAGGAGGCAGCCATGTCTCCTCCCCAGCCACAGAGACCACGCAGGCCAGAGGGGGGCAGCCACGGGTGGGTCCCGGCCACTGACCAAAGAGAGGAAGTTGCAAGCAGCATGCCAGTGCAAGGTGCCGGGACTAGGGGTGCGGGGGGCGTCCGACGGACGTGGTTTCCATTGTCACAGGCGAGCCGGGTTGGTTTGTTTCTGCAAAACCCACCAGGAGAACACTTAAAGGAGGCACTTTAAGGACTAACACACGTATTAGGCTCTTTAGGGCATAAGCTTTGGTGAGCGACGACTCACTTCCTTGGATGCTGAAAAGGAGAAAGAAGAAAAACTGGAGACAGAGATGGGAGTGGGACGTCCGCGCTAATTCAATCTGGGTAGCCGTGGCTCCTCAGGGTTTACAGTTTGATGCAGCGGCTGTCCGCACGCCCCACTAGAAAAACTGACCCAGGCCCCTGGTACAGGGGGAGCAAATTCAACCTCCCCCAGGGGCGGATTCTGCCGAGTCTTTGCACAGCCTCCGTGGGCCGAGCACCCTGGCACGGACACAGACCCGCGTGCAGCCAGCTCTGGTGGCACCATCTAGTGGCGATCGGAGATCCCTGCCGAAGGCCCCGTGGGCAGAAGGCAGGACGCACCGGGGGTCTGGACGCAGCCCAGGCTAGTGGCAGCTGCCGCTCCCTTGATGTCAGCGGTGTGACAGCCCTTACCCCAGGGCCGGGGCCTCGCTACCCAGCGAGTTCAGCCAGAGGAGGGGCTGTGCCCGCCCAGCTCGCTGCGCCGGGTACCGATCATGCACAACCAGGGCTGCTGTCTGGCCCCAGCTTAGAGGGCAACCGCAGGGATCTGCTGTGAGCGGAGCGGCTGCAAACCCCCGGCGGCCAGCCAGGGACTAGCGAATGCAGCCCCATCACCGGCCCGGCTGGCCCGGCGGAATCCAGGCCAGGCTGGCGGGAGGGTGCACCAGGCAGCACAGGCCAGGCCAGGCCGTCTGGGGCCTAGAGCGCCAGGGAGAACCAAGGGGGTTAGGGTGTCTCCAGCAGCGCCCCTGTGCGTTCACCACAGCCGGCTCACTGGCACCCTCCTGGGGTGACGGACGGCCTCAGGCCAGAGGGAACCTCCTCCGCCCACGCAGCGAGCACCCCGACACGGGGGCCCAGCCAGCTCCACGCCTGGCCTTGGCCGCGGGCCCCACTTGGCTGCCACGAGCACCCGTGAATGGCAACGTCCCGACTGGTGCGGAAACACGAGTGCGGGGGAGGGGTGCGTGTGAAGCTCTCACACGGACTCGCCCGTTTCCCACACGGGGACACTAGGCGGTGCTAGCTGCTCGCTGAAGCACTCCTGGGGTGGGGTGGGGAGGGGGGCTGACGCCAGGCTGGGGTGGTGGGAGAGGGAGGCTGTGAGGGAGACAGTGCGCGGAGGGAGACAGCAGGGGATGGGAGGCCGTGAGGGGGGAGGGAGATGGCGGGGGGGGGGAGATGGCAGAGGGTGGGGGAGATGGCAGGGGGATGAGAGGCTGGGGGAGGAGTTGGCAGGGGGGTGGGAGGCCATGAGAGGAGGAGACAGCAGATGGTGGGGGAGATGGCAGGGGAGTGGGAGGCCGTGAGGGGGGGGAGACGGCAGGAGGGTGGGAGGCCGTGAAGGGGGGAGACAGCAGAGTCTGGGGGAGATGGCAGGGGGGTGGGAGGCTGTGGGGGGGCCATTGTCTTCTCCCCAGGTAGGAGGGTCGCCTGGGCCCCTCTCTTCTCTGCCTCCCTCCCCGTCCAATGTTCCCCCCTCGCTGGGGTCAGCTGGGCCGGTCGCTGGGGTCTCCCCTCTGCCGCCCAGTGTCTGTTGTCTGGCCAGAACCCCGTGTTCTCTGAGCAGGGCCGGGGTCACCAGGGTACCCGTCACCAGGGCTCCAGTTCTGGGCCGTTCTCTGAAACAACAAACTCCCCACCCGTGTCACATTAAACCAGTAACATCCGGGCACAGTGCCCCCCGGTTTGCCACCCCCCTTGAGTCCCCCAAACTCCTCACTTCCTCACACCGGATTGACGGGCTGTGGGAGGCCCCCGTGCACACGCCCTGCTGGGGTGGGGCCGGATTTGCAGGAGGTCTCGGGGCCGGATGCACCGGGGCCCAGAACCCATCGCGCAACCGGCCCGTCCACGCTAGGCGCCTGCGGGGCTTGGGGGCCGCCGTGCAGTTCAGGGACCCCCCTAGGCCTGGGCCCGCGGCCCTGAACACGGGGCGTTAGATCCCGATGCTCCCTTGCGTCTCTGGGCCCCAGCCTGTTTGGAAAGTGGGCCCGGTGCTGGAAGGGGAGGTCGAGCGAGTTTGTGCAACAGGCTCCCGGCAGCTCTCCAGGCTGCCCAGCGACGGGGCGAGTGGGCACCAGGCCAGGCAGAGAGTCTAGAGAAGAGATCTTAAAGGAGCTGGGCAGCCATGCAGGGTGGCCCCAGCCAGCTGGAGAGAGCCACTGGGCCAGTGTAGCTAGTGTTACACTGTGGGTGGGGGGTAAACAGAACCTTTACTCCCCCCCAGTCACTTTCCCTGGCAGCTGAGGCAGCCCATGGCCCAACCTCGCCATCCTCCGGCACCCGCCGTCCAGTCCAGTGTAAACGTACCTCCCCTTCCCTCAGCCCACGACCGAGCCCTTCCCAGCACCCTGAAGGCCAATCACACCTCCCAGGATTTCCCTTCTCCAGGAGGAGCGTGAGGTTGTGGGCTAGGCTAGGGGGGCTTGGGAAGTCACTGGCCCGCTCCCTGCCTCGGTTTCCCCCATCGAACAGGGAGGACAAGCCTTCCCCTCGCTTTTGCAAAGCCCCTTGAGAGCCTCAGCTGCAAAGTGCTACAGGGGGCAAAGTGCTACTAGAAAGGAGCATGGTCCGTTCTCCCCTGTGTCCTCCACCCCCCTGTGCCGGCCCGGGGTAAGTCCGGCGCCCGTGGCTCGTAAGAATTCGCCGTCCCTTCCGAAGCACACGCGCCCCACCAGTTGTTAAACCAATGTCCATATCCGACGACATGCTTTGTTACAGCCTGCCCAGGCCTCCTCGGCCCCTAATTTACAGCCCGCGCGTTTGAGACAAGGCACCGTAATCAGTTATTAGAGCAAGCGGCTGCGTTTCATAACCCTTCCTTACGTGGGAAGAAAGCAGCTGCCGTTTTAGCGCCGCCACGGAATCCAAGCCCCCCTCCCCTCTGCCCGACAAGGGCCTGCTGATGTAGTGGGCAGGCCACACCCTCTGGGCATCCACTGGTGGCTGTGTGGGGGTTGGGGTGACCCCTACTGGCCGGTACCTGTAGCACTGCCCAGCCGGACGGCTGCCTTAAGTCAGGTAGGCAAAAAGACCCAACCTGTCGGACCGGTTGAGGGCAGGCAGGGAACAAGGGAAGGGAGGTTTCGGGGGAAGGGGCAGTGGCTGGCTGGGAAGCATGAAGGGAGCAGCCTTAGCTGAGGGTCTAGTGACGACAATGGACCCCCTAACCCAAGGGGTCTGAGGCAGCCTGGCCCTGACTCCTGAAACCGCAGCACGTCTGTGCTGGGCTGTATCCTGGAGGAGCAATAACCCCCCTCTGTTCTACTGGCAGGCGGAGTCTCATCTTGCTGCAGATGGGGTGCAGGGTCGGGGGGTCCCCGACGCGCTGCCACAGGCCTCTCTCCAAGGGGCTCCCCGAACGACCAGCCAACGCCCGACCGTTGCAGGAATTGCAGCCTACGAGCTCGGGCTCCGCTCCTCGTTAGCGCCAGGGTGCGGGCGGCGAGACGGCAGCCAGGCCTCCACGCGGGGACAAAGTCGAACCACGAGACGCGACTCCACCATCCAGTGCCCGCGGCGGGTGCTGCCGCAATGCATGCTGGGAGGAGGCCATGTGCAAAAGAGAAGGGTCGACCAGACAGGAGATTCCACGTAGGACACTCCCCCCACCCTCCCCCGGACTGCGCTAGCGCAGGGCATGCTGGGAATCAGGGAGCCCCCTCTGCAGCGGCTGCCGTCGTCCCGCTGCCCTTCGCATCGAACATCCTGGGCCCGGCCGTTGGCTCCATTTAGAGCCTGTTCGTGCAGTTTGCTCATGGACCGAGTGTTCGTGAAAGTCAGAGACGAATCCCGCTGGGCCAGAGCCAAGAGTAACGTAGGCAAGTGCTGGGCACTTCCCTGCACACAGCACGGTCCCAGCCCCTCCATGCACCGCACGGCCGGTACACCCCGCTCCTGCCCCACAGCCCCAGCCCCTCCACGCACCGCTCGGCCGGTACACCCCGCTCCTGCCCCACAGCTCCTCCGGTTCCCCTCCCGAATCCTGCCCCACAGCCCCAGCCCCTCCATGCACCGCATGGCCGGTACACCCTGCTCCTGCCCCACAGCCCCAGCCCCTCCACGCACTGCATGGCCAGTACACCCTGCTTCTGCCCCACAACCTCTCTGACTCTGCTCCTGCCCCATAGCTCCTCCGGTTCCCCTCCTGAATCCTGCCCCACAGCTCCAGCCCCTCCACGCACCACACGGCCGGTACGCCCCGCTCCTGCCCTACAGCCCCTCCGGTTCCACTCCCGAATCCTGCCCCACAGCCACTTCCTGCCCTTCCACCCACTGCTCAGCTAGTACACCCTGCTCCTGCCCCACAGCCTCTCTGATTCTGCTTCTGCCCCACAGCTCCTCCGATTCCACTCCCGAATCCTGCCCCGCAGCCCCCGCCCCTCCATGCACCACATGGCCAGTACACCCTGCTTCTGCCCCACAACCTCTCTGATTCTGCTCCTGCCCCATAGCTCCTCCAGTTCCACTCCCGAATCCTGTCCCACAGCCCCAGCCTCTCTACACACCGCTCAGCCAGTACACCTCACTCCTGTCCCATAGCTCCTCCGGTTCCCCTCCCAAATCCTGCCCCACGGCCCCAGCCCCTCCACCCACTGCTCAGCCAGTACACCCTGCTCCTGCCCCACAGCCTCTCTGCTCCTGCCCCACAGCCCCTCTGGTTCCACTCCTGAATCCTGCCCCATGGCCCCAGCCTCTCCACACACAGCTTGGCCAGTACACCCCACTCCTGCCCCACAGCCCCTCCAGTCCCAGCCCTCGCTTCTCCCGCTCTGCCAGTGCCCTTTACTCCTGGCCTGGCGTGTCCCCCTGCCCTCCTCAAACATATTCCAGGCCCTGGCCTCACTCACATCCTGTCTGATGCCCTTGCTGCCCTCCCCCCACCCTCTGCTACTCTGGGCCCTGCCCTGGACAGCCCCACATCTCCTGCTGGCCTGGCTCCAGTTCTCTCGCCAGGAGCGGAGGGGAAAGGCAAATCCCCCTCCCCATTTTGGGATCCCACAGCTAGGCAGGCTGGCCAGCAGGAGCCCTGGTACTGGAATCCATTTTGAACCGGGTGTTTTCCATGGAAGGGGGGGGGATGCAAAACCAAGGATTCCCATCCTAGGGGGCAAGACTATTTAAGCCCTGGGAAGCAATCGGCCCTTTTTCTTCAGCTGACCGTTGAATGTGCCTGGCCCGCCGGAAGAGGCTACAAAAGAACTTGGAAGGGGGCTGGAGACCCAGGTCAGAGTAAAAGACCAACTCTGATTGAAGCTTCTGCCTGAGATAAGAACAGCTGGTTCGGGTAAGACTTTGCATGTCACAAGTTGCTTGCTGGATTGGAACGAGCCCTGTGTTTCCTGTTCATTTTAATTTAGTAGCTGGCTTTGATCTGCCTGTTTTCACTTGCAGCCACTTAAATCCGACTTTTTGTACTTCATAAAAACTCTTTTGTTCCCTATCATGGCAACTAATTGTTACCATGGGGGAGCAACCAATGTGCATATCTCTCTTTCACTGACGAAAGGAGCTTCTCTTCTGCGCTTTCCCTGAGTAAAACATTTACACAGAGAAAACCGGGTTTGGGGCTTTGATCCCCTTTGGGGGTTGGTTGCTGGGCCCTAGAACTGCATCCTCCCAGAGCTGAAGTGGTGCAGTGTCTGTGCTGCTCTGCAGGGGGGCGGTAACCTCAACTTTGTGCCTTGTCTAGGGGAGACCTGAGGATCTGGCCCAACAGGAAAGGGTGGTGGGGAGCCCCAGAGAGCAAGGCAGCAGGTGTCAATGGGATGATCAGCACACTGGGGAACAATCCCAAGGGGCTTTCTGTGACCACACCCCATCACAGGCGCCAGGGGTTCAGGGGTGCTTTCCAGCTGGTTTTCAACCCAGCAGCAGGGGAGGAGGGAATCTCAGTGCGACAGGTTGGATCACAGAGATCCCCTTGAGACTGTCACCTGGTGGGCCAATCATACCACTGAGCCCGCCTTCCTGCCCTGTTGGGCACCCCGCCACCCTGTCCTGCTGGGCCAGAAGCTCTGGTCTCCCCAATAAGAGTTGGGGTCACCACCCACAGCAGAGCCACACAGACACCGAGAGCAGCTCAGCTCCGGGAGGGCTCAGAAACAGGGATCTGACACAGCGCCCAGGTGCACAGCCCCAGAACCCCAGAGAAATTTGTCTGACTCTGCATGAAAGTTTTATGCAAGCTCATAAGTTCTTCACTCCCTTTATCAATGACAGAGATGCAGAGCTGTTGCCCTCCTCCCCTGGAAGCAATTATTTTTCCTGGGTTTAATAATAAACAAAAGTGATTTAATTCAATATAAAAGTAGGATTGAAGAGGCTCCAAGTGAAAACAGATGGATCAAAATAAGTTACCAAGCTAAAAAACACAAAACATGCCAGCTAAGCTTGGTGTAACTTATTACATTCAATTTCTTACTCTAACAGCAGTTTTGATCATCTCTCTTGCAAGCTACACAGCCTCCTACCTTGGGCCCAGTAGATCCCTGCCTATAACTAGGTTTTACCCAAGGTGGGAAATCTTTGTGTTCACCTTCAATCCTTGTGCCCTCACCATGGAAAAGTACCACATTCAACAGGGGTTCCAGCATCAGATGAGCTGGCCACCTGCCTCAACAGGTCCAGGTTTATAGAAAAAAAGCGAGACTCTTCACAGATCACTGTCTTGAGCACCGAGCCGTTAAGTTCCCAAAGTACCACTAATGGCTTTCACTAGCACGCCTAGATTAATAACACTTGGTATTTCCAACATCACATACAGGAACGATCCATGCAGACACATAGAATATACACGTTCCGAGGATTACAAGCTCTCCAATGATAGGTCACCTGCCCCGTTTTGCATAAAGCATTTGAATTATGCATATTCATATTCAGAGGCCTATTTCCATTCAAATATGAGAGTGCAGTGTCACCTTTTCTAGCTTTGCCCGGCACCCATAAAATCAAACTGGCCACGGTGGGCAGACAGGACACTGGGCTAGATGGACCCTTGGCTGACCCAGTCTGGTGCTTTTATTCATAATCCCAACACTCTGGGAGCTGGGAATGACAAGCGCCATCAGAAGTCACAAGGTTGGAGGCGGGTGGGAGGAGAAAAGGCGACCACAGAGCCAGGGGACCTGGGACCGGCTCTCAGCCCCAGAGTCAGCGGAGCGAACACCGTGCCTGGGGAGGTGGGGAAGAGCCGTTTGCCGCCTCTATAAACCCCTGCAGCCAGCCAGCCAGCCAGCAGGAAACATCAGCGCTCTGGCTCGGAGCCCGCCGTGCCTCCCAACCAGGCAGCTGGCGTGGCGGCACGGTGACGGGATTGGAAGTGGCAGGGCTGCTAAAAGCAGCTGTTACCAGTTGGACAGGACAAGTGTTAAGGGCCTGGCCTGCCGCCCCCTTTGCCTGCGCTGGCACGGAGCAGGTGTGTCTATTACACACGGGCCAGCGCATCTCAAGGGGGGAAGCGACCGTTGGGGGGTACGGGCATGGAGGGGAGCGCTAGAACCCCAATGACCAGGGAGCCAGTGCTGCTTCCTACCAGGGGAAAACTTGCAAGTGGGAGCTGCCCAGCCCCCCCCTCTCCCCCCAAGACCTTCCACAGGCCTATACGCTCCACGTCCTCCAGCCCTGCCTTTGCACGGTATGATACTCACACAGCACGTCCCAGTGGCTAGCACAGCTCTGCCCCTCCCCCCCGAATTTCCCCTGCCTCTCCCTGTAACCCCGATGGCCTGGATCTTCAGGCCAAGCCAGCCTGGGAGAACGTCCCAGCGGTGGTGAGCGGAGAGGCATGAACAGCACCCAGGAGAGGGTGGGTGAGTGCCACACAGGGCAGGACCAGCATCCCCATCACATGCAGTGCCCCGCCGGCTCCTCCCTGCAACGCCGCCCCAGCGAAGGGGGCAGTCAGCCGGGGAGGGAGGCCAGCATGTCTCATCTGCGGTGCTCCCCTGCGCCGTGCTATGGTGTTGCCTGCACAGTACGGTGGCATGGTGATGGGGGTGCACCTAGGGAAGTATGTGGCTATCCACTAGCTAATCAGCCAATGCTTCCTCCTCCCATCAGAGAGAGGCAGCAAGAGGGGGGAGCAGGATCCGGTAAGGTTGCCAGGTGTCCGGTTTTCGCCTGGACTGTCCGTTATTTGGGTCCCACCCCCCAATAAAAAACAACAGAAAATACCAGACATGTGAGACGCCCGGTTATTTCCTGTTTCCCTTGCGCAGAAGCCTGGCGGGGACAATTTTTCTCTGCCGCATCTGGCGGCGGCGGGGGAGTGAGGAGTGTGGGGCCATTTAAAGGCACAGTGTCCCCCTTTTTTTTCCCCTCAACAGAATTTTCTCCCAGTGGTTTTTCTTTTTTGTGCGTGTGTGGAGGGGATGTTCGGTATTTTTTGTTAAACCATCTGGCAACTGTAGATCCGGTGCTGGGGGGAGCCCCGCTTAAAAGCTGGTTCCCCCCAGCACCGTCTCCACGGGGGTCAGGGGAGCAGCAGTGAACTAGCGGCGCGTCCACCTTCGAAATGTAGCGCCGATGTCGATGTAGCCCCCCCACCCCCCGTCCCTGCCGGAGTCACCCCTTGATCCCAGCCCCGCAGCCTTGGCAGGCCGTGCCGCCACCCGGCTCCCATCTCCCACCCGCTGGCTCCTCGCCTTCCACGGCGGGACGGTCATACGCGCGCGCAATGAGAGAGAGCCCTGCAGGCGCCGCCCTGGCCCTGCTCCTACCCCTACCCACTTTGCCGGGGTGGCGGGTACGCTAGGCCGGGGGAGGCTTTGCCTTCCCAACCGCCAGCCTGGCCCCGCCCACACTCCGCCCCCAGAACACCGGCTGTCGTATATTGGGGCAGAGCGTGGCTGCCCCCACATACCCGCCCACCCCTGTGCTGTGGGGCCAGGGAGAGGCTGGGGCTATGCATTAGCCTCCTTGTGCTGGGTAGGAGAGGAGGCGGCTTGGCTCCAATGGGGGGCAGGGCCTTGGCAGAAGGGGCAGAGCTGGGGGCAGGATTCGGGGCTTATCCCCCCCTCCACTTGTGCCTTCACCCACCGCCCAGACACCTGCAAGCCAGAGAAGCCCAGCCCCTCTAGACAGCATGCGAGGGAAACCGAGGCACGACCCCATTTCCCCCCTCACGCTCCCCCACGTTTGTGGCCCCCGCCCCGCCAGAGCTTTTCTCTCCAGCTCCCTCCGCGGCGGCCACTCCCCCGCTCGCGGGCACGTTGGAAGTGAGTCGTGGCTCCGTTCTCATTTCTCATTTCATGCCTATTCTTGTCGTCCCCGTACGTGTCCCCAGGCCCGGCGCCAGCTCCCCGCACCGAGTGGGACTAATTAACACCAAGACAGCGGAAGCTGCAGCTGGCTGGGTCACCGGGCAGGCGGTCTGCTCGTTAGAGAGGCCGGCAAATGCGCAGGGACTCCATCAGTACCTCCCCCTTCTTAACCCCCCACCGCATGCACAGAGGGACTTACCCTCCCGCCGGGAACCCTGCCCTTTGCCGGAAGGGGCTTCGGGTGGGGACAGGCCCAGCGGGAACTCTGAGGAGTTGGGTCCAGCCAAAGAGGCAGGGGAACAAATTCCCCCCCGGGGTTCTGTTCCCAGCTCTGGAAGGGGAGTTAGGTCCAGTTGTTGGAGCAGGGATGTCAGGCCACCTGGGTGCTATCCTGGACTCTAGGACAGGGGTGGGCAAGAGCTGGCCCGTGGGCCGCCCTGCCACGCCCCCGCTCCTAGGCCAATCAAAACCCGGGTCTCCTCCCCCCGCCAGGGGTGCGTGGCCCCAGAGGGAACCACCGGCTGCTCAACACAGCTGGAAGATCCCTCTAGGCGTCACGCGCCCCAGGCAAGGTGGGGAGGGGACCGCCTGTGCTCCCCCACCCCACGGGGGAGAGCGCGCAGTCTCCTCCCCCCACACGCGATGCCTAGAGAGAGCCACCCCTTCCACCTAAGGCCCCGCCCCTTCTGGGACCGGCCCCACGGCCACTATCAACATTGGTGAAGTGGCCCCCCTACAAAAATGATTGCCTACCCCGATCTAGGAGGAGAGTGATGCCCACTGGTTTGAGCAAAGGGCTGGGAGTCTGGACTTCAGGGCTCTCCTGGCAGGCCTGTTCAGCTGCCTCTGAGTTATCTACCCTCTCTGTCCCCTCCCCACCTTGCCAGGGGCACGTGACGCCTAGAGGGATCTTCCAGCTGTGTTGAGCAGCCGGTGGTTCTCTGTGCCCGCAATCTCAGCGCCCGTCGGAAAAGGGGGGTTCTGGGATGGGGTCTGTAGGGATCCCCAGAGGTGCCCCCTTTCTGTCTGACTTAGAGCTGCTGTCACTGAGGGACAGATGAGTCAATTTCATTCCTCTGCCCCAACAGGCAGAGCCAAGGGCCAGGTTTTCAAAGCGACTGGGTGTCTCAAGGTGCAGGTGGGTGTCTCACGGGATGCTGAACACGCCCGACCCCCAGGGGGGTTAGGTGCTTTTGACAACCCTATTGCCTATTAATTTCAGACGGAGGCTGCCTATTGGATTCCGGGCACGGCCCTAAAGCAGCCGCACGGGGTTAACGCGCAGTAAAGGAGAAAACGAGCAATTCCTTAGTAAGTGGATTTTTTTTTAAAGCACAAAATGAAATCGGGTAAGCAAAAGGCCAGCCAAAGAGCTGTCCCCCATACCTGATTGGCCAGGAGCGAGGCGCCGTTAGGGCCAGCTGCTAGGGGACACAGCTGTCTAAGAACTAGGTTTGCGGTGTGTTAGCGCTCTGGGCTCACGCGGATAAAGTGATCAGAGACAGAATATCAGGCGCTCTCTCCCGCTGCAGAGACGCAGTATAAATATTGATACAGACAAGGAGGGGGTGGGGAGGGGGAAACCAGCCGAGGCTTCAATCAAAGATATTAAAAGTCTGGCCTTTGCAGCGGGGAGAAGGATGGATTTTAAATGCTGCATTTAATGACGCTGCGTCCTTCCCTTGAGCCTCTCACTGGAGAGCTCCGAATGGCGCACCCCATGCGCTTCACTCGCGGCGCGCAAACCCCTTTGCCACAGCGGGTCAAGAGGATTAGCCCCATTTTACAGAGGGTGACTCAGGAGCACAATCATTTCCCGGTTCCACTTACTGTTCAGCGACATCATCGCCAGCCGTTCTGGGGCGAGGGGAGAGAAGGGGAGTAGAACCCTCAAATCGGTGGCTTTTCCCTTTGTACCCGCAGGTCTCCACGGCTGCAGAGGTCAGTGCGACTGTCCGTGACTCATTTTGGGGGCTCCAGATGTGGCTTCGGATACATATTTTGTATCCGCGTGGGGTTCTAGTAGGGAGAGTGGCTGCCTCATTGTTTGCTTTTATTTGTGTGAAGGTTCAGGGCAATCCTTTCTTGGTTTTCTACTGTTGGCATGAGGCTCTGGATTGGTCTGCACTGCCATGGAGATCGATGCTGCAGCGGTCGATTTAGCGGGTCTAGTAAAGACTTGCTAAATCAAACACTGATGGCGCTGCTGTTGACCACATAGTCGTAAGGAGAAAGGGAAGTTAACAGGAGCGTTTCTCCCGTCGGCCTCCCGCTGTGGGGCCACCCCAGAAAAATCGATGGAAGGTACGTCGACTCCAGCTACACCATGGTCATTGCTGAATTGCGTCTCTTGCAACGATTTTCTCAGCCAGTGTAGTCCTGGCTTAAGCTCCACGTCAGGTTAGATCCAGCCTAACTCTGGACCCATCTTTAAAATCTATTCTCATTGCTATCTAGGTACCATGCCCGGGGCCTCAAGCCTTCACACGCCGGCATTTCTCAAGCACTCAGCCAGCTGTCATGAACCCCCCTGACTCCAAACCCCCAACCCGTCAGGGAGCAGCAGCTGACGGTTCAGTCTGACGCTGTGCACCATTGCCGGGAGGCACTGGAACAATCGAAGGAGCTGTCTGACTGACAGGCACGGCTCCATGCTATTATCCTAGACCCTGGTCAATATTTGTACAAGAGACACTCGCGCACCTGCAGAAAATTGAAATCCTGCACTCTGCTCACGGCACCGGGGCTGGACTTACATTTACAACATACTTACACGCTACCCAGCTGAACAGCCACCCCCACCGGCACAGCCAGATTGCACACTGTATTTCCAAGTGCTCCGCCGGTCCTAGCCCTGCAGCCTCCGTCGAACCCGGGTAGTAAGGCTGAAACGCAAGCCCCTGTATCACAGGCCGGGGGGGGGGGGGGGGGAAGTCTGAGGCCCAGACACCATGGTCAAGACTTTGCTAATATAAAGCAGAGCCGGGGGGATAACTCAGTAGTTTGAGCCTTGGCCTGCTACACCCAGGGTTATGAGTTCAATCCTTAAGGGGGCCATTTAGGGTTCTGGGGCAAATCTATCAGGGATGGTACTTGGTCCTGCCACAAGGGCAGGGGACTGGCCTGATGACCTCTCTAGGTCCCTTCCAGCTCTGAGATAGGTAGAGCTCCATATTTTTTAAAAAAAAACGAGGAAGAGGCTTCTGGAAGCTGGTGAGAACAGGGCTGACAATACAGAAACACTCTGACCTCAGAGGTACTGAGCACAGGCTGGGATGACATTCCAGGGGGGCCATAACACCTTGTGAAAAAACCTCTGGGTACCAATAACAGCCCCCAAATAACAGCCATACCGGCTCAGGGCAGAGCCTAGAAGGGCAGACAGATGGTAGATAGCAAGCGAGCCCCTGTGAACAAGGGGGTAACTAGGTACTGTCAGAGGGTGGCAACCTGATATGTCTGGAGGGACACGTAACTTTTATACCTCTGTGTAAAAATGTACCCAAAGGGGCTTTGATTTGATTTGTCTTTGTGGGGCCCAGTGATGTGACCCACCTGGGCCCAGGGCCCATGCAGCAGCACTTAGACCACTTACAGCAAGAGATAAGAACAAGAGACCCCTACAGCCTAGGCTGAGAGCCAGCTGGCTTTTAGCCCAGGCTGTAGAGGCTGCTACACTAAACTCCAGGATGTTGCAGGTTCAAATCCGCCCAGTGGCATGTCCCCGGCCCTGACTGAGCCGTACCCATTGTCACAGGCGCATCCTTGGAGTCTCTCCCAGGGTCTATTCCTGTGCTTCATTTACAATAAATCTGGCCTGGTGCCTTCGATCCTTATCCGAGTCTGGGGGCTCTCTGGGGGTCTGCTATTATCTGTGCAGAGTTGGTGTAATGCACGGGGGCTGCCGGAGGGTTATCAGCCTTCAACAGAGCAAGAGACATAAGAACGGCCATATAGGGTCAGACCAAAGGTCCATCTAGCCCAGTGTCCTTTCTTCTGACAGTGGCCAATGCCAAATACCCCAGAGGGAGTGAACGGAACAGGGAATGATCAAGCGATCTCTCTCCTGCCACCCATCTCCACCCTCTGACAAACAGGCTGGGGCCACCATTCCTTACCCATCCTGGCTAATAGCCATTAATGGACCTAATCCCCATGAATTTATCCAGTTCTCCCAAATACCCTGTTACAGTCCTAGCCTTCACAACCTCCTCAGGCAAGGAGTTCCACAGGTTGACTGTGCACTGTGTGAAGAAGAACTTCCTTTTATTTGTTTTAAACCTGCTGCCCATTAGTTTCATGTGGTGGCCCCTAGTTCTTATTTTGTGGGAACAAGTAAATAGCTTTTCCTTAGTCACTTTCTCCACACCACTCATGCTTTTATAGACCTCTATCCTATCCCCCCTCAGTCTCCTCTTTTCCAAACTGAAAAGTCCCAGTCTCTTTAATCTCTCCTCATATGGGACCTGTTCCAAACCCCTCATCATTTTAGTTGCCCTTCTCTGAACCTTTTCTAGTGCCGGTAGATCGTTTTTGAGATGACCTGTCAGGACCCCACACCACACATTGCTTTCAGAGGAAGGGGTGTGTGTGTGTTGGGGGGGGGGGGTCCATTCACAGCTTGGCTAGATCTGTCCTACTGTGAGCCGAGCCGGTGGCGTGCAAACTCCAGCCATACACAGATGCCAGGGAAGGGAAGGTTAGGTTGCTGGCGGGATCCTCCGAGCTGCCATCCAGCCAACGTGCCGGGCCAATGAATCATGAGTGCTCTGCTGGTTTAGAGTTGCCAGGAGTAAATTAAATCTGCCACTCTGTTGTTGTTGTTGTTGCGCTTGATGTTAATTATAGGGAAGTCGAATTCTGGGCAGCCTGCGTGGCCAGGCAGGGACGGATACATTTCTGTGCTGTCAGGCATATATTAAAGGATATTGACTGGCACGGAACCAAGCGTGGGCTACGAGGCACGTATTAAAGGCTATCGATCAACACAGCTACTTTGCTAATCCCCTTCCCCATGAAACGGACATTTGCCGTCCAAGCTGTTCTTACCCAGACAGAACACGCAGCTGCGTGGGGCACCTGAAAATTTGAGGCAGTACTGGGTCTTAATGTTCACCCACCTGCCTCTTCCTATCCCTGTTCAGGGACCCTGCTTCCTCCGGAGAGGAGCTATCTAACTTTGAATGAAAAACCTTGCCCGAGCAATTAGCAGAACATCTAGCCTGTGAAAGAGCCATTCAATTGGTAATTATCAGATGGAAACCGCGTGAGTCTGCATCTGCAAAAGCACAAGGAGTCCTGTGGCACCTTAACGACTTTACGGATTTATTCAGGCACATGCTTTTGAAGTAGCTTTTCACCACCAAAGCTGACGCCCAAATAAATCTGTTAGCCCTTAAGAGGCCAGAGGACTCCTTGTTGTGTATTCAAGTGGCCATGAAGCCGTTTAACAGCCGTTTGCCATTCCCCGGTATGTGTGGTCAGTTTCCGAATTCACTGCAGTGGTGGACGATCTGCGCCCCCCGGGTCAAATGCAGCCCAGCGGGGGGCTAGGGGTGGCCCAAGAAACAATTTAATTGTTGCACATGGGCAGGGCTGCCAGATTCTGGCCACATCATTTTTTTCCTAGCAGTGTCACTAAAGTGACATGCACATAAAGTGAAGGCGTGCAAAGGGAGGTCCATGCGGATTGCTCACAGCACTGACTGGAAGAGCCGTGCACGCCCTCTGCCTCCAATCCCAGCGCTGCTACAGCTCAGTCGGCAACCCCCCCCCCCCCCCCCCATACATTCAAGGTACGTGCACACTTAGCAAAACTCCCCTGTCCTGGGAGGCCGTCTTGGTTAAGGACGGCCCTGTCTGCCACCACCCCATTGCTCACCCCATAGACTGCAAAGGCTCCAGGGTTTGTTTTGTGCAAAAGGGGTGGAATTGAGGGGGTGGGGGTGGGAGTAGCACAGCACCATCACGTGGACGCTGCGGGTAGCTCAGGACGTAGGCTGGAGAGAGATGCAGAGAGGGATGGAATTGCAGCACATGCCGCACGCACATCTTCTGTGCAGAAAGGAGCCGGAGAAAGGCCACAGGCTGAGCTAGGGCTCAAGAGACTGAACATCTCCCTACAGGCACCAGGGCTGGCAGCAGACATGGCTACACTGGCTGCTTCCCAACCCCAGGGAGTGCCGGCGCATTACCCTTTAGAGCAAGGGTGGGGAACCTACAGCTTAAGGGCCATATCCGGCCCCTGGCTTGCCTGGATCTGGCCCCCGGAGGCTCTGGGCTCCCTTCCCAGCCTCGGGGAGCCAGGCTGGCATTCCAGCCCTGCAGCCCCCCCCTCCCATCCGGACCCCACACCCTCACTCTGATCCTGCACCCTGCCACCCTCCTAGGCCCCCAACCCATTCCTGCACCCACCCAAGCCCCAAGCCCACTTCCTAGCAGCCCCCACCTACACACAACTCCTCATTTTTGGCCCCACCCCAGAGTGTAGGGGGGAGCCCATAAAATCTACCAGCCTGGACCCCCAGGCTCTGCTGAGCGAGGGGAATGGGGGGAGGGTCCTTCTGGCTCTCAGTTGGGTTTTCTCTTTCTCACTTTTGCGCAGCCCTGACTGATTTCCCTGGGGACTGCACCCCTCAGCCTAGAAAAGGTTCCCCTCCCCTGGGTTAGAGCGACAGAGACCACCCTGGGGCCTCCCTCCGCACGGACACGGTTCAGCCGCTCGGCTACCGGCCCACCTGCTAAACAGAAGCAAGAGACCCTCCTGCTTCCTGGAGCCGCCGACGAGGGGACCCTGTTGCACTGGGGCTGGCAGGAGACTAGAACAAGCGAGGAAAACGCGAACGGGACCTCGCTTCCAATCGCCCTTCCAGGCTGAATTCCTGTACCCGGCGCCGGGCGCGGTGTCAGAGGCCGCTTGGCTCGGCCTCGGCCCGACACAGCAGAGCGGCCGTGTATATTTAACCTACTGCCTCTGGCGGCTATTCCCACAGAGGGTGTCTGTTCCACTGCCTGCTAAAGACCTGGATTTAATAAGGCTTGGCCGCTCTCCGGAGAGCCACGCAGCAGCCACTTTGGAGGGCTGTGCCTCTAGGAGGGGTGGGCTCAGCAGCTGCCCAGAAACAATCCGGAGCCGCCGGCAGGGCCCGGAGGAAGCGGCACGGCGGCCAGGGAGTCGCTGAGCACACGTGGACAGGCGGCGGGGCCGGGAGCGCCGTGGCGGGGAGAGGCCGGGTGGGAACGGATTCGATTCGCTACTGTGGCCTCATCCGCGGCAGCCGCTAACGGGCCGGGGCAGGAGGCTCTTGGTTTAACCGCCCTGCTCAGTTCATGGCAAGGGGCTCATTTTAAGCACATGGATAATCCCAGCCCAGCATCTGCCCTTCATTCGGGACCTGGGCAGAGGAGCCCCTGCGCTGGATGGGAACCCCGAGTGAGGATGGCGGCTCAGAGTAGCCCCCAGCACTGCCCCCGCCTCCCCCCTCTACTGCTCCCACTCCCACTCCCACACTCCAGCCAGAGCCTGCACCCCCTCCCACACCTGGGGGAGCGCCAGCGAGAGAGGGGCTGGAGTGAGTGGGGGCGGGGCCTTGGAGAAGGGGCGGGGCAGGACCAGAGCTTTGGGTTGGCTCAATTAGACCGTTGCCCGCTCGACGGGGTGGGCACGTGGAAGTCCTGTCCAGGCACCTGCAGCACCAGCTCGCTGGGCACCCGCCAACACTGGCACAGTGCCCCCCCAAAGTCAGCAGCTCCGGCTTGTGGGCAGAACGGGCAAAGGGCCCACAAGGGCCCGGGATTGCTGCCAGCCGGCCTCCCCCCCCCCGATGCTGACAGCCTTGCGTGCAGCCCTGGGACAGCAAAGCAAGGTGGCTCTGTGTGTGAATGGGACCCCCCCATGCACATCCCCAGAGATGGGCAGTGGCTGTCCTGCTCCCTGGCCCGTAAGGCTCTCCACGCTGACCCCGCTCCCACCCAGCACTGGCTTACCCACGGCCGGGCCGTTCCAAGAGGAGAAGCGGAGGCCGGGAGAGCTTACGGTGCCTGGTGGTGTGAGACGCCTCCATTTCGGTGCCACCTTCACCAGCCCCAATCTCCAGGAAGTGCCAAGGTCCCAGGCGGTGGGAATGGAGCCCAGGTCAGTCGTGTGTCTCTGGGCAGGGCCCCCCAGATCCCTTCTGAAAAGCTCTGGCCCCATGCCAGAGGCTGGGACGGGGGTGGCACGATGGGGAGAACCCGTCTCCGGCACTAGGGAACTCTCTCTTTCCCCTCTCTGCCCTCAGAGGCGCTGGCCCCATTCGCGTGGCGGAGGCAGGCCAGCTCCCAGCCAGGAAGGTTCGTGATTGAGCCGGGCGACCCTCGGAACCTTCTGCCGCTTTGCAGGAATCAAGTGGCTGAGCCAATGGGGGTGGGAGTGGGGGGGGGGGGGGGGGCTCTCCAGACATCAGCGGCACGGCCCTGCAGCTCCATCCACTGCAAGCCGGCTGCAGTCACCACCCTGCTCCACAGACCGAGCTGCCGTCGCATGCGCCGCGCCAGCAAAATGCTTAATGAGGGAACGGGCAGGGGCTGACAAATGATGGTGCCAGGGCAGGTCTCGGGGAGGCAGCGGGCTGAGGGAATTCAGCTACAACGGCACTAGGCACAGGTACTGGGTTGGGGAGACAACCCCAAATGCCAAGTATTTTTTTTGGGGGGGGGATGATTTTAGGCATTAATAGGCAACAGGTTTAAGACAAATCAAAGGCAGTGTTTCTTCATGTAGCGCACTGTTAACCCGTGGAACTCCTTGCCAGGGGATGTTGTGAAGACCAGGACTTTAGTGGGCTTCTAAAAAGAGCGAGATAAGTTCATGGATGAGAGGTCCATCGATGGCTATTAGCCGGGATGGGCAGAGAGGGTGTCCCCAGCCTCTGTTTGTCAGAAGCTGGGGAATGGGTGACAGGGAAGGGATCACTGGATGGTTCCCTGTTCTGTTCACTCCCTCTGGGGCACCTGGTATTGGCCACTGTCAGCAGAGATGACACTGAGCTCGGACCCAGCCTGGCCATTCTGATGACGTACCATTGGCTTCGGGGAAGGCTCAGCAGCTTAGGCCGGGCGCAGTAACTAGCCTTGGGGACCCGCCGGGCATTCAGCACCACGGACAGTGACAGCAGGGCCTGGCCGGGCTCACAGGCTCAGCCGGGGACTCAGCCGCAGGGTGGATGCCACAGACCCGTTACCGCATGATGGCCTGGGCTGGGAGCATGGCAGCCACGTCGGGGCCAGGGCTAAAGCCGCCCGCCCCGCTCGCTTTCCCCGCCGGAGAACCCCACAGCAGGCAGAACCAGTGGCCCTTGCTTTCCAAGGGGCAGGTCTGGCAGAGCAGGGGTGTGTGGGTCTGGGTCTGTCTGTGCTGCACTGCAGGGGGATCTGTTCTCATGCTTCTTTCAGCTGGCGCAGGCCTGCCAAGCCGGCAGCGTTGGGCCTGCTGGTTTCTGAAGCGCTGTCCACCCCAAGGCCTGGGGGAACCCCCGCCCCTCCTCAGGAACAAGCCCCCATCCCTCGCGGAGATCCACCAGGCGGCCCCGCTGGGCCATTCACAGGCACCTTCCTCCCCAGCCACAGGGCTTCCAAGCCCACCCCAGCCCGGCTGCTCCACCCTGCCTAAGGAGTCCCCCCTCAGCTTACCCGTCACAAAGTATCAGCTGCCAGCCAGCCGCTTGGCGTTTCAAGACCCCGGCACTGGGGAGGCTGGGACCGGCCTCGCCAGCCAGAGCTCACCCGTGGCTCGCACGCCCCACTGGAGGCAGACGGCCACACGCAGCCCGAGCGGTTAAACCGGTGCAGGGCCTAGCAAGTGGGCTGCAGGAGCGGCCGGCTGTGAGACTGTCCCCAGCGAGACGGGCTCCCGGGACGGGGGAGTTTTGCTCACGCCGCTTGTGTCCCTAGAACGCGTGGGGGGTGCTGCTGGCCCCGTCGCAGCGCTGGGACTGGCTGCAGAGGGGGCGCCTGGCTCGCACAGTCACTTGTGTGCAATCGGCACACGTCTCCCTTCCCGGGCCCTGGCTTTCCCGGGGAAAATAAACGACCTGGACAGAACCAGCAGAATCTGGCAGCCCCGCCTGTGGGCCACAGGAAACAAACTGGCTGCCGGCCTGGCACAGAACCCCGATGGGCCGCACGTGGGCCCCGGGCCGCAGGCTGCCCACCCCGGCATTCAAGCACATACAGCCCGCGTCCCCTTGGAGAAAGGCGCGTCGCAGGTGGGCGCAGCCTGGGAACATCCAGTTCCAGCCCCCACTGCCTGCAGAGGGGAGCCTGCGCCGTGTCCGCACCGTCCTCCTCGCCATGTATGTACGGAAACCTCCCCTAGAAGCCTGGAGAAGGGAGTTGGGGGCAGCGCCCCGCCTGGCTCCCTCGTTCCCAACGGCTCCCACCGTGGGATCGCGCCCGCCTCTTTCCTGCAGCGGGCTCACGTGCACGGCCCTCGTGAGCTCCCATGCGCACGAGGACAAAAGGGCTCGCTCGAGGGGCTGTGCCTAGCAGTGCAGCCGTTTCTCCCAGGGCGGGACCGAGTCCTGCGCTGAGCGGTGTCTGCGTGGGAACGCCCAGCGCCGTGCCCTGCCCATCCACAGCCACCCACCGCAGAGTCTGGAGACGGCAGAAACCCCCGGACATTCTCCACCCAGGCGGTTGCGTGGGGGACCCGTTGGCTCCTGACCCTTACGAGCTGGGGGTGGCTCCGAGGAGGGCTCAGTCCCTTCCCAAACTCTTGGTTAGTTTTGCCCTCTCAGTAGTTACGGTCTCAAGTCGTTTTATCCCTCTCAATGCCCGGTCATCTTTGAACCCCGCAACGCTCCTGTGGCTACGGTATCACCAAGCTGGATCCCCCAGGCTCACGCGGCCTTGTATTTCCTTTGCACACCGAGCCATCCAGGCAGACCCATGAGCCGCGAAAGGGCCAGCTGGAAGGCCCAGCTCGGCTCCCAACTCGGCTCCACGCACCATGTGCCGACAGAGGGCGGCTAACACAACCGAACACGGCAGGGCCATGGGATCGCAAACAGCCCCCCTGCAGCACCCCTTCCTTTGGAGTTAGGAAACTTTAGTCCATTAGTAAATGGCTCCTTCTGTTCGGCACAGACTCCCTCCCCGTCTTATTTATAAACTCAACTTCAGCCAAGAAAACCCACCACGTCAGGACCAATCAGTCTCCGGGAGCTGTGAATGGTCCTTTACTGACCCAGAACTAATCATAACAGAGGAGAACATTTCCATTACGCTCTAAGTGCTCGTTTATTAAACATATTTATGCACTTTGACTAGTTTAGGGGCGAGAGAGAGAGAGGGAGGGAGGAAGAGGAGAGAGAGAGAGAGAGAGAGAGAGAGAGAGAGAGGAAAAGAGGTGCTGCTGCTTTTTCCTTTGCTAAGTTTCCTTCTCCCTTAGGGGGGGATTCTAAGCACGGCTTGGGGAGAGAGGCTGTCCCGTGGCGCTGAGCCACAAAATCCGCCCCCACGGCCTGCCAGGCCTTCTCCAGTTCTCATGGCCAGCTGCCCAGCGGGCTCTCAGGCCAAGATGTTGGAGTCGTTCATAAGAACGGCCGGACTGGGTCAGACCAAAGGTCCATCTAGCCCAGTATCCTGTCTGCCCACAGTGGCCAGCACCAGGTGCCCCAGAGAGGGTGGACCAAAGACAACGATCAAGCAATTTGTCTCCTGCCTCCTTTTCCAGCCTCTGACAAACAGAGGCCGGGGACACCATTTTATCCCCTGGCTAATAGCCTTTTATGGACCTAACCTCCAGGAAATTATCTAGCTTCTCTTTAAACTCTGCTATAGTCCTAGCCTTCACAGCCCCCTCTAGCAAGGAGTTCCACAGGTTGATTACATGCTGTGTGAAGAAGAACTTTTTTATTAGTTTTAAACCTGCTACCCATTCATTTCATTTAGTGTCCTCTAGTTCTTCTATTATGGGAACTAATAAATAACTTTTCTTTATCGGCCCTCTCCACACCACTCATGCTTTTAGAGACCTCTATCATATCCCCCCTCAGTCTCTTTTCTAAACTGAAGAGTCCCAGTTGCTTTAACCTCTCCTCATATGGGACCCGTTCGCAACACTGGGGGTCGATTGGAGACCCCTGAAAGAGACCTGGCCCCTAACAATAGCTGCGCCCTCAGCCTATGGCAGGGGTGGGCAAAAGGGCCTCTGTGGTCCGGATGCGGCCCGCCAAGTGGATGGATCCAGCCTGCAGAGGCCCTGCTGCTCCCCTGCCCCCAATCCAATCAGGGCCTGGGGGTGACGGAGCTGCGTGAAGTTTCCTTCGTCCTGCCCCAGCCCTGGGAGGAGCCCGTGGTACTTCAAAGTGCCACATGCTCCTTGCAGGGTGGGAGGCGGCTTCTCGCGCTCCCCCGCCCCCAAGCCCTGATTGGCCGGGGGGTGGGGGAGTGTTCCAAGCCTCTTCCAGGGCATGGGTGCCTAGTGGGAAGGGGGGGCATGATCTGGGGGTGGGGTAGCCCCGCCCCTTCTGGGGGGGCCCAGGGCTACTTCAAACATTTTTGAAGTGGCCCTCGGGCAAAAATTACTGCTCACCCATGGCCTACGGCATCTCCAGACACAGCCCAAAAATGAGGGCAAGGTGGAAGAGTCTTCTTGCCACCTGGGTAGCATCCCCACTGCGCCTGGCAGGTGGCCTCTGTCCCTGGCGGAGGGCACCACACACAGCTCCGGAAATGCCCGCCAGGTGGCAGCCCAACACGGTCAGCGTGTCCACTGCAAGCGGAGAATTGGTTTCCCTCATTCCGGTGTGGGCCAGAGGGATGAAAGGGTGGGGGCGGGGGGCCGAGAGGGAACCGTGTGTGTGTGGGGGGGGGGGAAGGCTTACACTTCTCAAAGAGGACTCGTCACTTCTCCACTCCTCCCTCCACCCACCCACCGTGCCTCACCCGTGGGGCCGTCCTTAGCCAGACGCAGAATGCTCGGCTGCGTGGGGCACCTGAAAATTTGGGGCACCGCTGGGTCTTAACGTCCCCCCTCCCGCCTCTTTCTCTCCCTGCTCTGTGGCTCCGCTTCCTCCGGAGAGCATCTCGCTACCTTACCAGTGGCAAAGCCGGCCGGAGCGCTTAGCCGAACACCCACCCTGGGAAAGAGCCATTGGGGGGGGGGGGGGGGGGCAGAGAAGCCATTCCACAGGCTGTTTCTGAATTGACTGTGATGTCGACAGGACCGGCGTTTAAAAGTTGCTTTATAAATCGCTCACCTCGCTACAAGTTCGGCAGCCCTCCCCTTCTCCCTGGGCTGCCTTCTGCAGGGGGCTGGGACACATTTGGGGAGCAGGGGTGCGGAGAAGCATTGATCCAAACTGTGAATTCTGGATAGCATGGAAACACTTCCAGCCAGCACCCCCCGCGCCCCTAATTCCAGCCTATATGGCCGTCGGGCACAGGGCGCCAGCTGAATAGTGCTGCCTCGGGCCCCATCAATCCCACGGACAGCCCTTAGCCTCACAGCCACAGCGGTGCCAGCTAGGACGCCGATCGCCGGCGACGCTTCTGCCTGAGCAGCGAGCTTTGAAAGACGCTTCCCTGCCCTGCCGGGCTCTCCGGTCCTGCTAGGGCCGACATGGAAACCAGGGGAAGGTGGGTTTGTTTTTACGGAAAGACGGAGCCCAGATCACTTGGCACCTCTGGCGGGTTCCGCCTGCTGGGCCGGTTGCACCAGGGAATACATAATTCATGGCAACCTGCTACCAGCACAAGCCACATGCGATAGATGGGGAGGGGCAGCATGCGGGGAGGTGGTAGGGGCTGCAGTTAGAAGCAGCCGCCTGTGGAGCTGGTGGACCCCATGACAATCTATAGCACCGATTCCCCACTCAACACACCTCTCGTCTATTCATAGAGTCATAGAACACTAGAGCTGGAAGGGATCTCGAGAGGGCGTCAAGTCCAGCCCCCTGCCCTCATGGCAGGACCAAGCACCATCAGGTGTGTCCAACCTGCTCTGAAATACCTCCAGGGATGGAGATTCCACAACCTCCCTGGGCAACTTATTCCAGGTGTTTCACCACCCGGACAGGTAGGAAGTTTGATAAACCCAACCTCAGCAGAAAGTGGGACCCTTCCCTCCACTTTCTGGCCTGCATATTTAGATCTGCCTCTGGAAATTTCCACTACATGCATCTGACGAAGTGGGTCTTTGCCCACGAAAGCTTAGGCTCCAATACATCTGTTAGTCTATAAGGTGCCACAGGATTCTGCTCATCCAGAAATATAACGTATGCCATCATGTGCCAACAATGTCCGTCTGCTAAGTATATCGGACAAACGTCTCAGACACTTCGCCAAAGAAGCAATGCACACAAAACAGACATCAGACAGTTTCACAAAGAAAAAACAGTTTCTTGCCATTTCACCAGACTGGGCATTGTCTCAACGACTGGATTACCTGCATCTTGCTTCAAAGAGATTTTAACACAAGACTTTAAAGAGAAGCCTCTGAACTGTCAATCATGCTTAAATTTGACACTTTATGAATGAGCTTTAACAAAGATGCTAATTATCTACCCATTACAAAGATAGCTTCCCCAATTATCACCTCTAATATCGTCTCAGACATTAACCTCCCCCCTCATCCCCCCTCTGTTCTAAAATCTGATTTGTCTATTTTATGTGTGTTCATTTTTTTGATTGTATCTCTTTGGTATATATGGTTGTGCCAATTTTCTTCCACTGTTTGATCTGAGGAAGTGGGTCTGGCCCACGAAAGCTCATCACCTAATAAACCAAGATGGTTTAGTCTTTAAAGTGCTACATAGACCTGTCTTTTGTTTCAACAGGACTCCTTGTTGCTTTTGCAGATCCAGACTAACAAGGCTACCCCTCTGATACTTGTCAAACGCTCTCAACACTCCCATTCTGTCTAGCCTCGACCCAGAGGGCCAAGCCCCCCATCTTGTATTAATGGTGCCCCCAGGAGGGAAGGTCGTGCTAGGAGCCTGTTCCAGGACCCCACAGAGAGCAAAGCCCCACCAGGCTGGCTCAGTCACAGAACAACTTCACAGCCCTGGCTGGCACTTGCCTGCCCTGCTCTCCTCTGGCAGGTCTCAGCTGGCAAGGCCCCTTTCAACCACTCCATGGTCTAAACTCCCTCAGTGTACACACCCCAGCCAACGGCATGGCCCCAGCCTGGCTCTACGTAACCACCGCCGGGCGGAACGGAACCTGGAACCTCCGGAGCTTAGTGCAGGAGCTGCTACGGCTTGAGCTATAAAGCCAGCTGGCTTGGGGCTTAGGCTGTAGAGCTCCCTCATTTGTATCTCACGCTGTACGTGGGCTACGTGCTGCTGCATGGGACAGTGACCCACGCCCAGTAGGCATGTGGGTTACATCTGCCCCCCACTCATCTCTCTGCCCCTCCATCACACCGTCGCCCCCTGGTGGCCAGGGCACCATCTCCCCCACCGTTCCTGCCCTCCAGGACAGCCCCATTGCAAAGCTTCGCTGACACCACCCCTTCCTTCCCTCAATTTCTGCCCCTTCGGCTGTGTATTTCCATGTGCCGCGGGAGGGTCTCAGGTCTCCCCCTGTGGGGGACACGGGCTGCTCCGAAACGACCGGCGATTGCCTGGGAGGGGAGGGAAGAAGCAGAGGCCTAGGTCCCAGCATGCCATGGCGCACACTGGCCCCAGCGGGCGGCTGCAAATAAGCCGGCACCTGCAGCTGAAGTGGCTCGTTTGCGGGGAGATTAATTGCCGTGTCATCAGCTATGCCAGGTGCCCGGGAGAAGGATCTGATGTATAAGGCGGAAATAACCAGCCGGCCCCTTCCCATTAGCACAGCCTTGGCCCCGGGAGCCTTCGCCCTGCCTGGGAAGGGGGGGGGGGGAGCCGGGGAGAGATCAGTGTTGAGTGACGGGCCAGTGTTAACCAGGTGTCAATGCAGCAGCTGCGGCCAGGACGGGCCAGAGTTCCCACTGGTGTCAATTTGCTCTCCTCAGAGGGTGGTGTCGGCCGAGCTGTGCCCTTGCCCCTGGCAGGGACTGCAGCCCATCCCGACACCGCGCTTATTAAAAAACCGAGCCCTCTTCCTCCGACTTCCCTGACTCCGGGAGTCGGAGTGTGAAGTCCTCCAGCACAACAGTATTTTGACCTTGCGTTGAAATAACTGCCTGCTGTGTAGACAAAGCCTGACAGATCTATAAAATCATCACAGGCGTGGGCAAAGCGAGTAAGGAAAAGTTATTTACTTGTTCCCATCACGTAAGTACTAGGGGTCACCCGATGAAATGAATAGGTAGCAGGTTTCAAATAAACCAAAGGAGGTTTTTCTTCACGCCGTGCACTGTCAACCTGTGGAACTCCTTGCCAGAGGATGTGGTGAAGGCCAGGACTTTAACAGGGTTCAAAAAAGCACTACATAAATTCATGGAGTGGTCCATCAATACTTATTAGCCAGGAAGGGTAGGAATGGTGTCCCTAGTCTGTTAGAAGCTGGTAATGGGTAACGTGATGATTCTGTTTTTATTTACTCCCTCTGGGGCACCTGGCACTGGCCACTGTCAGCAGACAGGAAACGGGGCTAGAGGGGCCTTTGGTCTGACTTTTCTGATGCTCTTACTCTGCTCTGTCAATTTCCTACTGTTCACTCTCATAGGCCACCTTCATGCCACAAGTGCCAGGAGGCCACGGCAAAGACGCTTCCTACCATGTGGGAAGGGGGTTCCCATCCAGCAGCCCTCCTCCCCCCCAGGATGATGACCAGTGGAGAGAGGCCTTCATCCATCGACCCAGCAGGCTCCACGCCCGGGCTGGGAGGGAGTGGCAGAGCTACCACGCTCACGTGGCGGAATTATCACACCCCCACGAAATGCAGCTATGCCAGCTTCACTCCTAGGTGCAGGCCCGCCCCACGATTTATGGGGCAGCCAAACGGGAGAGGCAGAAGGGCCTGTGGGGACATCACAGCAGAGGGACAAGGTCCTAGACAGCAGACTGGAGGGAAGGGCCCAGAGCGGATTGGGCAGAGCTCTGTGCCTAGCCTTCAACTGTCCACCACTCCCAGCCACGCTCCCGCTGGGTGCTTAGGAAACGCTCCGTACCTCCAGCAGCAATTAGAGACAGGGACCATACGAACCGGGCAGCACCTTTGTACCCAGACAGGGGGGTGCGGCCCTGTCCCCTATGCAAATCTCAGCTCTTACGTGTCAGCCCATTGGGTACCTTTGTGAGACAGCAACTACATACAGTGTGGGGTGCAACAGCAGGACCTGGTGGGAGGGTATCGATTTACGATGGGAGCCACTTGGGTTCCACGCCTTACTCTGCCACTTCCTGGTGGCCTTGGGCATGTCACTTAGCCTCTGCTCCCATGATGAGGTGCCCAGACACGACAGCGATGGGAGCTGACTACTGACACCTCTGCGGGGCAGCAGTTGTAGCATGAGGCAGACCTCAGAAGGCAGATCCTGTGCCCCACCCAAGCCCTGCTCCAGGTACTGAGAGGGGCAGTCCCAAGAGTCTTGGCCCAGGCCTGAACAAGGCAGCAGAGGCTGGCACCTCGCATTGGTGGCTGGGGCGCTGCAGCCAGCCAGGCTGGAACTGGCCTTGTAGCAGGCTGACCCCCCCTCCCCCTCAATCTCCTGCGGCTCTGAAGTAAAATCCCTCCGCGTTATTTAAAAGCAGCAGGCCTACAAAAGCGGCGGCAGCTCGGCCCCGGCTCCGGGCGGCTCACCCCTTTCTAGCCCCGCACCCTCTGAAATATTCAACAATGCGAGTGTGTCTCAAGGCGCAAAACGCACTTACCGTTCTGTAGCCAGGCGGCCGGGCCGGGCCCCCCCGGAGCCACCCTGTCCATTACGGCTGAGATGGAGCCGCGCGCGCCGCCGCCGTTTGAGAGGGGTCAGTGCATTCCCTGGGCAGTGACCTCCCGCTGCCTTTCCAGGCCCAGCCCTCGCACCCATCCCGGCAGGGCCCTGGGGCGAGTGGAGAAGGGGGCCAGAGATGGGAAGTTAAGTGCTGAGAGGAAAAGGAAGGGGGGGGGGGCGGGGAGCTTGCTTATGAGGAGAGGCTGAGGAACTTGGCCGTATTTAGTCTGCAGAAGAGAAGGATGAGGGGGGATTTGGGGGCAGCCTTCAGCTCCCTGAAGGGGGGTGCTAAGGAGGATGGAGAGCAGGGGCAGTGGGTAAAGGCAGGGCTGGGGGTGAAGTCCCCAGGCCCACTCCACAGGAGCCAAGCTGCCCCCCCCCCCCCCCCCCGCACCACAGGGAGAGAGGAAGGAGCAGACCCAGCCTCCCTGGCCCTGGAGCACGGCCCTCGGGGGGAAGCAACCGTCAGCCTTCTGGGATAGGAGAATGAGGGGGGGGGCTGGCGGTGGGGGAAGGCAATGCCTCCCCTTGTCTAGGATACCTGCAGCCCCTGAGGGAGAGAGGCTGTTCTCAGTGGGGGCAGGTGGCAGAACCAGGAGCAATGGTCTCACGTTGCAGTGGGGGAGGTCGAGGTTGGATATTAGGAAAAACTCTTTCCCTAGGAGGGTGGGGAAGCCCTGGGATGGTTCCCTGGGGACGGGGTGGAATCTCCATCCCTAGCGGTTTTAAGTCCTGGCTTGACAAAGCCCTGGCTGGGATGATTGAGTTGGGGTTGGTCCTGGTTTGGGCAGGGGGCTGGACTCGGTGGCTCCTGAGGTCTCTTCCCACCCTAGGATTCCGTGGCGCCTTGGGGAGGGGCTGGACACATTCAAGGCCGCCGGAACCGGGTCCGGCAGGGCATCAGGTCAGGACTTCGCCTCAGGCAGCAGCCCCACATAGTATTTGAGGCCTGTACTTAAGGGACCCCTCCCCCAGGACAGCCAGTTCTCAGGTTTCGCTGCTTGCTTGCCTACCTCGCTGAGGGGTAGCAAAGCATTTTGTCTCTGCGTGATCTGGTTGCCCTCACTCGGGACACCACAGCGCTCGGCAACATGGAGCCAGAGTGCGAGCCTGGCTGCACTTTCTGCAGGCTGCCATCTGGGAGGTCCATCGGGGGGCTGTCAGTATCCAGGAGGCCCTGCGGGAGAGCTTCCACCCTGAGGAGCACTAAGAGCCTCCCTGGTCCTCCCCACTGGGGGCTTGTGCCTCATTCCTCCCTCACGTCCTTCCACTTACCCCTCCCTAATGTTAAATATAATACATGTATTTTCATGAACACAACCTCTCTTTATTTAACAAAACTGGGGAGGGAATGAAACTCTGGTGAGACTGGGGAAAGGAGGCGGGAGAGGGGAGAAGAGAGGGTGGGAGAGGGGAGGGGGAAACCTGGAAGGAGGCAAGGGGAAGAAGGGGGAGGGGAAGCTCAAGGTCTTGCCGGACCAACTTAATTTTCATGAAAACCTGCTCCTGGGTTTGCATGTGGCCTTTGGTGGCCAGGCTGGCAGCCATCCTGCCATAGACAGCCGTGTTCCTCCGTCTAGTGTGCAGATCGTAGACGTTGGGGGCATCCCCCCCAAACCTGAATACACTTCATGATCTCCATCCTGAACCAGGAAGGCACCCGCCTTCTCCGGGCCCTGGCAGGCTCCTGGGGACTGGCAGACTGGTCCTGGGGAGCGGTGGAGGGCTGGCTGCCTGTGGCTTCCTGGCTCATGTTTTGGGGCCACTGGGTCAGGGGCAGCGACTGTTGGCTCTGGGCTGGCAGGCTTGGAGCTGGCACAGGCACTGTGGCCAAAGTCAGCCCCTTTCAGGGCTCCGGGGAAGGGGGGAGGGGGAGGAGTGTTCCTGGTTGAGGCTGGAGTGGCCACCAGGGCACCCTGGGAAGGCTGGAGGCCCCCTATTTCGATATAAGTGTCTACACAGCACGTATTTCGATTTCGCTATTTCGAATTTGGCGTTATTCCTCGTGGATCGAGGTTTACCGAATTCGAAATAAGCGCGCCGCTATTTCAAAATTTCAAATGATTTCGAATTTACTGGCCGTGTAGATGCTAGGAAAGTTATTTCGAAATAACTTCCCAGTCGCTAGCATGATGCCCTCGGCCAAGCCCCCGTGTTGCCATAGTCATCGGCGCGGCCTTGGCTCTTCGCCCCGCCTGGGTGACTCGCCTCAGGCAGCCACGTGCTAAAAAAAGGCCTTTGGGTCAGCACTTTCCAGCCCTAAGCAACCGGAGGGTTATTGCTTGGTCGGCATGGGGGCTGCAGCCACCCCATCCTGGGCCTCTCTCTCCAGCTCACGCCCCTGCCCCTGCTCCTGCCTGGGGGGTGGGGACCCCCACGGGGCAGCTGTTGAGCTGGGGGACCAACGAGCCGAGCAGCAGCGCAGCGGCAGGGCAGCGGGAAGGCCCGACATGTAGCCGAGCTGAGATTTTGCCGGCAATTGGCCAGCTGGGGCCGACCCAAGGCCTGGGCGGTTATGGGTCTAGCACCAGAGCGGAGCCCTGAGCTCACAGAGGACCCCCCCATCTGCCCCGGCACGGAGACCCCTTTGGGGACATAATCCCTCTTGCTCCGCCACCGAGGCCCAACCCCCGTCCTGCTGCCCCACCTGTACAGCAGCCCTGGGGGGGAGGGGAAGATTGTCCCCCCCAGCGTGCTCCATGTGACTCCCCCAAAGCGACTAAGGGCTGTTCTGCAAAGGATGCTGGGAGGAGAAGGGAAGCCGCTGGAGTCCCCGAGGGGCGGGAGGGGGCGCTCTGGAATAGGTGCTCACTAGGGTGGGGGTAGGTATCACCCCTCCCCCCATCTACGTCCAGGCCTGTGCAGAGCCACCCACGCCCCCTTCTCAAAGGGAGAGCGTTAGCAACTCTCCCGCCAGGGCATTGACTGTTTGGGGGTGCAGGCGGCTGGGGATCCGGGCCCCAAGATCTGGCACGCAGCACCATCCCTGCAATGTTCCCGCTAAACTTTGCCGTCCATGTGCGGAATACATTTTCTGGGCACCGAGGCACATGCAAGTGTGCACCGCTAGTAGCAACACACACCTAGCTGCGAGCACTCTGCACAAGCGCCCACCTTCTAGGAACAGAGCATCTCTGCCCCCCCCCCCCGACTGCCCTGGGGCTGTGTGGGTAGCACATGGCCCTTGGAAAGAGCTGGGGACCCTGGCCAGAGACAAGCTGGGAGCCCATGGCATTAGCCAACACCCAGCTGACACTGCCTGGCAGCCAGGGGGCCTCCCCATCGCACTAGGCAAGTAACTTCATGCACCAGCCCGTGCCTGCAGGGGTCACCCATATAACGTGCACGGTGGACCTCTCTCACGGAGGATAAAAGTCCTACTACTGCTAACAGCGGAGAGGAGCCTCCTTTAGCTGGAGTGACGAGGATGCAAGACTCCTGGGTTCTAGCCCGTTTTGCTGCGGCCTCACCTTGCAGTTTGGCTGCCCACTCCCCCCCACACAAAAAAAAAAACCTCGCACTGTGCCTCAGTTTCCCCATCTGCAAAATGGGAACCTTAAGGCTTGGTTTGCCCTGGAGGCACCAGACACATGGAGTTGGTGGTGAGCACTTGTGATTCATCAGCATTCGGAGGGCTCTGCTCCTGGCCCCGTGTGCCGGGAGGAGTGGAAGGAGGTAAAGGGCCTGGATTTCAGCCCTCCCGCCCCTTAAAAATGGCCCTGCACCACTGCTGCCAGTTGTCGGCCATCAGTAATGACTTCATGGGGCCAGCCAGCATGTACCAGACCGTGGCCTCTGCCCCAACCCGATCCGTAGGCATCTTAACTAGATGACGCTGGTGTGTGCAGCTGCCTTAACCCTCGCGCCCCCATGGCCGTCTGCTTCGCAGGCCAGCGAGCGGAGGCACCGTTGTGCTAGGATCAAGGGTGAGGTTTGGGAAGGGGGAAAGGTTGCTAATTAAGGAGAGGCAGCTGCATGGAGATCCTTGGCTATAAAGCACTAGAGACAGGGCAGGCGGGGGAGGGGTTTGATGGCAAGAAGGGCCCAGCCCCTGAGCCAGCGCCCCACTTGTGTCCCCGCCCCCCATCCAGCCCCTTGCAGACGTTGCCTCTCGCTCCCGCCCACCGGAAGGCAAGAGGGGGAACCACAAATGGCGCATCCCGAACGCTCCATTCCCCGCGAGACCGGCAAGGGGGGGGGCAGCGCAGCTGCGCTCTTCTAGCACTTCCCAGCTGGAACGAGCTTCCCTGCTCCGTGCCCAGCACACACACACGCCGCCCGCCCCCGAGCCGGGAAGCCCGGCGCGCTTTTGGCAGAGGGGGAAACTGAGGCAGGGGCACAGACGACGGCGACTGGCAGGACCCACCGGGGAGCCCAGACGGGTGGGCACAGAGCCTTGCTAGCCCTCCCATGCTTCGGCAGGCCTGGTCTTCGACACCGGTGCGGGATCACTTTGACTCCAGCCATTCTGAGCAAACAGGGGACTGGGGGGGACGGACGGGTCCATGCAGGTATTGGGATGAGTAGCAGCCCAAAGGGGCGTTCCCATGGGGGAAGGGGATACATGCTCACTGGCCGCCGAAGGAGGCAGCCCTGGTTTCAGGGAGGAAGGGGGGCTATGGTAGGGGCACACTGACTCTGCAGCATGGGGAGCTTTGGGGGCACATCTATGAAGGCCACAGGGGCTCCACATCCCACAGGCCCCCTGAAGAGGGAGCAACGGGGGAAGGGCAATTCACCACACCAGCTTCATTTCCAGCCATTCTCTGACTCACCTGCCACTTCCATGGGGAGCAAGCAGGCGCCATCCTCATCCCCTCTCACCTGCGGCTCATTTCAGAGACAACTGGCAGGGGGAGGAGTAATCTCTGCCCTTTTATAGCCACTGCTGCCTGTGGGGGTGGGGCTTGGAGCAGCCCATCCAATAGAAAATGAAAACTGGCAGATTCCTAGACCCTATTGGCTGGAAGGGGCAGGGAGGCCAGCCCGCCACATTTAAAAGATGTCGGTGAGGCGTCAGCGGGGGGCTGACCAGCTGTGATGGGGGGGAAGCTGCTGGGAGCCCAAGGTGGCTGGGAAAGTTGGGCCCAGGTTTCCAGCTGGGCAGAGCTGCCTTGAAGCCATCAGGTCTGATTGGCAGCAGCGCCCCTAAGATCAGACTTGGGGCCAGTCATGGGGCCTGGGTGGGGGGTGGCCTGGAGAACTAACTCAGCCCCTGGAAAGCACAGTCGTTCCGGTGCCACCCCCAGGAGCCTTCCCGGCCCAATTTCCATCTGACCCCACGGCCACACCAACGCTGCCCTGAACCGGTCCCGCTGCAAAGCCTGCTGGGTACCTCGCTCAGCCTTCCACACGCAGCGGCTGCAAGCAGGAGCAATTTGGCAAGGCTGCAAGGCATTCTGGGACAGCAGTGGAACCACTGCAGTGCATTCTGGGACATTTGGCACCGCTGCCGCTGCACCGCTGCCGACCTGTTGAAGGACAGTGCCTTCTGGGAGACGTGGCACAGCCGCCAACAATGTTCCCTCTATTTTTTCCATCTGGGTGCAGAATAAATTTTTTTCTGTGCACCCAGGGATGTGCACCGCCAGGAGAAACACAAGCTGCTGATGGTGGGCATGCTGCTTACAGGGAACACTGGCGACCACTGCATTACGGGCCGGACTAATTGAAGGGTTCCAGTGCATTCGGGGAGATGTGGTGAGGTTTGCTGTCACGCTGGGGCAGTGGCAGGACGAGTTGAGTCGGGGCGGCCCATCCCCGGGCGCGCTGGCAGAGCTGGCGGAATGGGACCATCTGAACCCAGGGAGGGGCCATCGTGTGTGGACACAAACGCTCCCTTTCCACTGAGACGGCCCCAAAAGCCTCTGCCCTGCCCCCGGGGGAGGCGTCCCATTGAGAGAGCCCTTCCCTCCCCAGAGCCAGCCGCCTCCGGGAAAACCCACTTGTGGTGTCACAGGCCCGCACCTCCCCCCCAGCGTGTTCCCATCCAACCCCTTTCTCTCATCGGCCCCCCCAGGCCCAACCGGCCGAGTGGGGGCAGCCTCGCAGGTTGAGCTCTGGGCCCCGCTTCCGGCAGACTCCTCGCCGGGCGGGCACCGGGCAGCCCTTGTGGGCACCTCGCTGGGCTCCAGAGGGCAAGGCAGCAGCATGATCTCAGTGGGATAAGAGGCACAGTGTGTGTGTGGGGGGGTGTCGCACCTCCAGGATCTGGGTCCAGACGCTCCTGCTGCCTGAGCCCGTGCCCACCAGGTTGTGTGGTGCGTTGCCCCTGCTCCTGCTCCCCACCAACGGCCAGCGGAGGGGGCTGGCTGGAGCAATCCCCCAGGGACCCACGAGCAATGCAAACCTCCAGGGTCTTCGTGCAACTAGCTCCCGGGCCGCAGGGAAGCATGAAAAGGAGCCAGGAGTTCCGTCCAGGGCTTATGGGGCTTGGCGGGCGCATGGTGTGACGCCGCGGGGGGCTGTCTGCTCTGTGACCCAGTGCCCTCCCGCGCTGTGAGGTGCGATTCCCACGGGCTCACCCACACGTGTATTAGCCCCACACCTCGGCCCAGCCTGGGCACATAACAAGGCTCTTTCCCCAGGGGAGAGACACAGGGAGGGGGGCGGAGGCGAACTCCTGGTTTGGGGGCAGGGTCTGGGAGCGAGGAGTCCTGGGCTGGAACCCTGAAGGAAACAGACTAAGGAGGGGCTGGAATCGAGGGGCCCAGGGACCCATCTCAAGGGGGCTGAGGCAGCCTGGCCCAGACTCCTGTAGACACGTCACGTCTGTGCTGGGCTGTGTCCTGGAGGAGCAATAAACCCCCCTGCTCTACTGCCGGGCGGAGTCTGTTCTTGCTGCTACGGGGGTGCAGGGTCGGGGGAACCCGACTCGCCGCCACACACGGCCTGTGTTCTGCCACCAGGGATGGTGCCGGAGGCGCGGGGCAGAGCGAACAACCGCCCAGCTTGGGGCCTGGCCTCACTGCAAGCCCCCAACCCGGCCAAGACCTAGGATCCCCCTGGCCACGGCCCTCGCCTGGCTCTCAAACGGCGTGGTCCTCTGTGGGCACCCCTCCCGAGCCCCGCCACTGCAGGGCCGAACCCCTCGGCCTGAGCCCCACATCCCTCGGCCTGGCTGAGCCCATCCGCTTCCAGTTCACACCATCCCACCGGGCCCGTGGCCCCAGGCCCGTGCGTGTGCTCCCTGGGGTGGCGGTGCCCCAAGGCCATGGCAGCAGGGGTGGCAGGGCAGCGTGTCGCCCGGCCTGGCCCACAGAGGCACTTCACAGCAGGGCTCAGAAACCCCACAAGGGCTGCCTGGGGGCTTGGGCTGCCTGCCCTGCACCGTACACACCAGTGGCTCCCTGGCACCCACTCTGGCTGCTGCACCCTGCCCAGAAACCAGCAAGGGGACAGGCGGGGGGTGTGGAGGGCACACAGACCCCTAGTGACAGAGGGGAGGAGGGAGCACGGCAGGAAAGGGGCAGCCCCCCCCCCCCCCGGCCTCGCCCAACACCAGCGCGGCCGGGCGTTTGCGACGTTCCTCGCACGCTCACCCGACATTTCCACCCACCCGCCTTTGGGCATCTCCTCGCACTGCACCCCCACCCAGCGCTAGCAGCAGCGGGCGGGAGCCGACGGGGAGGGGCCACCCCCCCACGATGCACCCCCAGCTGGACCCCAGGCCGGGAGCCCGAGCAGGCCTCCCTTGCAGCAGGAGCTGGCCGGCAGGGGCTCTGCTTGCCCCCTGCCCTGCCTGGCACAGCCGGCTCATGCCCTCCACCCCCCAGCGCAGCCCACGCCACCCCTCCCCCGCAAAGGAGGCCCGCGCCCTCGGCGGCAGCGATCCACAGCGTGAACTTTTATTTTCAACAAAGACAGCGCCTGCCCCGCGGGATCGGAAGGGGGGAGGGGGAGGGGAGGGCCCCCTCCCGCCGGGGGGAGAGGAGGCGTGGAGGTCTGGAGGAAGAACGGTGGCAGGAGAGGCGTGTGGCGCGGCGGGGCGGCTTCGCTGGGCTGGGCCGTGGCTCCCAGGTGCACACGGTGCCCTGCGTGACGCGATGCCCGGGTACAAAAGAGTTCAGAGCCGGCTCCCCGGCGTCCCCGCAGGCCGCGCCGCCCGGCCAGTGTGCGTGCGCGGGTCCCTGTGCGCGTGTGAGCGGGTCTCCGGGGGGCGCGCGGCCCGGCAGGGACCTCGGCGGGAGGGAGGAGAAGAAACGAAAGCCCACAACGAAAGGCGAAAGGCGGCCGGGGACGCCCGGGCCCACCGGGCGGGAGGAGCAGACTCCAGTGGCCGGACGCGAGAAACCAACCCCCCCCCCCAAAGGAAAACAAAATGCGATTGTCCAGTTTGTGTGTCCGTCCCGCCGGGCGGGGCGCCCCCGGCTCACACCTCCGTCTGGAAATCCCCTTCGGACACCTCCAGGCTCCCGCGGGGGCGCTCCCAGCTGGCGCAGTGCAGCTCCAGCTTCTCCCGCCGCTTGGGGGGCAGCGAGTTCAGCGTCATGGCCTTGAAGGTGCTCCAGCTCCTCTGCTGCGGCTCCTCCGGGCGGGGGGCCTCCTGCGAGGGGCAGAGGAGGAGACGAGGCTGGGGGGTGACCGGGCCAAAGCGCCGGGAGAGCTCCGTGCGCCCCCTCTCAGCCTGCTCTCCGGAGGCCGCTCGTGGGGGGCTGGGGCTGCTGGCTCCCTGGCGCTCCGGTGACACGGCCAGTACTAGCCAGGGTCTGGCTACTCAGCCTGGTAGCACAGAGCCAGGGAGGGGCAGCCCCTAGCCAGCCTGGCAGTGTCACGGGGCTTCAGACTGGGTAGGAGCCCACAGGGTGTCCGGGGCAGGCCACGGCCGGCGTAAGGGCCCTGCCACCAGAGTGCCCCGCATGCCTGCCAGAGGGGCCCGTGGCCTGAGCAGAACGTGGCACCCGCTTTGCACTGCTGTGACGGGCCCCGGGAGCAGAGGGCAGCGGGGAGTCAGGGCCGGGCAAGAAGGGGCTGGAAAGGCCCCCGCTTCCCACAGCACTCCTGTTCCCTGTGTAGGGACGGCCAGCAGGCTCTGGACCAGAGCAGATGGCTGGGGCAGAAGGGGCATGCCCAAGGGCGGGCAGGACGGGACATGTGCCGGAGGGTGGACAGGCAGGACAGGGTGCATGCCCAAGGGCGGGCAGGACAAGGCACATGCCCAAGGGAGGGTGGACAGGGTGCATGCCCATGGGTGGGCTGGCAGGACGGGGCACGTGTCTGAGGGTGGGCGGGTAGGACAGGGTGGGTGCCCGAGGGCGGGCGGGCAGGAGGGGCGCAAAGCGTGGGATGACACGCATGAGATGGCGGGAGCCGGGGCAGGGCACCCGGAGAGCCGCAGGCGGCAGGACAGCATGCAGAGATGGGGCACACGACACTTACGAGGGGGTGGAGACGGGGTGGGGGGGTGATGAGGATGGACAGACAAGCTGGGAGGCTTTGCATGAGCTACGGGGTCACGACCGGCATGGCGGGAGGCCTTCCTCCTGCAAGGGACAGAGCGAGGATGAGGATGGGGACTGCAGAGGGAACCGGGCGGGGGGCGGCCTGGCACTTACGCTGGGCATGCTCTTCTCTCCGCAGCCCGAAGAAACGCTCCACCGCTTCTCTCTCTGGGGGGGAAGCACAGCTGGGGTCAGGTCCCTAAATCACAGACCCCCCTCCCTGCGGCTCGGCCCCCGGCACCGGCTACAGGACGCCACCCCCCCAGGCTGTGAAACACGACACCCTGCTCTCGACTCGACCATCTGCCGAAGCCCAGTGCGCCGGGTCCCTCCAGCTGGGGAGACCACGGGAAGGTGGCCCAGCGGCCCCAAAGCAGAATGGCCTGACAGTGCTGGGGCGGGGTGGCGCCAGCAGGGGGCGCTGCTCTACGCACACTGGGTGCCCAGAGGGCTTGCAGATGGACCAGCCCAGTGGCTCTCAAAGCCTCCCCTCCCCCAGGGCTGAAGCCTTTGGGCTTCCACTTTGGCCCCCTCAGCCTGGGGCTTGGGTGGGCTGAGGCGTCAGTGCCCTCTTGGGGTGTGGCAGGAGTTTCTGTTGTCAGAAGGGGGTCGCGGGGCAACGAAGTTTGAGACTCCCAGAACTAGCCTCAACAAGCAACGCTGGGGGCGGGAGGTGGGATGTTTTAAATGCACTGGCTGCAATGCCAGCCCCCGCCTCCCCAGCAGGGGGCGCTGCAGAGAGAGAGAGATGGAAGCACGGGCCGTGGGGAGTCCCCAGCGGTGCCGGTCCCAGCCTCCCCCAGCAGGAGGCGCTGCAGAGAGAGAGAGATGGAAGCACAGGCCGTGGGGAGTCCCCAGCGGTGCCGGTCCCAGCCTCCCCCAGCAGGAGGTGCTGCAGAGCGAGATGGAAGCACAGGCGGTGGGGAGTCCCCAGTGGTGCCGGTCCCAGCCTCCCCCAGCAGGAGGCGCTGCAGAGCGAGATGGAAGCACCGGCCGTGGGGAGTCCCCAGCGGTGCCGGTCCCAGCCTCCCCCAGCAGGAGGCGCTGCAGAGCGAGATGGAAGCACGGGCCGTGGGGAGTCCCCAGAGGTGCCGGTCCCAGCCTCCCCCAGCAGGAGGCGCTGCAGAGCGAGATGGAAGCACCGGCCGTGGGGAGTCCCCAGCGGTGCCGGTCCCAGCCTCCCCCAGCAGGAGGTGCTGCAGAGCGAGATGGAAGCACAGGCGGTGGGGAGTCCCCAGTGGTGCCGGTCCCAGCCTCCCCCAGCAGGAGGCGCTGCAGAGCGAGATGGAAGCACGGGCCGTGGGGAGTCCCCAGTGGTGCCGGTCCCAGCCTCCCCCAGCAGGAGGCGCTGCAGAGCGAGATGGAAGCACCGGCCGTGGGGAGTCCCCAGCGGTGCCGGTCCCAGCCTCCCCCAGCAGGAGGTGCTGCAGAGCGAGATGGAAGCACGGGCCGTGGGGAGTCCCCAGTGGTGCCGGTCCCAGCCTCCCCCAGCAGGAGGCGCTGCAGAGCGAGATGGAAGCACCGGCCGTGGGGAGTCCCCAGCGGTGCCGGTCCCAGCCTCCCCCAGCAGGAGGTGCTGCAGAGCGAGATGGAAGCACAGGCGGTGGGGAGTCCCCAGTGGTGCCGGTCCCAGCCTCCCCCAGCAGGAGGCGCTGCAGAGCGAGATGGAAGCACCGGCCGTGGGGAGTCCCCAGCGGTGCCGGTCCCAGCCTCCCCCAGCAGGAGGCGCTGCAGAGCGAGATGGAAGCACGGGCCGTGGGGAGTCCCCAGTGGTGCCGGTCCCAGCCTCCCCCAGCAGGAGGCGCTGCAGAGCGAGATGGAAGCACGGGCCGTGGGGAGTCCCCAGTGGTGCCGGTCCCAGCCTCCCCCAGCAGGAGGCGCTGCAGAGCGAGATGGAAGCACAGGCGGTGGGGAGTCCCCAGCGGTGCCGGTCCCAGCCTCCCCCAGCAGGAGGCGCTGCAGAGCGAGATGGAAGCACGGGCCGTGGGGAGTCCCCAGCGGTGCCGGTCCCAGCCTCCCCCAGCAGGAGGCGCTGCAGAGCGAGATGGAAGCACAGGCGGTGGGGAGTCCCCAGCGGTGCCGGTCCCAGCCTCCCCCAGCAGGAGGCGCTGTACCACCCGGCTCTCTGGGCGATGGAGGGGCGGACGGTTCCAGGAGGAGCACGGTGCGGTCTGTACGAGACAGTAGACCCCAACCGGGGGTGACAGCCAAGGACTCCCCCCACGGACAGTGACCGGCCGCTGCCCAGGACTGCAGCGCAGCCCTGTGCCCTCCCCGCCCGCTGCTGTGGGCGGCCGTAGGACCAGAGCAGGCCGGCCCGGCAGCCTTACCTTGGAAGCATTGGTGGCCGGCGCCCGGTACCGATCCATCGTGTGGAATTTCTGGTGCAGCTCGTGATAGAGCTCCGAGTGGCGCTTCCGCGTGTGCATGACTTTCTGCAAAGGCAGCGGGGGGCGGGGGGACAGTCCAGTGAGCCCCGTGTCACGGCGCCGCCTCTCCCCCCGGCCCGCTCCTCTGCTATGGGAATACTGGCTGTTACTTTGCTCGCCACAGCAGGGGCAGCTCGCACACTGGATTTCTGTAGGACCCCCAAGAACCAGGAGCGGGCACCGGTTTGTGTCTGACATTTCTTGGCAACAGAGTGGCGGGAGGGACTCTGCCCCTCCCCCCAGGACTCCCTACCCCCCCACCTCTACATTTCCAAGTCCAAATGTAGGGGTTCCTCGGCAGCTCCCCCTTCCCACCAGACATTTCCCAAGAGGAGGCGTTAGCTCCCCTCACGAACCTGGCTGAACTGTTCCCAGCCCCCCCCCCCCCCCCACGTGGCTTTTTAATCAACCGTGAGTGCTCATTATGGCCTGCTATAAAACTCCTCCGAGCTCAGCTTCTCCCTCATCAGCGTCTGCTTAAATTGGGTGCAGGAGGGAAATAAATAAAAGGAGATTTTACTTCCCAGCCCCAGACGTGCTCCTAGCGGGGCCCCCGTCTCTCCGCCGAGCCCGAGCGCCGTCCGCTCTCGGGCCCTCTGCTTGGGGCAGGATGGCGCTCGCCGGGCCGGAGGCCCCGAAGCCCAGAAGGGAGCTCCGGCCTTGCGCTGGGGCCCAGGCACCGGCAAACGCCGCCCTGATGGGGGAAGCGGGGCAGGTGTCGGCGGCGCTTACCTCGAAATCCAGATCTGAGTATCGTAACCTCTTCCTCTGGGGGGGGTGAAATATACGCGCCGGCCAAACCGAACCGAGAAGGGGGAGGGGGGAAAAAGAAAGATCTTTACTGGTCTAGCCGGCAAAGAGGGGGATGAGCACGTGCTGGGGCGCGGCGGCCGGGAGAAGGACGCTAGTTTAGACCGGACTGAAGTGGGCGCCATTCTTATGGATTCCTGGCCGGGAAGATCTCGGTCCCAGGAGCAGAGGGCTGCAAAGTTCCCCCTTGCGGCTGGATTTCCCCTAGCGGCTCCCTCTGCAGGGATGGCCCCACCCCACTGTGCTTTCCAGGCTACTCCTTGCCCTCATCTGCATATAGTCATTAACCACAGACTCCTGACAAGCCAGCTGACAGGCCAGCAGTGCCCAAAGTCTTAAAGGGCTGGGTACCACTGCCATGGCAACTGTTACTATAGCACCCAACCATCTTTCAAGGCAGGTCGCCCTGACGTGGGTAGGTGGGGAGCGGCCCGACCCCCGTTATAGGGCTGGGCACTCAGTGACTCGCCCCCCGTCATGCCCCCAGGCTGGCAGAGCTGGGAGTTAAAGCCAGATCCCGCACAATCCGGGCCCTGGGCTTTGCGGTTCCTCGGGACTAGCTGGGACTGGGAGGGACACTTGGTACCTGGGCAGGCCCCCAGTTGGATCTGCTTTCAAAGAGCATCCAGCAGGGGGATCGTCCTCTGGCTTTGCGGCCCCCGTCTCTCGTGGCCACGTCCCTCTGTCACCAAGAAGCCGAAAGTGACACGCACACGTGGCTCGCCCAGCGCCTTGCACTGGAGGAGTGCCACACCCCAGCCATGCTACGAATTAAACCTCCCCAGCCAGGCCAGAAGCATGACCCCCATTTTGCAGCTGGGTAAACTGAGGCACGGCACAGTGCCGTGAACGGCAGAGAGCCAGGAGTCTTGATTCCCACGCCCCACACCCCCAACGGCAAACCCCAGCCCCCCTTCCTACATGTCACACAGAAAAGGGATGTGCAAGCGCCCCCGGGTGCTTTGCAGCCAGCAGGTAATTAACACGCACTATTCCCAGAGCAGCTGCTGTTCAAGGGGTGACACCAGCCGGGGGGGTGGGGCTCAGCCAGGGGAAAGCACTGGGGGGCACTATTGCAGGGACAAAGGGATCCCAGCCGGAGCCAGAACAACACCCCCCTGTGACTCACAGACTATCAGCCCCAAGACGCAGCTTCCCACACCTTGCAGGAGACAGCCCTGTGCACACTCCGGCTCTCGCACGCACCTTTGCATGTGTCCTCTCACACACTCGTGCAAGCGGTTGGTCACGTGCTCGTGCAAACATCCACTGTCTTTCTCATATACTCACTGCTGTCTTGCATGCTGGTGCACTCTCACACACCCATGTCTGCACACGTGCATTCTCTTGCACGTACACACATACCTGCACACACACACTTTCTCGAACACACACACTTGTGCGGTCCCTTGCATACACACAGACACCCTCCTTCCGCCGCACGTTCACCAGTCCCACCCCCGCCCGCGCCCCCTCTTGTCCGGGGCGGGGGGCGAGCTCACCTCGAGCGACCCCACTTTCATGGCGGAGCCCGGCACCGTGCGCGGCATGGTGCGGCTGCGCTCCGTGAGCTCGGAGGCCAGGATCTGCCGGACCGTGGGGTGCTGCTTGAACTGAAGGCCGTACGGGTGCTTCACCGTCCCGTAGGGCTGGTTCAAGTTCACATTGATGTGGTCCACCGAGACAAAGCCAGGGTAGGCCTCCGCCTCAGCCGCCCGGCGCCCCTGGCCCATGTGCGGCGCCTCCTGCACCTGGATGTTGAGCTTCCCCTCCTCCCGGCCAAAGGGCTTGAGGCTGACCGTCCGGCGGGGCAGCACCATGTAGTCGCTCTCCAGCGCCGGCTCGGGCGCCCGCATCCAGCCGTACTCCGCCGGCCGCAGGTTGCTGTCCGTGCACAGGTAGAGGGGCCCCCGGCTGTCCAGGTTCACGTCCTTCTTGGGTGGGTCGTTCAGCTCGTTCAGCCCCTTGTGCGCCAGCGTGGGCACCTGCACCAGGATGCCGGCGGGAGAGATGTTCCCCGGGAGGCTGGAGAAGCCCAGGCCGCCCTCGGAGCCGGGGTGGAGCTTGGGGTCCTCGTCACCGTCCAGGGAGATGCGGGACAAGGTGCCCGTGATGGTGGCCGGGTTGCACGTGGACACCTCCTTGAAGAGGACTGGCAGGGGGGAAGAGGGAGGGCAGGTCAGACGGGGACAGGCAAGGAGCGGGGTGTCTCCCAGCTGTCAGGGATTTCGGAGGGGGGGGGGGCTGGGAAGGGGCCTGGGTCTGCCCTAAGTGGCATTGATACCCGGCTGCTACCGCACAGCACCCGGCTGGCGTTGCCCCACTTAGCCCCTCCCCCTTGCTGGTAAGCCCCTCCCCTTTTATTTTAAAGGGAGGCAGGATCTGTGGTGATTCGCGCCAGCTGGGGGAGGGCGCGCTGCACTGCCCTCCTGGCCTGCCCTCCCAAAGCAGGACCGGGCCTCACCTGTCTGACACGCCAGGTCGACGTCCTTTTCGAAGTCTGTCTATAAGAGCAGAGAAGAGGGAGAGAGGCAGGGGGAGACCGGGAGGGATGAATGTATCGCCGGCAGCGCGGGGCCGTCTGTGCTGCAGCTGGGAGGGGCGACTCCCAGGGTGCCCGCTTGCTCGGCCCGGGCTGGCCACCGAGTCCAAGCCCAACTGGCCCACAGGTGTGAGCGCTGGGGGGCCAGTCTGAGCTCCCGCCAGGTCCACCATGCTCATGCTGAGCCAGCCCGGTCTCTGTGCATGGGCCCTGTGCTGCCCGACCATCCCTCCCGCCAGGCTCCGGGCTGCCAGCTCGCCCCATGCTGCTCGGCTGCCCTTAGCATGATCCTGTGCTGCCCCGTGCCCTCTGCTCCCCCCGTGCTGCCTGGCACACCAGCCCAGGCCCCGTGCCGCCTGCCCCCTCACCATGATCTGCACCTGTCCGTTCTTGCAGGAGTCGGGCGAGTTCTCGTTCTCACTGCTCTTGCACACCCCCATCTGGCACTTGACCACGTCCTGCACCTTGGGAGGAGGGGGGGGCAGAGGCTGTGGTTACCACCCTGGGGGCTGGCAGCGAGAGGGGGCCCTGCTGCCGCGCCCCTCGCCCCAACAAGCACCAGGGTCCAGAAGCCAGCCAGATCCAGCCAGCCAGACCCGCCCTGCCCCCCATCCAACCCCTGCCTGGATCTGCCCATCTGATCCCCAGCACCTCCCCCCGCAGCTGTGACCGAGGCGAGGGGAGGCCGGGCTCCATGGGGCCGTGGACCCTGGGCTGGGCCTGACAGCTCCAAGCCAGCTGGAGATCAAGGGGCACATGGCCCTCCTGGCACCTGGGCAGTGACAGCATGTGGGCCCCGCCCTACGGGGGATCCGCCACCAGCCACAACCTCTCCCTCCTGAGCGCCGGGCCCATCCGCAGACGCTCTGGCCAGCTCCCGCGGCCGGCTGAGCTGTTCCCGTGATATTTACAGACTGGCCCCGTCTCTCCAGAGACTTCTCCATCCTGACTCTATCAATCCCCTGTCCCTGGGCTGCGCTCCGGCCCCTCCAAGGGGAGGCGATCGCAGGGATCGCAGTCCACGCTCCCTGCTCTGCGACGGGATGGGCTAGGAGCTTGGAAGGAGAGAGCTGGGTTCACCGCGCGCCGTGCTGGGATGAATGGGCACCCAAGGGAGCTCGGGAACGCAGAGGGACGGGCTCGGAAGGAGGCGGGACTCTCCAGACGGAGGGATGATGGGCAGACGGACAGCCCCTCCCTCTCTCCGGAGCGGGGCGACTCCGTTAAGGGGCAGGGTTCCATTTGGAGCACAAAGCCCGGGGGCGGCGGGGGCGCTAGGCAAGGGGAGGCGTTGCCTTCCCCCACCGCCAGCCTGGCTCCGCCCAGACTCCGCCCCCAGAGCGCCTGCTGTCGGCGTACTGGGGGCGGAGCGTTGCGGCCCCCGAGTCCCCGCCCTCTCTGTGCTCCGGGGCTGGAGAGGCTGAGAGCTGTGCACCCCCCTCCCAGCCCTCCCCCTGCTCCAGGATCAGGGAGGCGTGGCCTGGGCAGAAGGGGCGGGGCTGGGAGTTACCTTCATCAGCCGCCCATGGCAAAGCCGTGATCTGGCCTGGTCTGTTATAGCCGCCTGCAGCCTGGTCTGGCTTGGCGCACACGATGCATTTGCTTTGCCGGTGGCCTCCCTCAGAGCCTGCCGTGCGCACACACCAAGGGCGGCCTTTCCCTGGGGGGCCCATCCCACCCCAGAGCCCCCCTCCCCCTGCTGTTTTGCACAGGCCCTGGCAGCGGCGCACACGAAGCGCACTGGACCGGGGGGGTGGGGGCAGATCCACGGCGGCCCCTTTGGCTGCACCAGGGGCAGCAGCCTCCCCCCTGCATGCACCAGGCCAGGGGCGTGCACGTGCGAATCTGCGTGTGCAAATCCAGAGGCAGGCTCAGCCCCCGCTGGAGGAAGGCGCCCGGCCCGTGGCGCAGCCCCTGCCCGCCGGGCCCCACCTCGCGGCGCAGGAAGCAGTGCACGGTGATGATGACGAAGCCCTGCACCGAGTTGAAGACGGCGAAGAGGACCTGGAAGAGGATGGAGCGCCGGTCGGTCATGGCGAGCACGGCCGACATCCAGGTGAGCGCCAGCAGGGGCAGGACCACGCAGGAGCTCCACAGCGACGCCCTGGGCGGGGAGAGGGCGGGACCAGGGTGAGACGGGCAAACGCCGGAGCCAGTCACAGCGGAGGCTGCTGTGTGCAAGGAACCGCGGCCGTTCCCACGGGAGCTCCGGGGCGCTGAGCCAGAGCCCAAGGGGTCAGGGAGGCGACGGAGCCTTTCCGCCTGGCCTCAGAGAGCTGAGAGATGCCACCCGCGGGTTACAGCCCGGGCACCCTCCAACCCATCCCCTGCTGGCCCCCGGGCCTGTGCCACAGGAACACCCTGTGGGCCAGCGTCTCTGGCGGACGAGACACCCCGCGATGGAGGCCAACGCCACCGCTCCCAGACTGGCCTGGTTTCGACCCGGGCGCTGGCCCCCTCCCTCCCCTGAGCTGTTCAGGGTTAGCTGCCTTCCAAACGGCAGTAAGGCCCAGAGCGCTCATGGAACGTGGGCCTAAATCCTACGGACCGTCAAGGGGCCTCCTGCTCCTAAGGAGGGGGGGGGAAATCCAGTTTACGCTGTTAACCAGCTACCGTTACGTTTCACTGGTCAACCGCCTGCACGGGGTGGGTGAGCCCGGCCGGGCTGGAGAAGCACAGGGTCATGGGTTCTAGTCCCAGGGGTGGGTGAGCCCGGCCGGGCTGGAGAAGCACGGGGTCATGGGTTCTAGTCCCAGGGGCGGGTGAGCCCGGCCGGGCTGGAGAAGCACGGGGTCATGGGTTCTAGTCCCAGGGGCGGGTGAGCCCGGCCGGGCTGGAGAAGCACGGGGTCATGGGTTCTAGTCCCAAGGGCGGGTGAGCCCGGCCGGGCTGGAGAAGCACGGGGTATGTATTCTAGTCCCAGGGGTGGGTGAGCCCGGCCGGGCTGGATGCCTTCTGCCTGTGGGGCCACAACCTGCCCCAGCATCCGGTGGGCACCTGGCCCTCGGCGACCAGGAACCCTGCAAGCAATTGGCTGGGCAGCGGGAGGGGCCAGACTGCCCCCGTGTGGTGGCTCCTGCCGGGCCGCAGGTGCCTAAATCCCTTCCGAAAAGGAACCTGAGGCGCCTAAAGCAGTGAGCTCTTGCGGTGCCGAGCGCGGCCATGCTGAAATGCCTCGCAACAGCGGGGCCGATGAGCCTCTCCAATGCCGCCCCGCTTGGGCGACGGCTGACGGCTGGAAAGTCCTTTCTCCCCCACCTGAGGGGGACGCGGAGGGAGCAGGAGGCTGGAAGCTGAGGGGCAGGTTTGATCTCCCCTGCGCTGGGCCGCACTCCCGAATTGCCCCGCGCCTTGAGCCAGACGTGCGGTGAAGGCTTCGGTGAGCTCATGGTTTGTACCAGCGCCAAAGGGGCGCACGCGTGCCTTTTGCACTAGTGCAATCGTCTGTGCGAGGTGCGGGGGGGGGGGGGGGGGAGGACCCGCTGCGTTTACACTGGCGCGGCTACTGGGGGGAGTGTCATCGCTCCTGATCTGCGCCGGCACGAGAGAGAATCGGCTCCCCCGGGGATACCCAAAGGAGGGCTCCCTCCCCATTTCTGGGGCCCTATTCGCCTTTCTCCCGCTGAGCCCTGGACGCCCGAGACAGCCTGCCAGGCGGGAAGCTGACGCCAGAGGCTGTGAGCAAAGAGATGCGCCCCCCCCCCCACACACACACTTCTCTCTCCCTCCCGCCATGAACAGCAGCAGCGCAACGAGAACCGGTTCTGCGGGGGATGCGGGGGAACGAGACGACACAGCGCAGACGGAGAGCCCGGAGAGCAGCGTCCAGCTTGGAGAGGCGCCCAGCAGCTCCCCTGCCCGCGGACCCCTAGTGCACCCCGGGGGTTGGCTCCAGGCCTCTCCATGGGGCCACAGGAAGGTTCCTAGCTCTGTGGGAGCCCAGCGTGGGAGGGCGACACGTGGGCTGAGAGGCGTGTGTGTGGGGGGAGCGAGGCCTGGAGCAGTGGGGGGCGGGGGTGGTGGTGCATGGCGGGGTATGGGGGGTCTATGGGTGGGTGCAGTGTAGCCTGACTCCCCCCTCCTTGCAGCCTCTGAACAAGCACAAGGCTTGAGGGCTGTAAAAAGGATTTTTAAAATTGCGGTTCGGGAAGGGGGGGCGATTTCCCAACAACGTGAGGCGCGTTCGGCAGGGCTCGCCCTCCCTCCCACCCTGGGGCACGGCCACCGGCGTCCCGGTCTGAGGGGTGGCCAGAGCCGGCCCGGGAGACGGGACCCCGCTGCCCTGGTTCGCCCCACGCTGCCCTCCCGCAGAGGGATGTGCCCTCCGCCACCTCTCTTGCCAAGGAAGGGGTTGTACCACCTCTGCAGAAGGAACCGCTCCGCCCCAGGCACGGCCCCCCCAGCCCCCTAGGCCCATGCCCCACAGAAGGGAGCATCTCTTGCTGGGGAACGGCCAACAGACCCCGTTCCCCCCACCCCGCAGATGCCCTGCAAGGCCCCAATCTAGAAAACAGCCTTAGGAGCTGGCTGCTAACGACTCTGAGCCGGTCCCCCCACCCCCGGGGACCTGCGCCAGGTGAGGGATGACTGGATGAGCGGGGGCGACATGCAGGCGAGACAGCCCCCCCCCCACCGGGCCGAGGCAGCGAGCGCAGCAGACGGGCAGCTCCGAGCAGGCCGCGTTCTCCAGCCCCGGGGACGGAGTGAAGCCCCCGGGCGCCCGTCAGGCCAGGCCCCCCCTCCCCGTGCCCGGCGGGGGGAGGCGGCGTGCTCGGGGTGCCCCAGGCGACGGCGCGAGAGCAGAGATGGAGACTAACATGGCGCTGCTGGCAGCGGCGGAGGCCGGGGCCGCGCTGGACACCACGCCGCACTGGGTGCATTTCAGGAGCAGGCGGCCGCAGGCGGGCGGCTTCCAACTGGGCGCCCCACCCCCCGCGGGGAAGCCACGCGCCGGCCGGGGGCGGGAGGGGGCGGGAAGCGAGGCAGGCGGGAGGCAGGAGGGGACGGAGACACACACAAAGCAAATGAGAAACAGAGAGAGAGAGAGAGAGAGGGTTAGTGGCAGGCCGGCACCGGGGGTTAGCGACGGGCACGGGGCTGGCAGCTCTCGCCGGGAGTTGGCCGGGGCTCTGCAGTCGGATCCCCCTTTCCCCGGCATCACAGGCAGCTCCCCCAGCCCTTCCCCCCAACCCCCGTCCGGGTGCAGCTCTGAGGCCAGGGCTGTCCCGCGAGGGCTGCGGGCCTGGGGCCACATCCCCGCAGTGCCCCAGGTGTGGGCCTGGGGCAACCCCAACCCGCTGCCAGGCGCCCCTGCTCCACCCCTTAGCCCTGCCCCTGAGCAACGTGGCCGAGCGGATAACGGGGGGCAGCAGCAGGGGGCGCCCTCCCACCCTCACCATGCGGGTGGCGGGAGCAGCCCAGGCCTGCTCCCGGCTGCCCCGCCATCCCCCTGGCTCCGTGGCGGCGGCGGGACCCGGAGCGCCCTGGGGCGGAGCACGCTGCTTCCTGCAGCTGGCCGGGAGAGGGCAGAGGGGCTCCTGCCACCCTGGTGAGTGCGGGGGGGGGGGGGGCATCCTGCTGCCACCCTGCCTGGCACCCTCCTAATCCTCCAGGTCCCCCCCGCCCATAGGCGGCCGCCCCAAACCGTCCTGTGGCTCTGTCTGAGGCAATGGTAACCCCAGGGGAGAGGCTCCGCAGCTGGCTGCCCCCGTGGGCACTTCTGAGTAACAGCCAGTGGGCCCCCCCCCGTGTGCCGTCCGCTCAGCGCCAGCCCAGCCTCCAGCTAAGCCTGCGGGGCGCCGACAGGTGGCTGAGGCGGGGGGGCTCGTCTGCAGGGAGCGTGGCCCGTCACTGGAGCCCGGGGCGAGGGGCACCTCCTGGAAAGCGGCTCTCTGCCCCCTGCCTTGCCATGCGCACAGGGAGCCTGCTGAGGCCTGGGCAGACCTCACTTCACTTGTGAGGGGCTGGAACCGAGCCCACGGGCCGCCTGCAGAGGCAGGGACACGGCCACGGCTCCTCACCCCGTGGCCCTGGGGCTCCTTCGAGCACGTGGGACACGGCCCGCCTGGCACTGCCCCATCGGGGCTAGGGAGCAGCCCCTGCCCGCTCGCGCCCCCCCGCCGCCCAGGGGCACTCACCCGGCGCGCTGCTTTTTGGACTTATCGGAAATGCCGTCCCGGGCCATGAGCTTGTTGAAGACGATGATGCCGATGAGCATGTTGACCTGCGCCGGGAGGAGGAGACAGAGCCGTGGGGTGAAGGGCGGGGCACTGACCCTCGGGACACCCAGCCCGGGGCCACACCCTCCCCTGGGCTCTGCCCCCGCCCCAGGGCAGGGAGGGGCCGGCGTGGTGGGGAGCAGAGGAAGCTCAGCAGCGGGGGCGGGGCTCGGAGCGGGGAAACTGGCTAGTGGGGTCCGAGGGGAGGGGCTCCCTGGGCTCGGGGGGCACCAAGGCCCAAGGGGGAGACGGCGGGAGACGGGACTCGGCTCCGGAAGGATACCTACCAGCACGATGACGGCGGCGGGGCCCACGAAGGCGTAGAGCAGCCCGCCTTCCAGGGAGAGCCAGCAGCTGCGGGGGACACGGCGCCATTAGGGGGGACGGGCAGACGGACTCGCCCCAACCCCGCCCCGCCCCCCACACTGAGTGCCACCTTGTTGGATCTCAGTAGGAACAGGTAGAGCAGAGTGGCGCCCGCCGGGTGGGTTTGCCCCAAATTCTGGGCATTGGGCCAAGAGGGGTGCCTCGTGAAAGCTGATGCTGTCTAGTAAAGTAATGTAAAGTAACGCACATTGGAAAAAATAATCCCAGCTATACCTACAATATCACGGGGACTCATTTATCTACAACTACTGGAGAGAGAGAGCTTGGAGTCATTGTGAAGAGTTCTCCGAAAACATCCACTCCGAGTGCAGCGGCAGTGAAAAAAGCAAAGAGGATGTTAGGGACCATTAAAAAAGGATTGAGAATAAGACAGAGACCATCTTACTGCCTCTATACAAAACCATGGTGTGCCCACATCTGGAATCCTGCATACAGATGTGGGCACCTCATCTCAAAAAAGATCTCTTGGCATTGGAAAAGGTGCAGAAAAGGGAAACAAAAAGGCTGAGGGGTTTGGAACGGGTCCCATATGAAGAGGGATTCAAAAGATTTGGACTTTTCAGCTCAGAAAAGAGAAGACAAAGGGGGGATAGGATAGAGGTCTATACAATCATGACTGGTGTGGGAAAAGTGAATATGGAAAAGTGATTTACTTATTCCCACAACATAAGAACTAGGGGGTCACCAAATGAAATGAACAGGCAGCAGGTTTAAAACAAACTAAAGGAAGGTTTTCTTCACTCAGTGCACAGTCAACCTGTGGAACTCCTCGCCAGAGGATGTGGTGAAGGCTAGAACTTCAACAGGGATCGATTCATGGAGGTTCGGTCCATCAGTGGCTATTAGCCAGGATGGGTAGGAACGGTGTCCCAAGCCTCTGTTTGTCTGGAGGTGGGTGACGGGAGGAATCACGTGAGGATTCCCTGTTGAACTTGTTCCCTCCCGCTGGGGCACCTGGCATTGGCCACTGTCAGCAGACAGGACACTGGGTTGGGTGGACTGTTGGTCTGACCCCGTCTGGCCGCTCTTATGTTCTTATGTCTGTGCTGCTCGTGCGCCGGGGGTTTGTGTGTGTGAAGTTGTGCATGTGGGCTCTGCGCTCGTGTTGTAAGTGTCCGAGTGCGGGGAATGGCAGCAGGGTGGCCCAGCCCGGGGAGGGGCAGTGACTACCTAGATCATACATGGGCCCCCCAGGGTTCCTCTATTTGCCTTCAATCCCGCTCTTGCTTCAGAATCAGCTTTGCTCTGAAGAGAGGGCCGGGAAGGATCGGCTGACCCATCTGGTCGTGCTCCAGACACTTTTAAGCCGGCAATTTGTTCCATCTCTGCTAAGAGCCTGCCACAGGAACTTAGTGATGGGAGTAGGTCATGTGATTCCTTTAACAAGTCTATCAACTTTTTTTTTTTTCCTTTTTATTAACCCTTTGGCTGCGTCTAGACTGGCATGATTTTCCGGAAATGCTTTTAACAGAAAAGTTTTCCGTTAAAAGCATTTTCAGAAAAAAGCATCTAGATTGGCACGGACGCTTTTCCGCAAAAGCACTTTTTGTGGAAAAGCGTCCATGGCCAATCTAGACGCGCTTTTCCACAAAAAAGCCCCAATCGCCATTTTCGCCATCGGGGCTTTTTTGTGGAAAACAAATCTGAGCTGTCTACACTGGCCCATTTGCACAAAAGGGACTTTTGCCCGAACGGGAGCAGCATAGTATTTCCGCAAGAAGCACTGATTTCTTACAGTAGGAAGTCAGTGCTTTTGTGGAAATGCAAGTGGCCAGTGTAGGCAGCTGGCAAGTTTTTCCGGATAAGTGGCTGATTTTCTGGAAAAACTGGCCAGTCTAGACACAGCCTTTGAGTTCCGATTCGAAGGGACTGGCCCAGCGTGCTCTTTTGGGTACGATCAAAGGTACAAATTGTCGTGGGCAGGTGGCCGGTCTTTTGGGACCAGGAGAACCTGTTGGAGCTGGTGAGGCTGGGTGGCAGAACCCCGCACCTGTGCAAGGAGCAGAGCTGGAGTGTCCCAGGGGTTGTTTGGGAGGCTTCTTGCCGGCTAAGGTGGCAGCTGAAGTGCTCTTTGTGGCTGGTTTGCTGCCTGGCAGAGGAGAACCTCCAGGCTTGGGCTGTAAGCAGCCCTGGTTCTGAGCCATTCTGATCTCTCAGCGGTGCCCCCAGATTACACTGCTCCTAGGCCCGCAGCTGCCTCCGGGTCACAGCGTGGAGAGGGGGAGCCCCTGGGTCCCAACCCCCCCGATACCCCCTCCCAGATCCATTAGCTCACTCACTAGCTCGCTGTTCCGTAGCCTTTGGTCCGAGTAAAGCCGACAGAGACTGCGACCACCAGGGCCGGCAAACCTGCGGGGGAGAGGAGATAGTGGCCAGGATCTGCAGAGGGATTCAGTGCCCCCCTTTCTCCATGGCAGCCCCCCTCCACGGCCTCCCCATGGACACTGGTGCTGCATCCCGCCCCCGTAGCGAACAAGAGCATCCCCACCTGCCCCGACCGGTGTGGCTGGGAGCCGAACTGGGGGAAGAGTTGCCCCCAGGTGTCCGCAGGGACCAGGCAGATCCGGGCCAGCAGCGTGGAGCGGGTCCGTCTCTGCTGCATCCGCCGGGGACCCCCAAGCACCCCGCAGCAAGGGGGCCAGGGCATCTAGCACCCCCACTAGACGTGCAACAGCGCAGCAACCCTGCGGCTGCGCTGCCCGAGGACAGCGGGGACAGCTCGGGGCAGGGATCAGAGCGGGCAGCGAGAGAGAGTTCGTGGGCAGGGGGCTGGTGGGGTGGCTGGGTCCAGCCAGCAGGGGGCAACGCTGCAGGGCAGGGCTGGGCTGCAGCTGGGGGGGCCGATGCTGCGCACCCCCTTGCCAAGGGAGCTCCTGGAGTCAGATCTGTATCACGCCCCAGCCTAGAACTGGGCACCAGTGTGGAGTCAGGTCTGGGACTAAGCTCTGCTCTGCAGCACACGGGTCAAACCCCCGCCCCCAACACACACATACACTAGGGAACGCTGCCTGGACACAGCTTGTTCTTTAGCCCCAGAGCCGCTCTCAGACGGAGGGATGGCCGGGGACACCTGGCTTCTATTCCTAGCTCTGGGAGGCATATAGGGTGATGCCTGCTGACTGCTCACCCCAGCTCTGCCACTGATGAGCTGTATGGCCATGGGCATGTCACTTCCCAGCCCAGGGCCTCAGTTTCCCCCGCTGTGACGTGGGGAGGGGGAGACGCTCTCGCTCACACAGAGGGGGAGTCTGAGTGTGACCACCATTAACTCAGGCTTGCCCGGTGCTTCCGCCTGTGCTGGCCACGAGACCCCGCCCCTGCCTGGCGTGGGGGAAAGCGGGCGAGGCCTCTTACCCCATCCCAGGCACAGGAAGCGTTTCCTGACCAGGCGCGTCCGGATCCTGCCGATCACGGCCAGGTAGGACTGCCAGGCCTCGGTCAGCACCCAGCAGAAGGACGAGAGGAAGAAGAAATGCAGAAACGCGGCCGTCATGGTGCACACGCCCTGCAAGGAGAGAGAGAGGGCAGTCACTGCGCAGAGCCGGGGGGTGGTCGTTAATAATGGGCCGGATTCTCCCCCGCTTACGGGGCGTAAATCAGGAACAAGGCCACTCCGCCCAACAGGTGGGGGCGGTGTAAGGCAGAGGGGAGCCCAGCGCGGTGCTCGCCTGGCATTCAAACCGCTGCTAACAGGTGTGACGCTGGCCAGCCAGATGCCAGGTCCGGGCAGGGCTCCTGCACTAAACACTGACAACTACCCAGCCGGGCTCACTCTGCTCACCTGTGTGTAAACACGGTCCCCGGGGACTGGGCGGCAAGGACGCCCGCGACTCATTGCCTGAATTAATCCCCCCATCGTAATTGCTCAGTGCTGGTTTTATGAGCCTCCGAGCTTGGGGAATTCAGCAGACAGGAGAGAGACGGCAATGAGTCGAGCCCTGCAAATCCGTGGAGACCCGCTTTACAGCCACGGATGTGGATGGCTGCCGATCGCTTTTGCGGAGGTAGATGCGGATACGAATGGGCTATCTAGGGGTGTAACAGGGTAGTCGATGAACCGGTAAGGAAAAGCGCCTTGGTTAATGCTTTAGACCACTGTGATGTGGGGGGGGCTGTCTGCTCTGAAACCCAGGTTCCCCTGCGCTGTGATGTGTGGTTCCCACGTGTGGATTGGCCCAGACACCTAGGCCTAGCCTGGGCAGTTAGCAAGGCTCTTCCCAGGAGGAGAGACAAAGGGAGGGAGGCGGAGACGGCCACCTGGCTGGGGGGCAGGGCCTGGGAGCTGGGAAGTTGCTGGCTGGGAAAGATGAAGGGAACAGACTAAGCCGAGTGCTGAGGGTTGAGGGGGCGATGGACCCCCTAACCCAAGGGGTCTGAGGCAGCCTGGCCCTGACTCCTGGAACCACATCCCGTCTGTGCTGGGCTGTGTCCTGGAGGAGCAATAAACCCCCCTCTGTTCTACTGGCTGGCGGAGTCTATTCTTGCCGCTACAGGGGTGCAGGATCGGGGGGGGGGTCCCTGACATGCCACCACAATTACACACATTCCCCCCCCCCCCAATAAATTTTTAGCAGACTGGCCAGCAGCCCAGTCCAGTCCTGGCTTGCAGTGTGTCTGGGACCTACCCCCGCTGCGGCTCTGCATTTAAAGAGTATTAGGAGCCAGGTGTGGCAGGCAGCCTGGTTCAGTTCCGGCTCACACCGGGTCCAGGAACTCAGACTCCCCCCCCAGGCAGGGGCTGCTACCACCCCACGCTGCTGCCTCTGTATTAGAGGCAGCAGCGTGAGGTGACAGGCAGCCGGTCCGTGAGGGGAGCTGGTTTTGAAATTGGCTCTCGTCGCGGACCAGCTCCCGCCTGGCGCCCCGCGCTGATTCAGAGGTAGCAGTGCAGAATGGCAGGGGCTCCTCGCGAGTGGGGCTGGGGCGCACTGGCTGCTGGCCCCACCCCCGGGGACTATAGACTAGTCAAGTAACCAATAAGAATTCATGATGCGCCTCGACTAGTCAATTAACTGAGATTTAACATCCCTCGTTCTATCTAGAACCCGCCAATTCCGCGCACACCTGCAGCTCATTTTTGCAGACACAGATACAAAGTTTGCTTCCCCGCAGGGCTCTAGGAATTCGTGTGACATTAATCAGGCTGATCTCCCTGGAAGGAAAGACCCATCGGTACCAGCCGGGGGACAGTGCACCTGGAATTTCCCCACCCACCCTCCACAGGAGGACAAGAGATGCCTGTAGCCCTGCCCTCCTCCTGCCGGAGACACGAGGGAATTCCTCCCAGCTGCTGAGTTTGCAGCTGGGGCCATGTGAGAGGAGAGGGATGAAAACCCCAGACCACAGGACCATGGGGTGTCTCTGTGCTGCTTGGCCTCTGGGGGACCCAAATGTTTCTAGGCACAAGCGCGGGATCCCCAGCTGCTTAGCTTGGTTCAGCCTATAGAAGCGGTTGTTGCCTTTTGAAATGTAAGACTGTAACTCACCTGTGTGCCTGTTTGACCTTGTAAATGCCTCCCTGGTTTCCTTCCCGTAGCTCATAAATCTTTCTCTAGTTTGTGATGGGACTGGCTACAGGCACTGTCTTTGGGGTGACGGGGTGGTGCTGAAGCTAGATTCCGGTGCCGGAAGAGCATTGCTTGTAGCAGGGAAGCGGGGGGGGGGGGGGGGGAGGAACCTCTCCTGTGATACATGCTGTAAACACACAGCAGAGCATCTGGCCACAAGGGAGTGCTGTGCTCCATCACAGCTCTGAGCTAGGAGTGGCTCTCTGGCCCCCACCGCAGCCCTGTCTGAGCCTGATGGATTTATCCTCACATCCTTTGTGCAGGGAAGGATCGGTCCCCCTGGGGAAACTGAGGCACAAAGGTTCGGCCAAGGTCTCGCAGCAAACCAATGGCTGAGCTGGGGACAAAAGCCAGTTCCGTGGCGTCCCAAATCATACTCACGCCCCACAAACCCATCCCGTCCTGAGAGCCACAAACTCAGCAGTCGAGGGGTTAATCCCCTAGCACCTGGGCAGGGTTTGCCTGGTGTGAAATCCACCAGACTCAATCGCAGGCTGACTTCATCCAGGTCCCATCTGCCTCTCCAGCCAGTGAGCCGTATGGGAAGAGGCCAAGCCACGCCACAGGGAAAGTATCTTGCCGTGCCCACCGGCACACAAATGCTCCAGCACACAGTCCTACCCTACCACGCAACACACACACACACTGCTTGGATGCAGGCAGCACCCCCTGCCATGCAACACACACACACACACACACACACACACACACACTGCTTGGATGCAGGCAGCACCCCCTGCCATGCAACACACACACACACACACACACACACACACACACACACACACTGCTTGGATGCAGGCAGCACCCCCTGCCATGCAACACACACACACACACACACACACACACACACACACACACACACACACACACACTGCTTGGATGCAGGCAGCACCCCCTGCCATGCAACACACACACACACACACACACACACACACACACACACTGCTTGGATGCAGGCAGCACCCCCTGCCATGCAACACACACACACACACACACACACACACACACACACACACACTGCTTGGATGCAGGCAGCACCCCCTGCTATGCAACACACACACACACACACACACAGTGCTTGGATGCAGGCAGCACCCCGTCATGCAACACACACACACACACACACACACACACACACACACACACACACAGTGCTTGGATGCAGGCAGCACCCCCTGCTATGCAACACACACACACACACACACACACACACACTGCTTGGATGCAGGCAGCACCCCCTGCTATGCAACACACACACACACACACACACACACAGTGCTTGGATGCAGGCAGCACCCCCTGTCATGCAACACACACACACACACACACACACACACAGTGCTTGGATGCAGGCAGCACCCCCTACAACCAAAGCCTCACCAGGCAGCCACCAAGCCGACCAGCGCTGGGCGCTCTGCCTCCTGCCTTTGCTGTCTTGGCTTCCGCCAAGAAGGGCTGCCCGCTGCAGACGCCTCTCGGGCAGAGGGAACCGCAGCTGGCGACTGTGTCAGTGGCAGCAGCGGGCGCTCTCTGCTCCGGGACAAGACGGGGACGGGACCTTTCTCCCCCTTCTCTGCTGCACGGTCTCCCTCCATCCCTCTCTCTGTCCACCAGCAGCTGCTGCAGACGGTGCCTCCGGGGGCGAGTCAATAGCGCCCCCCGCCCACACAAACACGCACCCGGGATGACTCATCCCCCCCCCCACGGCCGCATGCTGCATCATTCTCAGCAGCTTGTCTCCGAGGCCCCAGAACGGCCCTGCCCACCAAAGGTCGCAACACCTGGCGGCCCCCGCACCCAGTCCTGCCCATCTGGCACAGCCCGCCGAGCCGGCTCACCCCTGCTGCAGGGATTCAGGGTGGGGGGCAGCCCGTTGAGGGCTTCTCTGCCCTTCTCTCGACATTTATACAGCAGGAATTCACTGCTGCTAATTCAGCTGGGGTGACCAAGCAAGCTACTGCGTCCTCTGGTCCCACCGCAACAGAGTGAGCTGCATCAAGAGCCCAGGGGATCACAGAGGACTTCACTAGCTCTACTGGTACTGGAGAGTTGCCAGTTGGGCCTGAGATGCAGCCACCTCTGGGGCAGAGCACAGCAGTGGTGCTAACAGCGCACAGCAACATTGCAAAGCAAATTAGAACAGGGGACGATTCTGCCGCAGCAGCAGGACGCAGCGACTTCAAGGCCACATCCTGCCATTCCTATCTGCTCTGCCCACAGCTCTCTGGCTGTAATGCCGCAGGGACACGTCCATCCTGTGCCTGTCTCTCTCCTACTTGGCTTGTCCTCACTAGGTGCCCAGCCAGGCAGCGCCCCGTGGCAGCTGGCCAGGGCCCAGGAAGCCCCAGGCTGGCCTCTCACCTTACTGAGCATATGGGACTGGCCCACCAGGATCAGCACGTTGGAGGCCAGGATGGAGACGCAGAAATTCAGCAGGATGATGGAGCGCTCCGACTTGATGAACCTGCAGGGAGGGCAGAGGGAGGCAGTTTGAAAAGGTCCGGGGGCTGGGCCCTTGGCAGCAGGGCCGGACTAAGGGGTGGGTGAGCTGGGCAGGTGCCTGGGGCGCCAACCAATGGGGGGCGCCTGATGGCAGCTGGAAGGGGCGCGCGGCATCCCTTACAGCTGCCATCAGGCCCCGCGCACCCGGCTCCCGTAGCGCCGGCCCCCCACATCCCTGCGGTGCTGACCAGCAGCGCCCTTCCCTGCACGGCCGCGGGGCCCTGCACGGCCAGGCGTGGCCCGCCCTGGGCTGTGCGCCAGCAGCGGTGGCCAGGTCGGACTGGGCAGGGCATGCGCCATGTGCCCCAAGGGCGGGCCTGGACATGTGCCATGCGCCCAGGGGCGGTGCCACATGCCTGGGCCCAGGGTGCCAAAATGGCTCGGGACAGCCCTGCCTGGCAGACCTCCTGGCCTGGTTCCTCTCCAGACCAAAGGTGCACAAAGCAGGAGCCATCGTGACACGATAGTCTAGTGGCCCAGTCACGGCGGTAGCCCACCTCCAGCAGTGGCACTGGGGATACGGGCGAGGGAGCACAGTGCAGAATGTGTTAGCGGGCAGGCGTTCGTTCCAGCTCTTTGACTCAATAGGATCCAGCTGCAGTGAGTCCCACAGGTGAACGATCCCTCGCGAGGGGAAGCAGCAAGCTCCTTTGTCATCCCATTTCAGAGGAGTTGAGGCCTGGTTTTCCCATTCCAGGGCAGAGCAACGAGCCCCACAGATCTCTGCGCTGGGCACTGTTTGCTGATAAACCTCGACCCAAACCATCTCTCCCTCTCCTCCTCCGCAGACCGAGGTGCTCTTGCTGCAGACACTGCCGCACGCCCTTCCGGAGGAACCCCGGGGGCCCCATTGCATGCCCTGGGGGGGGAGGGAGGAGGCGTGCGGGGGAGGCACTATGGGATCCAGAGCTGCCTTGCCCTCGGTGACAAAGGGATTCTGACTCCCGGTTCCTGTTGCAGTGACCGGCCGCTGCATGGAAAGCCTCACGCCTGGGCAGCTCCTCGCACAATGGGGCCCCGAGCCCTGCCCTTGTCCAGTAACGGCCCTGACTCGCTCCTCGGCTGGGCCCTCCCCCGCTTCCCTGATGCCTCTAGCCAGCAGATCTGAGACCGTTTCCCACCTTGGCATGGAGGGGAGGCCTGATTCGGCCGTCCCTCTTGCAGGTGGAGGGCTAACCTGATGCACGACAGACAGGCTCAGGCCTCGCAGAGCCCCGCCCTCTCCCCCCTCCCCCTGCCACGTGTGTGCGGCAACCCCAGAATAGCTGCCCCAGCAGGGCACGGCCCCGCCCACCATTGTCTTGAATGCGCGAAGAGCTTTGTTCTTTTCCCGGAACAATACGCTCAATCAGGCGGCAAAGCTTGTTTCCTTCCTCCCACCCCTTCCCTTCCTCCCTCCGCTGTCAGCACTGCCCAGGCCTCTCCTCTCCCCCTCCGGCTGCGCACGCTCTCCCGCCAACGGGCCTTTCTCCTGATACAGAGGCAGCAGCCTGGAGGGTGACGAGGGCAGGCTGGGGCTAACACGTGCGGGGAGCCGGCTTTCCACTAGACTCCCGGCGCCTGCTGGCTCCGCGGACCTGCCTGCCACCTTCCCCACGCTGCTTCCGACAGGCAGTGGGGTGGGGAGAGCAGGCAGGAGCTGGTGCTGGGGGGGGGTCGGCTTAAAAGCTGGTTCTCCCCTGCACCAGCGCTGCGGCGAGCCCCAACTCCGCGAGGACAGAGGCTGCTCCATCGCCTGCCCTGCTACGTCTGTTAAACTGTTAAACCGGCTCCTCCTGCCACCCCATGCTGCTGCCTCTGATAGGAGTGGGGCTGGGAGCGCACTGGCTGCCGGCCCCGCCCCCGGGGACTATCGACTAGTCGACTAACCGCTAAGATTTCACACGCTTCCTCGACTGTTCAGTCACCCGGCGTCGAACACCCCTGGCCCTGATTCACAGGGCGCTGGTACAGTCTCGCTCCCATCGCCCATCCCCTCCCGCCCCCGCCCTGCCCCCAGCCGATCTGACCTTCCCGGGACAGGCGCCTCCCCCAGGATACCCGCAGAGATGCCCGTCCACGCCCTAGCTCAGCCACTAGAAAACCTGACACAAGTGACCTTGCTCCCTCAAACACCCAGCTGTCAGCTGTGCCCCCCGGCCGCTGCCCCCCGCCCCAGCCCCCGAAGACCGGGGAAGGCGGCAGGTGCGGGGCCAGGGCTGACCTACCTCCAGAAGGTGGCGTAGATCACCAGCAGGGTCAGCAGGGCCATGCAGGAGACGGCACAGCCGATCAGGAGCGGGACGGAGGGCGTGCGGGAGGGGTCCATGGCCTGCCGGGGGGAGAGAGGGGCTGAAAACGGGGAGGGGCGGCCCGCGGGAGCTGCGGGGGGTGGAAGGAGGGAGCTCCCCCGAGCGACGGTGGAGGGGGGGACCTGGGCAGTGGGGGTGGGTGGATCTGCCCATGTGCTGCCCCAGGGCGCTGTCACACCCAGCAGCTCTGCAGCCCCGGAGGCTGCCCCCCCCCCCACCAGTCCTTGGACAGCCCTGTGTGCCCCATCACGGGTCCCTAAAGCTCCCCCCTCCATGCCCAGGCCTCCCTTCCTCTAACCCCCCCCCCCCCACAGGCCCCCTGGCCTGCCGTGCACTGGGGCTTTGGGGCGGGGGCTTGGCTGCAGCCAGGCGCCTTCCTGGGGGCGCCTCTCCGCTCCCACAATTGCACTGGCCTGGCGCTCGGCTCCGGGGGGAGGGAGAAGCCCCGTCTGTGAGCGCTGGCGGGGGGGAAGGGGGGGGCAAGGCTCTCCCGGCTCAAGATGGCTGCTTTCGCTGCCCCTGGCAGGCCTGCTCATGAGCCATGGGAAGCCCCCCCGGCAGACGGCCGGCCTGCCAGAGCTGCAGCAGGGATCTCCCCACACCCTGCAGTGGGGCGGCTCCAAGGGGAGACGAGAGGCGCGGGGGCTGGGAAGAGTGGGGCATTTCCCCTCTCGCTGCACAGCCCCTCGCCGGCCGGGGGGGGGGTCTATTCATGTGGGGAGGGGCTGGGCATTGTCCGGAGGGAAATCTCCAGGCAACCGGGCGTGGGGCCCCCTTTGCTGTAGCTGGCTTGTCTCTCGCTAGGCCCCTCAGGGCCGCCAGCCCCTCGGCCTCTCCATAGCCACAGGGCAAGGCCTCTGGTTTGCTGCCCACTGCCCCAGTGGCCTGTCTGGCCCCCGAGGGAAAGGAGAGAGGCCAGTGTTGGGGGCCTCGGCTCTAGGGCTGGCTAACCCCTCGGGGCAGGAGCACAACCCTAGGTGGGTCAAGCCAGGCCCCCACTACCACAGACCCTGGACCCCTAAAACCCAGGCCCCGGGGAGGACAGGGCCAAAAGGCCCTAGCACCGCATTCCCCCATTCCTCTGGGAGAAGACAGGGCCAGAGTGCACCTCCCTGGCTCCGGTACCCATATCCCTGGGGGGAGGCTGTGTAGCCGCAGACTTTATTGGTACCCCCCCCGGTGGGTTCCTGGGTGCCCCACAGCTTGGCCCATCGCGCTCAGCGCGGGATAAAGCGCCATGGGCGGGGGACAGGCGGCAGCCTACGGAGAGCCCTGAGCCCCTGCCGGGCTCCACGCCAGCACCTGGCCAGCGGAGCCCCCGCAGAGAGCGGGCAGGGGGAGGAGAGACACGGGGAGAGCGGGGGGCATCGTGGGGCCCAGCCCACCCAGCTGCTGCCCCCTTCCCAAGCTCTCCCCTCAGGCCTGCCGTGAGGAACGGGGGACCCCCCATCTCACCCCATCTCCACCCCCACGCCCTGCCAGACCCCGCTCCTCCCACCGGGGGGGGGGGAATGCCTGGCGGAGTCTGTGCCCGTCCCAGCTGCGCTCTCTAAACAGGGGGGTGGGGCAGTTACAGCAGCCCAGAGATGAGCGCCGGGTGGCGGGACCGTGCTTCGGATCAGTCCCCCCACCGTGCACACCCCCAGCAGCGCTCCCCGCCCGGCCAGTGCCTCCTACCAGGTCCTTGGGCAGCTGGGCGAGCACGGCGTAGGTGGAGAGAGGGCGACACAGGCATTTGGTGTGAGCCGGGAGGGTCTCCAGCGTTTGGCAGCTCTCCGTGTCCCAGTTTCCCGAGCCAGAATCCCTGGGGAATGGAACGGGAGAGCAGGAGAGAGAGGGATTTCCAACAAGCCCCCAGCCGCCGGGGCCGGCTTAACCCTTTGCCTGCCCCACAGCTGCCCTGGGGCCATGGAGCTGAGCTGCATTAGCTCCTGACCCAGATGCTGGGGCAAAGTCCTGCCCTTCCCCCCTCCTTGCCCCGGGCTGTGCTGACGAAAGGCAGCTCAGCTCCATCCCGCCCCCCCCCCCCACACACACACTGCTCCCCACCCTCCGGGATGCTGCACACAGGCCTGATTTCATCGGAAGGCTCTGGGGTCGGGAGTCCAGCTCCAGCGAGGGAGGAAGCGGAGCCAGGCCCCAGGGAGGGTGGAGGGAGGCCAGTGGGGGGTCAGAGCCAGCTCTCACCCCTCTGGGCTTTGGGCTCTTTTCTGTTCAGCTCTCATGGACTGAACGCTAACGAGAACAGAGGGGAATTCAACCCACCAGCCCAGCGCCAGGCCGATACAGCCCAGGAGGGGAGCACCCATACAACCAGGCATTACAGTGTGTGTGGGGGGGGAGAGCGGGGCTCACACAACAGCACACCTGTGGGGCTGTGCACACCTGCGGGGCACAATTCCCAGCACACACGGCCTCGCGGCCACGTCGCCGACCACGTGCAAGGCCCGAGGCGTTCGCACAAGAGTGTGCAAAGCCACAGGCAGGCAGGCAACCGTGCAAGGCCAGAAACAGGTGAGAATGGAGCCTGATGGCCCACGGGCCTAGGGCTCTGATGCCAGGGGCACGTGGCCCTGGGTTGCTGCAGCAGGCTGCAGGGGAGGCCCTGCCCCGCCGACAGCGCCGCTGCTTGTGCTAGCGCAGTGGGTGCGGGGAACCTCCGCCACACCGGAAAACTCACCTCCACGGGGCGGGGGAGGGGGGAAAGACACAGGCCCCCCGGCAAAACGTGGCTTCCCGTCCGGCCAGGACCATGGCAGGGGCTGCTGCTGCCCCTCCCCCGCCAAACCAAGGGGTGGCAACTGCCTGCCCCGGGCATTAGAGAGCTCTTCCTGGGGGCTGATTAGCCCAGGTCCCGGCCAGGTCAGAGGCGCCGGCAGCAGCTGTTTGCAGCTCCCTGGCCCCGGCACTGGCTGAGCCTTGCCACGTGCGCCGCACAGAGCATGCTGCCCCCAAGCTGCCCGGCTCCAGATGCTGGCCCAGTCCAGCCTCAGGCCCATCTTGAGACCCCCCCCCCCCAGCAGGGTTGCACTGGAACCAGTAGCCCAGGCGGGGGAGGGCTGCGTCCCCTGTCCCCAAGACGCTCGGTGCCTGGCAGTGGCCGGGGGAGGGAGGGTCCCTTTGCGGGGGGAGCGGGAGCGTGGCAGCCGACACGGCCTGTCCACGGGAGGCGGCTGGACTGGGACTGTCCATCGGGGGGGGGGGGGGGAAGCCGGCTGCCAGTCACAGCGAGGTTGCTGCGGCAACCTGAAGGGAGGATGCACTTGGCCAGATGGAGAGTGTGAGGCTCTCCCCCCTCCCGGATCGTCCTGCCCCACGGGCCACCAGCTCCCCACAGCCACTGCCACGAACACACCCCTCTGGGCACGGCCGTCAGGGTGCCCAGCCACAGCCGCCGGAGGTCACTGGCGCCCCGCCCCTGCGCCGTGGCGCTCTGCCCTCGTGGAATCCCTCTCCCTCCCGTGCGCCGCACGGCCCCGGCGCTCTGCCCTCGTGGAATCCCTCTCCCTCCCGTGCGCCGCACGGCCCCGGCGCTCTGCCCTCGTGGAATCCCTCTCCCTCCCGTGCGCCGCACGGCCCCGGCGCTCTGCCCTCGTGGAATCCCTCTCCCTCCCGTGCGCCGCACGGCCCCGGCGCTCTGCCCTCGTGGAATCCCTCTCCTTCCCGTGCGCCGCACGGCCCCGGCGCTCTGCCCTCGTGGAATCCCTCTCCCTCCCGTGCGCCGCACGGCCCCGGCACTCTGCTCCAGCCTCTCGCTAATGCGCCGCATCTGGCGAGCTGCAGGCACCCCTCCCCCGCCCCGCGCGGGCGCTAATCGATACCGTATTAGTGCCATTAACCCATATTAGTGCCATTCCGTCCACTCCCCTCATCCTCACCGGGATGGGCGGGGAGCCTGTTAGATCCCTCCCGGCTGTGGAATAAGCCCTGTGCCAAGGCTCACGCGCGGGGGGCTCTCCCTGGGGTACTGGGAGCTTTGGGATTAGGGGTGCGGGCAGCGCCACACAGAGCCCCCATCTGGCTCGCTGGCGCCTTCCAGCCAACGTACCCCATTACCCACCCAAGAACGGGGGCAAGGGGTCCCCTTCTCATCCCCTTCTCCCCCTGCGAAGAAACCACGACCCCCCAGCCCAGCCCCGGTCCCTCCCAGTCACCCCGCTTCTCCGCTTGGGGCGCGGCAGCCAGGCTGGGTGGGCGGTGCTGGGGGGAGGCTGGGGGGCTCAGGCAGGGCGGGGAGGGGGCGTTGAGGAGGGTTGGTAGCCGCAGGGAGCCTGCCCTCTCCGTGTGCCCAGCCGTGTGCTGTCAACAGCGCCTTGCGAGGACGGGGGGCCGGCTGGCTCCCCCCAGCCTGGCCCTGCGTCCATCTCCCACGGCAGGAGGGCAGCGCGGAGCTAACGCCCTGCAGGGACCCAGCATCCAGCACAGAGCTGGCAGCTCCCTAGACAGGGCCCGGTGACGGGACAGCTGGGTGCTAGCTCCAGACCCCACAGCGGACCAGGCCCTGGTGTAAGTGCCTGCGGGGGGCGAGTGAGCAGAGGCTGCGCCATCCATGGGGCAGGCGGGGTTAGGGAGGGTGTCCCACAGGCCCCACATCTGGCTCCAGCGCACAGAGCCAGCCCCCCCACCCATGGGGCCCCAGCACCAAGCCCCCCGAGTGGCAGGCCGGGCCCAGGGCGGCACTCACGCTTTGGAGGGGTCCCAGGTGACGCACTGTGGGTGCAAGGTGCCCTGCGGAGAGACGGAGCCGGGTTAGCAGAGACGGGGGCGTCTTCTCCCCCCGCCCCCCTGCGTCTCCAGCCATGGCGGGGGGCGGGGGCTCCGCTGCCCCCACTAGCCTCGTGCCCCTCAGCCCGCCGCAGCACGGGCCCCCAGAGGGAAGGCACCCGCAGAGGCCGGGGTGCCTGGTACCACCGTAGCATCCACGCCGGGCAGGCTGGTAACAGGTGGCCATGGAAACCTCCCCCCGCCTCCCGCTCAGGGAGCTGCCCCCGCTGCGCCCCACAGAGCGAGCCCCATGCGGCCCCGGGGCCCCGTCCCAAGGGTGATACGTGGCAGAGGAGTCGGGCAGCCCCCAAACAGAGCGGAAGGGGGAGGGGCAGCAGGGCACCCACGTGCCTGCAGGAGGACGTGGGCTCAGCAGTGGGGCGGGCTCAGTCCAGCCCAAGGACCGTGAGAGGGGGCTGAGGGGCAGCGGGGCTGGGACGGCAGGGCCGGGACGGCTGTGGGGAAGGGCGGGCCCGGGGCTGAAACAAGGCTGTGGGGAGAGCCGGGCCCACCATTCGTGTGTGGGTGACGAGCAGACGACGGGGTTTGGGGGACCCCCCCCGCCCGAGGCCCCCAGCACTTACATTGAGCACGTGGGACAGTTCCACGGAGATGAGGGGCTCCGTGGGCTTGGTCAGCGGGCGCACGCTCACCGTGAGCACTCTGGAGGTGATGGCCAGGGGGCTCCTGTGGGCACGAGGGAACGGGCTGGAGTCAGGACGCACGGCGGGGGCGGGGCGTGCAAGCCGGTGTGCACGCAGCGTTACACGCCTGTCTTTGCACGTGCACCTGATCGCGCTGTGCCCCTCCTTACTCGTGGCACAGGGAGAGGAGGGAGCGCTGGGAGCCAACCTCTGGCGCAGGCCAGGCCGTGGGCCGTTCCTCCCTGCTTGGTGTCGAACATCCCTGTTAGACGCCACCCGCCCTGTCGAGTCCTCCCGGCTAGATTTCCACCTCCCCGTGGGGGTTTGTCTGGCTTCAACTTCCAGCCACGGGGCCTAGTTAGAGTTTAGTTTCCAGGGCCCGTTATTACCTGTGGGTCCCTCCTGCGCTAACCTGTGCTCCTGGAATCTAGCGGCGTAAAGCAGGCCTGCCGACCCTCCCGCCGCGTCTCAGCACGGACACAGCTGGGTTTGACGTGGCGTGTGCGTCCGCAGTTGTGTGGGAACGGTGGCTCCTTACCTTTGTGCGCGCACGTGTGTGTGTGGCTACACACACATACACCCCCCTGCTCGTGCGTGGATGGAGAGTGGGCCTGGGCGCAGTCGTGTTTGTGCCCGGGTGCAGTGTGCGTGTGGATACACACACGCGTGGGCCCATCCGTGCCTACGGGCCGCTCGGCTGTCTCACGCTCCAGCCCTGCATTTTCCCCTCCCACACAAACCTGCTGCTTCTCTCTCGCGCTCGGTCCAGGCTACAGCTCTTGGCGGCTGATGTAGGTGGGTGAGCGGCCCTGATGTATGTGGGGCCGAGAGCCGCCAACCCGACCCTGCATCCCACCCCCTTCGCCTGCCCGTGCTTGTCAAGGGGCAGGATTGGACCCGGGCCGCTGGGAGGCGCTGCTCGTAATCCCGGCCACCCCCTCGCTCCTCCAGTGCCGCCCCCCAAAGCCCACGCCAGGAACCAGAGCCTCTGCCCGCCTCCAGTGCCATCTGTGAGGCCTGGGGCCTGGAGGGCGCCCCCCCCCTTACCCACGCTCAGACCCAGGAACCAGGGCTGCTCCTCGCTCGATTCTTCCCCGTCCCCCCGTCCCCACCCGCAGCGGTAACGTCAGTGGGGTCACAGATCAGGGCCAGTCTGGGCCAAACCCCTGCAGGGCCCAGCCTTGTTCAACCTCCGCCCCCGCCCGGCTGCGTGTCAGAGTGATGAGCGACAAGGGACATTATCAGCCACCCCTGGGCTCCCCGCCCTGCTCCGTCCGGAAGCCCAGGTTCCTGTCCCGGTGCCCCAGCTGCCACCCACCTGGGAGGAGGTAAGATGAGGCCCAGCGTGCGATACAGGATGGCCCCGATCACGAAGTACGTCGACTCGTCCGTTTCTGCAGCGAGGGGAAGGGGACAGAACAGCAGTGAATGGAGATGGCAGTCATCCCGGGGACCTGGCTCCCCCCACGTGCACACACGCTCCATGTGAGCTTGCACACGCGTACACACAAATGCACACACCCCTCCATCGCCAGTGAACAAGCGGGCACGTGCACACGAGGGCAGGTAGACACGTGCATGTGCTCACCTGAGAACTTGGTGAACGTGCCTTCCCAGAGTCACACACGAGGTGGCACACCCACATTCATCACACGTCCACGGGGATGCAGACACACGGGCATTTGCACACCTGCACACCAACACACACCTCACGCACGGGCATACACACGCCTCGTCACACGTGAGTATGCACGCACGCATTGGCCCGCGTATGTGCAAACACCTTGCACAAGTGCACACACAAACACTTGTGAACAAGCACGCGCCCGCACACACAGCTGTTCCCCCGGCAGCCTGCAGGTCCCGCGCCCCATGGCCAGGCCCCACCGTACCAGAGGAGGAGAGGCTGAGCACCAACTTGGGGATGAAGAGCTTGTCCTCCGAGTGGCGGGCCCAGTCCTTCATGCCCCGGCGCCCCTTCATGGGGAAGTTGATGTCGCTGGAGACGGCCGAGACGGGCTCTCTCTGGATGCTGATCACTGCCGGGCGGGGAAGGGAGACAGGGTCACTTCCAGCTTGGCCACGGGCCGCCTGACACCCCCCCCTCGGCCAGGCTCCCAGCCTCGCCGCCACCCATCTCTGCGCTGCCCCTGCCCAGGACAAACCAGCTCGCGCCCGGCCCGGCCACTCACCCAGGTTGTCGGTGACCACGAGGGAGCTCTGGAAGGCCTTCAGCGCATCCCCCACCAGGTGGATGAAATCCTCCACCACCCTCATGAGGTGCACGGTGCCGGGGGACACCTGCGGGCACAGCAAGGGGGAGAGCCCATCATGGGGCCCAGGTACAGCAGGGGGGGCACGGGGGCTACCACAGGGGCCCAGGTACCATGGGGGAGGGGATGAGGGCTACCAGGGGGATCCAGGTATGGTGGGGAAGGGGATAGGGATGCCACAGGGACCCAGGTACAGTGGGGGGAGGGGATGGGATGGGGCTACCCTGGGAACCTAAGTAGGGTGTGTAGGGGGGATAACAGGGGGACCCAGGTATGGAGGGGAAGGGGACAGGGATGCCACAGGGACCCAGGTACAGCGGGGGGAAGGAATGGGAGCTACCAGGGAGGCCAGGCAGGGCGGGGGGAGGGGATGGGAGCTACCGGGGGGCCCAGACATGGCAGGGGGAGGGGATAGGAGCTACCGGGGGGCCCAGGCATGGCGGGGGGAGAGGATGGGAGCTACCGGGGGGCCCAGACATGGCGGGGGAGGGGATAGGAGCTACCGGGGGGCCCAGGCATGGCGGGGGGAGGGGATGGGAGCTACCGGGGGGCCCAGACATGGCAGGGGGAGGGGATAGGAGCTACCGGGGGGCCCAGGCATGGCGGGGGGAGGGGATGGGAGCTACCGGGGGGCCCAGACATGGCGGGGGAGGGGATGGGAGCTACCGGGGGGCCCAGGCATGGCGGGGGGAAGGGGATGGGAGCTACCGGGAGGCCCAGGCATGGCGGGGGAGGGGATGGGAGCTACCAGGGGGCCCAGGCATGGCGGGGGGAGGGGATGGGAGCTACCGGGGGGCCCAGACATGGCAGGGGGAGGAGATAGGAGCTACCGGGGGGCCCAGGCATGGCGGGGGAGGGGATAGGAGCTACCGGGGGGCCCAGGCATGGCGGGGGGAGGGGATGGGAGCTACCGGGGGGCCCAGGCATGGCGGGGGAGGGGATGGGAGCTACCGGGGGGCCCAGGCATGGCGGGGGAGGGGATGGGAGCTACCGGGGGGCCCAGGCATGGCGGGGGAGGGGATGGGAGCTACCGGGTGGCCCAGGCATGGCGGGGGGAGGGGATGGGAGCTACCGGGAGGCCCAGGCATGGCGGGGGAGGGGATGGGAGCTACCGGGGGGCCCAGGCATGGCGGGGGAGGGGATGGGAGCTACCGGGGGGCCCAGGCATGGCGGGGGAGGGGATGGGAGCTACCGGGTGGCCCAGGCATGGCGGGGGGAGGGGATGGGAGCTACCGGGGGGCCCAGGCATGGCGGGGGGAGGGGATGGGAGCTACCGGGAGGCCCAGGCATGGCGGGGGAGGGGATGGGAGCTACCGGGGGGGCCCAGGCATGGCGGGGGGAAGGGGATGGGAGCTACCGGGAGGCCCAGGCATGGCGGGGGAGGGGATGGGAGCTACCGGGGGGGCCCAGGCATGGCGGGGGAGGGGATGGGAGCTACCGGGGGGGCCCAGGCATGGCGGGGGGAGGGGATGGGAGCTACCGGGGGGCCCAGGCATGGCGGGGGGAAGGGGATGGGAGCTACCGGGGGGCCCAGGCATGGCGGGGGGAGGGGATGGGAGCTACCGGGGGGCCCAGGCATGGCGGGGGGAGGGGATGGGAGCTACCGGGGGGCCCAGACATGGCGGGGGAGGGGATGGGAGCTACCGGGGGGCCCAGGCATGGCGGGGGAGGGGATGGGAGCTACCGGGGGGCCCAGGCATAGCGGGGGGAGGGGATGGGAGCTACCGGGGGGCCCAGGCATGGCGGGGGAGGGGATGGGAGCTACCGGGGGGCCCAGGCATGGCGGGGGAGGGGATGGGAGCTACCGGGGGGCCCAGGCATGGTGGGGGGAGGGGATGGGAGCTACCGGGGGGCCCAGGCATGGTGGGGGGAGGGGATGGGAGCTACCGGGGGGCCCAGGCATGGCGGGGGGAGGGGATGGGAGCTACCGGGGGGCCCAGGCATGGCGGGGGGAGGGGATGGGAGCTACCGGGGGGCCCAGGCATGGCGGGGGGAGGGGATGGGAGCTACCGGGAGGCCCAGGCATGGCGGGGGGAGGGGATGGGAGCTACCGGGGGGCCCAGGCATGGCGGGGGGAAGGGGATGGGAGCTACCGGGGGGCCCAGGCATAGCGGGGGGAGGGGATGGGAGCTACCGGGGGGCCCAGGCATGGCGGGGGGAGGGCAGCGCTTTGCCACATGCCCCCACTCATAGGGAAGGGGGCAGGAAGGACCTGGGTGGCTCCAAAGGTCTCTGTGGGGCGGAGTCGGGGGGGGACAGGAGCTAGTGCTGATCCAGGCCATGCTGAGCCCTAGGGGAGGGGTCTCCCTTGCCCAAACCTCAGCTCTCTCCCACGCAGCCGCGCCAGACCTGCCCCCCCGGTTCCCGGCTCGCCCCAGGCTCGCTGACCGTCCAGCCGCCCGCAGGCAGGGAGCTGGGCTCCCCCAATTCCATGGGGCCGCAGAGCCCCCTCCCCAATTCCTCTCCCCCCATGCAGCTAGCCAGAGACTCTGCCCCGCCGGCTCCCCCTCTCCGCTGGCTCCCCTGCCCGACTGGCCAGGCTCCTGCCGGCCACACAGCTCCCCCACAGCCTGCCCCACCTCCCCAGAGCCACCCAATCAGAGACCCCTCCCCACAGGCCCCCCCCAGCCTGGTATGTCTCGCAGCACCCACTGAGGGACAGGAAAAGCTCCCAGACCGGGGGCCCTCTAGACAAGGCTAGAGCCAAGGGGGCATCTGACGGGGGCCCCACTGGAAGGGCCGGCCCCATTCGCCCTGCCCCCTTCCGCTGTCACAGCCGCGCTAAGCGCCCGCCCCCCTGGCGGCTGCTGCCCGTCCCCGAGCGGCCGGCTCACCTGCTGGGCATCCTCCCACTTGTCCCGGTTCTCCGAGTCCACCATGTAGCTCACCACCTGGAAGAAACGCTGCCGGGAGAGGGGGAGAGGGGCGTGAGGGGGCAGCTCCGGGAGGCCCAGGGGCGAGGGCCAGGCGAGGCTTGATCCCGGAGCCTCGAAATTCCACTGCCCCCCAGAGGGCCCGTGCGTGCACACCCTGGCACAGCACGCCCCCCGGCTGGGGTTCTTCCTGGCCCGCGGCTCACCGGCCCCCCCCCCCCACGCTCCCGCCGGCAGCCTGGCATCCGCGCCAGCTCCCCCCGCCCCACCCGCTCGGACCCAGGCCAGGTGCGGCCGCTGGGCTGGGGGCAGCGGGACCCCGATGCACAAGGGGCCGGAGGCGGCAGGGACACGACCCCGCCAGACCCAGCCGGGCTCCCGCCAAAGCGCGAGGGGTGAGCCCCCAAAGCAACGCCCGAGGGAAGGCAGGCAGGCAGCGAAGGGAGTGTCCTGGCCCCCCCCCGAGAACCATGCAAGGCCCCCCCTTTGAGGGGCTGGCCGGGCCGAACCTGCACGTCCTCGGGGGAGGGGATGTAGGTGGCCCGCTTGAAGGTGTCGGTGACGTTGCGCAGGATCTCCACAGAGAAGAGCAGGTCCCCGCTGTAATACGTCCGGCGGGACATCAGCTCCAGCAGGCTGCGCACCACCTGCGACATGCCCTCGCCCGCCAGCATGCGCTGCCCCTTGGCCAGGTGCTCCCGCAGCTTTGGGCGGAGGGAGAGAGGGGGGAGGGGAAGGCAGAGATTATCCTGCAGCAGGGAGTTCCCCAGGTCCCTTTCCCCAGCAGCCAGACAGGTTTCTGGCTGGCAATTGCACAGACAACCATGGGAGAACCTGGGGCCATTCTTCATTCCTCCCCTCCCCAGTGTGGGCCCCCTCCAATGGCCCTTTCCCATGCCTCAGTCCCCCTGCATGGCCCCTGTGATGCCCCGAAGGGGCAGCTCTTCATGCCCCACCCCATGGGGGGCAGCTAACCCTCCACAACACACCCACACAGGAGATGGCATCCGGCCACGTTGCCAGGCTGTGAGTGTCCCAATGGGCTACGGAGCTCCAGACAGAGGCTGGTTCTTACCCCCGCCCCTTCTCGCCCCTTGTCACTCCTGCCCCCAGCCCCTTCCACACGGCAGGGCACTTGGGTGGCCACCCAGGAGAGATTCAGGGGCTACCCTGCTGATTAGGAGAGCGCCCACAGCCGGCAGCATGTGGAGCTACCGGTGGTGCACATCCATGCATGCCTCTGTGCACATACTAAAATTTATTCCACACACGGATGGAAAGAATTAGAGTGCTGGTCACAGGGACCTCTTAACCCAGCAAGGGCACCGTGGGGGAGGAGGCTGGCTTGTGGGGCTGGCCAAGGGGTAGGGCTGGCCCTAGGGAGGAGGCGTGAGGCACCTTTCCCTGCAGCAATCCCTGCCCCACGACCCCCACCCCCCACTTTCTGGAGAACGTTGGGTCAAAGCCCCGCACCCGGCACTTGAAACCATGACCCAGACCCCCCACCCGCTATGGGATGAGCCGCTCTGCAAACCCGGGGAGCCTCTGGCGGGGACCATGAGCCCCCCAGGAAATGGCCCCTGCCCAGAGCACGCAGGGCAAGTGGGGGGGGTGTGGCCCACCCCCTCCCGCACGGGGCCCAGAGCTGGCAGGGGGGTCTGGCCCCGCCCAGCGCCGGGGGGCTCAAGGCAGCGCGGGCGCCGGGGGCGGGTGGCCTGCCCGCCGGGTGTGCACCTACTGAGAGATGTAAGTAGCGGTACTCGTGGGAGATGCACCGGGCGAAGCTGGGCAGGCCCCAGTAGGCCACCCCCTGGGCATCCAGCAGGCACCGGCGGCTGGCGGAGCCTGCACCAGAGGGGAAAAGGAGAAGGGAGCATATGGCCTGCCCGGCCCCACGGCCTGCCCGCTCCACCCCCCACCCCGGGCAAACAGCCCTGCCCCCTACCCACAGCCCCACGGCCTGCCCGCTCCACCCCCCGCCCCGGGCAAACAGCCCTGCCCCCTACCCACGGCCCCACGGCCTGCCCGCTCCACCCCCCACCCCGGGCAACCAGCCCAGCCCCCTACCCACGGCCCCACGGCCTGCCTGCTCCACCCCCCGCCCTGGGCAACCAGCCCTGCCCCCTACCCACGGCCCCACGGCCTGCCCGCTCCACCCCCCGCCCCGGGCAACCAGCCCAGCCCCCTACCCACGGCCCCACGGCCTGCCTGCTCCACCCCCCGCCCCGGGCAACCAGCCCTGCCCCCTACCCACGGCCCCACGGCCTGCCTGCTCCACCCCCCGCCCCGGGCAACCAGCCCAGCCCCCTACCCACGGCCCCACGGCCTGCCTGCTCCACCCCCCGCCCTGGGCAACCAGCCCTGCCCCCTACCCACAGCCCCACGGCCTGCCCGCTCCACCCCCCGCCCCGGGCAACCAGCCCAGCCCCCTACCCACGGCCCCACGGCCTGCCCGCTCCACCCCCCGCCCTGGGCAAACAGCCCTGCCCCTACCCACAGCCCCACGGCCTGCCCGCTGCACCCCCCGCCCCGGGCAAACAGCCCTGCCCCCTACCCACGGCCCCACGGCCTGCCCGCTCCACCCCCCGCCCTGGGCAAACAGCCCTGCCCCTACCCACAGCCCCACGGCCTGCCCGCTCCACCCCCCGCCCCGGGCAACCAGCCCAGCCCCCTACCCACGGCCCCACGGCCTGCCTGCTCCACCCCCCGCCCTGGGCAAACAGCCCTGCCCCTACCCACAGCCCCACGGCCTGCCCGCTGCACCCCCCGCCCCGGGCAAACAGCCCTGCCCCTACCCACAGCCCCACGGCCTGCCTGCTCCACCCCCCGCCCCGGGCAAACAGCCCTGCCCCCTACCCACAGCCCCACGGCCTGCCCGCTCCATCCCCCGCCCCGGGCAAACAGCCCTGCCCCCTACCCACGGCCCCACGGCCTGCCCGCTGCACCCCCCGCCCCGGGCAAACAGCCCTGCCCCTACCCACAGCCCCACGGCCTGCCCGCTGCACCCCCCGCCCCGGGCAAACAGCCCTGCCCCCTACCCACGGCCCCACGGCCTGCCTGCTCCACCCCCCGCCCCAGGCAAACAGCCCTGCCCCTACCCACAGCCCCACGGCCTGCCCGCTGCACCCCCCGCCCCGGGCAAACAGCCCTGCCCCTACCCACAGCCCCACGGCCTGCCTGCTCCACCCCCCGCCCCGGGCAAACAGCCCTGCCCCCTACCCACAGCCCCACGGCCTGCCCGCTCCATCCCCCGCCCCGGGCAAACAGCCCTGCCCCCTACCCACGGCCCCACGGCCTGCCCGCTGCACCCCCCGCCCCGGGCAAACAGCCCTGCCCCTACCCACAGCCCCACGGCCTGCCCGCTGCACCCCCCGCCCCAGGCAAACAGCCCTGCCCCCTACCCACAGCCCCACGGCCTGCCTGCTCCACCCCCCGCCCCGGGCAAACAGCCCTGCCCCCTACCCACAGCCCCACGGCCTGCCCGCTGCACCCCCCGCCCCGGGCAAACAGCCCTGCCCCTACCCACAGCCCCACGGCCTGCCCGCTGCACCCCCCGCCCCAGGCAAACAGCCCTGCCCCCTACCCACAGCCCCACGGCCTGCCTGCTCCACCCCCCGCCCCGGGCAAACAGCCCTGCCCCCTACCCACAGCCCCACGGCCTGCCCGCTCCACCCCCTGCCCCGGGCAAACAGCCCTGCCCCTACCCCTACCCACAGCTGCTTGCAGCCAGTCCCCCCCTCCCAGAGGTGCCCTGGGGCTGTGGGGCCCGAGGGGAAGCAGGGCTCCTGGAAGGCAGCAGGAATACGGGGGGGCCGAGCAGCTCCAGCGCGGCTCGTCCCCAGGGCCAGGCTGCTGGGGGACAGGCTGGGACATGGCAGGAAACGACTGTCGTAGCCCCCCCACCGCTCTCCGCCGGGGGGTGTGGGGGGACGGCCCCTTGGCCGCTCACCGGTGGCGTTGGACGGGCATTTGTTGTAGATGGTCTCGCCAGCGGCCGTCTTCTTCCAGGTCATCAGCATGACGGACTCGTCCTTGCACATCTCGTGGTAGGCTGCCGAGGGAAGGTGGGGGGAGACGGGACCCGGGGCTGTGAGGAGACGCCTGCCCAGCGCAGCCGGGCCCCTTGGCCTGGGGGCAGGCAGTGGGGTCGGGGGGAACATGCGTCAGGCGGGTTGGAGGGGGGCGGGATGGACAGACGGTGGGTGCAAGGACAGATGGACAAGCCAACAACAGTGGGTGAGAGAACAGATGGACGGACAGACAGACGGAGACACAGGGAGTGGGTGGGAGGACAGACGGACAAATGGAGGCACACCAGATGGATGGAAGGACAGACAGAATGTGGGCGGAAGGAGGGCAGGTGGGTGGAAGGATAGATGGACAGACAGATGGAGACACACCAGATGGATGGAAGGACGGACAGAATGTGGGAGGGAGGAAGGACAGACAGACAGATGAAGACACAGCAGGTGGGTGGGAGGAGGGATGGACAGACGGAGACACAGCGGTGGGTGGAAGGACAGACAGAAGGCGAGCAGAAGGAGGGACGGCTAGAGGAGGGCAGATGGGTGGAAGGAAGGAAGGACAGACAGACGGAGACACGGGCGGAAGGACAGACAGACAGAGACACGGGGCGGGCGGAAGGACAGACAGACGGAGACACGGGCAGAATGACAGACGGAGACACGGGCGGAAGGACAGACAGACGGAGACACGGGGCAGGCGGAAGGACAGACAGACAGAGACATGGGTGGAAGGACAGACAGACGGAGACACGGGCGGAGGGATAGACAGACGGAGACACAGGGAGGGCGGAAGGACAGACAGACGGAGACACGGGCGGAAGGACAAACGGAGACACGGGGCGGGCGGAAGGACAGACAGACGGAGACACGGGGCGGGCGGAGGAACAGACAGACGGAGACACGGGCGGAAGGACAAACGGAGACACGGGGCGGGCGGAAGGACAGACAGACGGAGACACGGGGCGGGCGGAGGAACAGACAGACGGAGACACGGGCGGAAGGACAAACGGAGACACGGGGCGGGCGGAAGGACAGACAGACGGAGACACGGGGCAGGCGGAAGGACAGACAGACAGAGACATGGGTGGAAGGACAGACAGACGGAGACACGGGCAGAGGGATAGACAGACGGAGACACAGGGAGGGCGGAAGGACAGACAGACGGAGACACGGGCGGAAGGACAAACGGAGACACGGGGCGGGCGGAAGGACAGACAGACGGAGACACGGGGCGGGCGGAGGAACAGACAGACGGAGACACGGGCGGAAGGACAAACGGAGACACGGGGCGGGCGGAAGGCCAGACAGACGGAGACACGGGGCGGGTGGAAGGCCAGACAGACGGAGACACGGGCGGAAGGCCAGACAGACGGAGACACGGGGCGGGCGGAAGGACAGACAGACGGAGACACGGGGCGGGTGGAAGGCCAGACAGACGGAGACACGGGCGGAAGGCCAGACAGACGGAGACACGGGCGGAAGGACAGACAGACGGAGACACGGGGCGGGCGGAAGGACAGACAGACGGAGACACGGGCGGAGGGACAGACAGACGGAGACACGGGGCGGGCGGAAGGACAGACAGACGGCGAGCGGGAGGAGGGCCGGCTAGAGGAGGGCAGGTGGCAGCCGGAGGAACGGCCGGCCGGCTGGGGCCAGTGGCTGGACAGCAGGAGGAGCTGCCGGCCGGCGGGGCAGACAGGCAGAGCCCTGGGTTGCCCCGAGGGGACGGGCCGAGGCAGGGTGAGCCGCGCTGGGCTGGAGGCCGACTCTCCGCCAAGTACCTGGGCACTTCTTCTCGTTGCACGTCTTGACCTCCTCGCCGGAGCCCTCGCACGGGTAGCCTTGCACGCCCGTGCCCTGGCACATCCTGAACCGCCTCTGCCAGCCCGTGTCGCACGTCTTGGAGCACAAGCTCCAGTGATTCCACGGGCCCCACTTGCCGTCGACTGCCAGGGGAGCAAGAGACGCGTGTGAGGGCCCCGCTGCGGGCGGCACAGGGACCCCCAGGGAGGGCCAGAGGCCGGCGGGCCCAGCTCTGGCGAGGGCGCGGCTGCACCAGCCCGTAACTGCTTTAATCAAACCTTCCGCGGTTTATTAAACCCATTCACCAGTCGCCTCCGCCTCGTTTCAACCAAACGAGACAAACGGCCCCTCGTGGCCAGGGTGTCCTCGGCTAATTGGCACCACCGCTCTCCCGGCCGTACCAACCCGCCAGCCAGCCCCACCCCCTCCCAGGAGCCACGCTCCTGCCCGCTACCGGCCAGTCCACGGGGCACCCAGACAGGGCCTGCCGGCCCCCTCCAGCCACTGCCCGGCCCCTGCACACAGGGCTCAGCCACCAACGCGGCTCCCTCCCCTCCCCCCCCCGCATTCCCCCCGATTCTCCCTTGTTCAGTCTTTTATACCCCTGCAGGGCTTGGGCAAGGGTCAGAGTCCGGCGCCACCCCAGGGAGACGCCACCGCGGTTCGAGACATCGGCCTCCCGGCACTGCACAGCGATGGGTCGGTATCCCTGCCCATCGTGTACAGATGGGGAAACTGAGGCACGGAGCAGGGACGCGACTCCCCCTGGGGCTCTCAGCAGGGTGGGGGATGGAAGCCGCGCACACCCAGAGCCAGGAGGCAGAGCCAGGGCCCAGACACAGGCAGGCTGGCCGCACTGCACGTGGGCTGTGGCCGCACAGCGGAGCTCAGACCCTCGGACGCACCGTGTGACCTGCCGGGAGCCGGCGCCCCCGACGTGGCAGCATCTGCCGTCGCGTCGCACTGGGCCTGGCGCTGGGTGCGCAGGGTCTGTCTGGACCCGCCCGAGGAGCCGGGACTGACGGGAGAAGGGGCCAAGCCAGGGGCGCCCTCAGGAGACCGTCCCGTCCCGTCCTGCTGCCCCCGCCACGGGATCAGCCTCTGCCAGCCGCATTCCAATCAGGCTAACCCTGCATTGGCCGGCCGGCAGGAAAGAACCACCCTCGGCACGGAAGGGCCGCCACGGTTTGGCAAAGGTCTTTGGCACCGCTGGGTGTGCCTGTGAGTCTCTGAGCCAGCTCCTCTCTCCGCGAGTGCACGCTTGTGCACACTCTCGTGCACTCACCCAGGCTGCATTTGCACGTATAGACTGCCCTGAAGCACACACACATGGCCCACGAGCATGGCAGCAGGAGAGACCCCGGGTCTTTGGCCCCGAAAGCACAGGCCCTGGCCTGCTGAACGAGCTGGAAAGCTCTGCTAGCTAGCGGCACGGCTACCTCTGGGTCCGCGCCCAGCAAGCAGCATGACGGCTCACGCTTCGCCAGCACAGTGTCTTCCTGGCCACGTGCTTGGTCTTGGCAGCAACTGACCAGCCTGCAGCCACTCGCCAGTGTAACCGCCCCTGCATGCACACACTAGTGGCTCTGGGCACTTGTGAAGGTTCATGTGTACGTGCGCAGCCCCCCAACACTACTGGGAGTACTCGTGCACGGACGCATTCCCAGATCTGCGCGCAGAGTGTGCACATGGGATTGCTAGTTCCCAGTGAATGCTCACACAGATGCTTGTGCGCCCCGTGTTTGTGGGAGCCACAAGCAGGGCACGACTGCGGTGCCAGGGGGCTAGCACTCCAGCGTAGCAGGGAGCCGCAACCGTCACCAAGTGAGCAGGCGACAACAGCAGCTTCGCAGAGCTCCTAGCCCAGGGACCTGCAGCATCCCAGCCTCCCTGCCGTCCTGGTGCACGGATCACGGACGTGCAGGTGCAGGGGGAGCGCATGTGAGCGTGCAACACCAGGGCAGCACGTGTGAGTGGAAATCGTCCGAGCAGGCAGCCCTAGGGCCCAGCTCTGGACGTACCCTGCCCCTCTGCTCCTCTACTGACAGATGGGGGGGAGCAGTTAGACCCACGTGTCACCGCTGCTGCCGGTTACTCGGGAGTCGCGTTCCCAGGGAGCGCAGCTGGTGCCCCAGACGGGATCACGGGCCTGTCTGCAGCTCGTTTAAAGTGTTGACACCAAGGGCCTGCCATGCAGCGGAGACGCCAGCTGGCTAGAAGGGACGGCCACAGCCCCGGGCGCCGAGATCCGGAGAGCGCAGCGGAGACCCAGGGCGAGCACCGCCACCCGGGCCGGGGAGCAGGAAGGGGCCCGCTCCACAGCGGACACCAAGCCAGTCTGGGTCCGGGAGGCAGGGCCCACGGCGTGGGAGGGTCAGGCAGCTGGGGCAGCGCCAGCTCAGCAGAGCACGAAGCCCTGCTCGCTGGGGAAGCCGTGCCAAGAGCCAGAGCACGGGAGTCCCCCACGCCGGCAGAGCACAGCGGCTCACACTCACCGCAATGCACGGGGACCCCCCACGCCGGCAGCACCACGGCTCACACTCACAGCAATGCACGGGGACCCCCCACGCCGGCAGAGCACCACGGCTCACACTCACAGGGACGCACGGGGACCCCCCACTCCGGCAGAACACCACGGCTCACACTCACAGGGACGCACGGGGACCCCCCACGCCGGCAGAGCACAGCGGCTCACACTCACAGGGACGTACGGGGACCCCCCACGCCAGCAGCACCACGGCTCACACTCACAGGGACGTACGGAGACCCCCCACTCCGGCAGAGCACCACGGCTCACACTCACAGGGACGCACGGGGACCCCCCACGCCGGCAGCACCACGGCTCACACTCACAGGGACGTACGGAGACCCCCCACTCCGGCAGAGCACCACGGCTCACACTCACAGGGACGTACGGAGACCCCCCACACCGGCAGAGCACAGCGGCTCACACTCACAGGGACGCACGGGGACCCCCCATGCCGGCAGAGCACCACGGCTCACACTCACAGGGACGCACGGGGACCCCCCACGCCGGCAGAGCACAGCGGCTCACATTCACCGCAATGCATGGGGACCCCCCACTCCGGCAGAGCACAGAGGCTCACACTCACAGAGACACATAGGGACCCCCCACACCGGCAGCACCACGGCTCACACTCACAGGGACGCACGGGGACCCCCCACGCCGGCAGAACACCACGGATCACGCTCACAGTAATGCACAGGGACCCCCCATGCCGGTAAAGCACCAAGGCTCACACTCACAGATACGCACGGGGACCCCCCCACTCTGGCAGAGCACCACAGCTCACACTCACAGCAACGCACAGGGACTCCCCATGCCGGCAGAGCACAGCGGCTCACGCTCACAGAGACGCACGGGGACCCCCCACACCGGCAGAGCACCAAGGCTCACACTCACAGAGACCCCCCCACTCCGGCAAAGAACCATGGCTCACACTCACAGCAATCCACAGGGATCTCCCACACCAGCAGAGCACCATGGCTCACGCTCACAGGGACGCACAGGGACCCCCCACGCCAACAGAACACCACGGCTCACACTCACAGCAATGCACGGGGATCTCCCATGCCAGCAGAGCACCACAGCTCATACTCACAGCAATGCACGGAGACCCTCCACTTTGGCAGAACACCACGGCTCACACTCACAGCAACGCATGGGAATCCCCCACGCCGGCAGAGCACCGCAGCTCACACCCACGGCAACACACCGGCTCACACCCACGGTAACACACAGGGATCCCCCCATGCTGGCACAGCATCTCCACTCACAATGACTGTGAAGCACGGGGATCCCCCACCCCAGCACGGCATCACCCTTCACACCCACACTGTCGCACGAGGATCCCGAATTGGCACCCCAGCTCACACCCATGGTGATGCAGGGGGCACCCACAGCACAGCACGGCCACTCAGACCGGAGCGGCGCACGGGGACGCTCCCCTTGACGTGGCCCCGCTGCTCACACCTAGTGTCTGGGAGTGGCATCCAGCCCTGCATGGAGCTGTTTCCCCCCCGCCCCGCCCCCCGAGTCCCGCCGCCACAGCAGGGCCCAGCGTGCCGGCCCGTGCCACGTGTGGCCTAGTCTGCCCAAAAGCAGCGCCCAGCACCCGAGGGGCTCTGCGAGCTCACGCTCCCCCTCGGCCCGGCCCCGCCTGAGCCCCCCGCCCCCATCCCCGAGCATGCGCCTTACCTGGGCATTCGGGGTTGGTGCACTCCCGGGCGTCGGCGTGCGCTCCTTTGCACTCCGCCCAGCCGTGGCCCGCCACGCTGCACTTGCGCGTGCGCTGCTGGGTCCCGTTGGAACACGACACCGAGCACCGGCTCCACGCACCCCACTCCAGCCACTGGCCTTCCACTGCCGGGGGGAGCACAAGGGAGAGGGGGGTTAGTGCAAACAGGAGCTCCGGGGGGCTCCAGAGCCAGGCACAAACCTCATGCTCCCCAATCCCCAGGGAGGGGCTTCGGCAACTCATCAGGCCTCATGCCCTCCTCCTGGCCGGCTTGGAAAGTAACAGCCTACTACTGCTGCCAGCTAGGCACTGCCCTTACAGCTGACACGCCGGCTGCCTGCACTCTGGGGCTCCAGGCCCTGAGTTCACATCCGGCCTCCCTGCCGGTACCAATGGCAGGGCCCCCCTGAAGTTGTCTCCAGCACGCGGCCTTCTCGAAAGGCCCGGGGGGGGGGGGGTGACTCCCGTTTCCCAGTTCCACTGGTGCTACAGCTCTGCAAAGCGCTGCCGGGGGGCCGGCGCTTACCGCGAGGGGGCCCCCGGAGCCGAGTGCCAGCTGCCCACGGGGAGGCATTGCCGGGGACAGGGGGATCTGCCTTGGCCAGGGGCGGTGCTGCTGCAGCGGCTCCGTGATGAGCCGGCCAGTCGCCAATGGCAGCCTGCTCCCGCCAGCCCCTTTCCAGGGGCACAGGCTGAACTGGAGGAGGGCTGCGGAGGGTCCCGGGGCTGAGCTCCGCCAACCTGAGAGTGGAAGGACCTTGCCTGACCAGACTCTTCCACAGGGACAACGGCTCCTCCCACGGGCCCTGAGCAGGGACCTGGCTGGGGGGCAGCACGGCCGCGCCTCTGCCCCTCCACAGGCCCCTGCGCCGGCCTCCGACCAGCACGGCTCCTGCAGGCCCCCGCCCCCCTCCTGGCTGATGTGAGCACCGAACCCCAAGCCCCGGCCCGCCCAGGGCCCTGAAACCGTCGCCGTGGAAACGCAGCGGGGTCCCAGGCAGGAACTAGCCACGTGGGGCGGAGGGATGGCCCGGTGGGCCGGGCAGGCCACTGGGGGTGGACGTGGGAGGCTGGCTCCCTTCCTGGGGCACGGCCAGCTCCCCGGCAGGCCAGGCCCTGTTGGGGTGACACAGCTTCTCACCCCTTCCCTCCCCAGGGCTGCCAGCGCCCGCCTGGCCCCTCCATCCCCCACAGGGCAGGAAATCAACAGCAGAGCGAGGCAGAGCCTTGGGCCGCGGCTGCTCCCCCCCCCCATCGCTGCCGGAGCCGCGCCCATTTGCCCAGCTGGGCAGTGACTCTGCCTCCCCCCACTCCTGTTTTCTGGCAGGCGCTGGGAGGGGCTTTTGGGCGGTTCTCACTCTGGCACCTCCTCCCCCGCCCTGGCACCTCCCCCTCCCCCGCCATTACCCCACCCTGGCTCATCCTCCCCCATCCCAGCACGCCACCTCTCCTCCCCCAGGCCATCCCCCGCCTTGGCTGGTCATTCCTCCCCCCACACCCCGGAGCATGCCCCCCCCTCAGCCCTGGGCCACGGCCCCGAACTGCTCTGCAGGAAATTGCTCATTAGCCCTGGACACAAAGTGACTTGCAAACGAGCAGCTCACAGCTACTCCTCAGCCCCCCCCCCCCCACAGAGGGGGCGACACCCACCCAGGTCTCCCTCCCCCGGAGCTTTCGCACCCCGATCTCTCAGGAGGGGGCGCCCCAAGGGTGGAGGTGGGGGGTTCCAACAGAGCTCCATGCCGCCCCAGCTTGAAAACAGCAGCTAGGGAGGGGGCAGCCACCAGCCCCCCCCCCCCCAGCGACCTCCCTCTGCAGCTCTGGCAGCAACTCCCCCCCCCCCCGGATGGGACAGTCCCAGCGCCTCCCCGCACCCAGCACTGCCCCCGGAGGGGTCTCCTTTCAACCGCCGCTGCCCCACGGCACACTCCCTTGGGGCCCTTTCTCTGGTACCCCGCCCCCCAGAGCGCCAGCCCCATGGCCTCTGCCAGACACTGCCCGCCAGCCTACCCCACAGCCGCTTTCTTCCCCACCTGACTTCAGGCCTCGCTGCGGCCCCGTCACCACACCCCTTTTCCCCGCCTACGCCCCAGGGACAGCCGCGAGGATCCTGGCGCCCAGGGCCGGGCGAGCTCGGGGCGCATCCCAGAGTCCTGTCTCGGGAAGGCCCTTCCCCACCCCAGGTTCCCTGCTCCCCGCCCCGGGGAGCGGCCACATCTGGGGAGACAGCAGCTTCTGCTCCTAGCCTCCGGCTCCCCGGCCCAGCCACCCGTCAGGAGCTGGACACAGGCCGTCCAGCCCTAGAGCGGAGGGACCTGGGGTTTAGGGCCTGTCTAAGCTGGAGCCACGTGCCCCCCATCACCCCAGCACCCCCCTTTGCTCTCACACCTCACTCCCTCCGGTCACACCCTGCCGGCCTCGCTCCATCGCCCTTCCGAGCCTCCTTCCACGGGGCGCTCGGGGTGGGAACGGATGGCACGCCGCCTCTGCTGCCTACATCGGCCCCTCCAGCATGGGCAGGGACTGCTGGAACATCTGTATGCCCTGCCGCCGCCTCCCGACACCCCCAGCCACGCCGCTCCCTGCACGCGGCCTCCCGACACCCCCAGCCACGCCGCTCCCTGCACGCGGCCTCCCGATGCCCCCAGCCACGCCGCTCCCTGCACGCGGCCTCCCGATGCCCCCAGCCACGCCGCTCCCTGCACGCGGCCTCCCGATGCCCCCAGCCACGCCGCTCCCTGCACGCGGGCCTCCCGATGCCCCCAGCCACGCCGCTCCCTGCACGCGGCCTCCCGATGCCCCCAGCCACGCCGCTCCCTGCACGCAGGCCTCCCGACGCCCCCAGCCACGCCGCTCCCTGCACGCGGCCTCCCGATGCCCCCCAGCCACGCCGCTCCCTGCACGTGGGCCTCCCGACGCCCCCAGCCACGCCGCTCCCTGCACGCGGCCTCCCAATGCCCCCCAGCCACGCCGCTCCCTGCACGCGGCCTCCCGACGCCCCCCAGCCAAGCCGCTCCCTGCATGCGGCCTCCCGACGCCCCCAGCCACGGCGCTCCCTGCACGTGGGCCTCCCGACGCCCCCAGCCACGCCGCTCCCTGCACGTGGGCCTCCCGATGCCCCCCAGCCACGCCGCTCCCTGCACGCAGCCTCCCGATGCCCCCCAGCCACGCCGCTCCCTGCACGCGACCTCCCGATGCCCCCAGCCACGCCGCTCCCTGCACGCGGCCTCCCGATGCCCCCAGCCACGCCGCTCCCTGCATGCGGCCTCCCGATGCCCCCCAGCCACGCCGCTCCCTGCACGTGGGCCTCCCGACGCCCCCAGCCACGCCGCTCCCTGCACGCGGCCTCCCGACGCCCCCCAGCCAAGCCGCTCCCTGCATGCGGCCTCCCGATGCCCCCAGCCACGGCGCTCCCTGCACGTGGGCCTCCCGACGCCCCCAGCCACGCCGCTCCCTGCACGTGGGCCTCCCGATGCCCCCCAGCCACGCCGCTCCCTGCACGCAGCCTCCCGATGCCCCCCAGCCACGCCGCTCCCTGCACGCAACCTCCCGACGCCCCCAGCCACGCCGCTCCCTGCACGCGGCTTCCCGACACCCCCCTGCCACGCCGCTCCCTGCACGTGGCCTCCCGATGCCCCCAGCCACGCCGCTCCCTGCACGTGGACCTCCCGACGCCCCCAGCCACGCCGCTCCCTGCACGCGGCTTCCCAACGCCCCCTGCCACGCCGCTCCCTGCACGTGGCCTCCCGACGCCCCCAGCCACGCCGCTCCCTGCACATCCGCCCAGCACAGCCATTTTCAAACTTTTTTTCTCGGGACCCAGCTGAAAAAGATCGTTGATGCGTCACCCGGTGGGTGGGCTGCGGGGGAGAGCTTTGGGGCGGCAGGCTGGGGGCAGGAGGGGCTGACCTGGAGCGGCTCCTGGGCAGCGGGGCAGCGGGGGGGCTAAGGCAGCTTCCTGCCTCTCCTGGCCCCGCAGACCACGCTGCCCCCAGAAGCAGCAGCAGCAGGTTCCCAGCCCATGGGAGTGCGGAGCTAGTGCTCGGAGCAGGGGCCGTGGACAAGCCCATGACGCTCCCCGCCCTGCAGGAGCTGGATCTGCTGCCGGCCGCTTCCGGGGCACAGCGCAGTCTGCGATGCCAGGCCAGGCAGGGAGCTGCCTTAGCGCCCCCGCCAGCCCCCGCTGCTCACCTGATCCCCCTGCAGCCATGAGCCCCGGCACCCGACCTTCCACCCCCCAGTGCTGGGGCACAACCCTATGTCTGAAACCGGGGCACCAGATGACCTCTGCAGTGGTTTCTAGGCTATTCCTAGATCCCCTGGAACCTCCGAGGGTTGATGTCAGTGATATTTAGGAGCCTAAATCCCTTTGAGAATCGGGCCCTACGTGTGCTAAGGGGAGAGGCCGTTCCTGAGCAGGGCGTGGGCGAGGCGACCCAAGGGCCGGACAAGGCAGGCAGGCAAGCGGGAGAGCGAGGCGGAGCAGGAGCGCCAAGGCGCGAGTTACTAACCAGGGCAGATTGCGATATTGCAGGGCTTAGTCTGCACCTCGGGGCCCTCGCAGGCCTTCCCGCCGTGCTGCGGAGCTACGCACAGCCGCGTTCTCGTCCGGGCCCCTCGCCCGCAGGTCACGGAGCACAGACTCCACGGGGACCACTCCTCCCACAGGCCGTGCACTGCAATACAGCACACAGCAATCATGCCTACGGCCTGGCCCACGCGGTGCGCAGCCTATGGCATGGCAGGGAGAGAGGTGGGGGTGCGGGCCTGCACCCAAGGCAGCTCCCCCATGGCGGAGGGAAGGGCTGAGCGTCTGCACAGAAGACCCCCAAGCACTTATGAGGCAAGGCTCATAGCCTGCCGCGGCCACGGTCCTGCGGAACCCTTGTTCTCCGGGAGGGGAAACTGAGGCACGGAGCAGCGCTGGGACTCCTCCAAGGCGACACGCTGGAAAGTGAACCCAGGAGTCCTGACTCCCACTCTGCTGCTCTGAGCACTGGAGCCCTCCACCCCCACAAGGCAGGTTTGGGGGCTTGGTGCCTAAATGCCCACGTCCCATCCCCCACCCACTCGGCAGGCCGATCAGAAGCCGCCGCCTACCATCAGGTCCCTTTTCCGACGGCCCAGCAGACGCGGGAGGGGGGTTATTCAGCTCTGCCCCTCCCAGCCGAGCGGCCTCGCTTCAGATCTGTGGGGTGGGGCCGAGGGGAGGCGGGAAGTCTCGAAGCCCACAAGAAATGCGAAGGAGGCAGGTGGGCGCAGGCGCGGCGGGGCAAGGGTCTGTCTCCCAGCCGCCCGGTCAGACTCGCCCAGCCCTCCCCTGCCGCAGCAGCCCCCCGTCTCACCCCCTGGCACCACCTCCTGGCTGGGCCCGGGGACTGACAGGCAGCCTTGGCCTCGGGGCTCCCGGCAGAGGGTACTGAGCTGGGGCCAACAGCGATGAAAAGATTTGCCCGACCAGGTGGGTTTTCCCCCCCAGGAGCCAACGGGAGATCAGCAGAACCCATCGCCCAGGGGGCGGCGGCCGCCCCACCGCCGGCTGAACCGGGCACCTGCTGAGCTAGCCACATGTGCTGCCACAGCTGGACTCAGGCTGCCAGGGTTCTATTCCCAGGCCTGGGAGAAGTCCCCTCACCTCTCCGTGGGCCTCAGTTTCTCTCGCGGGGGCTATAATAGACCTGCGTTCTCTGTGGATGCTGCATGGGGAGGTGCTGCGAAGTACCCAGCACTGAAGGATAAGGCGCAGCCAACGCCCGTCGGACGAGGGATGTTAAATATCGGTTAACTGAACAGTCAATTAACCTTGTGAATTCTTAGTGGTTACTCGACTATTCTAGAGTCCCCGGGGGTGAGGCCGGCAGCCAGTGCGCTCCGGCTCCACTCCTGAGGAGCCCCCTGCTACCCCACGCTGCTGCCTCTGATACAGAGGCAGCCACCCAGGGTGCCAGGAGAGAGCTGGTCCGCGACGGAAGCCATTTAAAAACCAGCTCCCCTCACGAACCGGCTGCCTTCGCCTAGTGCTGCTGCCTCGGATACAGAGGCAGCATCATGGGGTGGCAGCAGCCCCTGTCCAGGGTAGGGGGGCTGAGCTCCTGGAGCCGGAACTGAGCCAGGTTGCCTGCCCACTTGGCTCCTAATACACTTTAAATGCCGAGCCGCAGCGGGGGTAGGTCCCGGACCTGGTGTGAGCCAGGACTGAGCCGGGCTGCTGGCCAGCCTGGAGGGGACTGCGTGTGGTCTATAGCATTAACTGATAAGCTTTTGCTAATCGGTTAATTGACTACACTATTGCATCCCTACTTCAGACCTATCCACACAAGAAACTTCCCTGGTTTCACCTAAGGAGTGAACTGAAACTGATTTAGGGGAAGCCCCTGTGTAGACGCCCTTAGTTCAGTTTCACTTCGGATGGTGAGGATCAAGGTTTAGTTCCACCAAACTATCCTGAAATCAGCCCCTCTCCATGCAGTTTTGCGTCTGTTGAAACGAAACTGGCTGCAAAACCTATTTCGATGACGTCTCAGAGGGGGCGCCCGCCGCGTTCGTCTGGAACTAAAACAACGAATCGTCCTGCAGCACCTTGGAGACCAACACAAACACGGAGCTAGTCTCATGAGCGCTTGTGGGCCCGACCCACTTCTTCAGATGAATGGAGCAAAGGGCACAGCGGTACAAATATATAGCAGAAAAAGAGGGGAGGGGAAAAATCCCATCCATTAAGGTGTCCATGCTAAAAGAGATGAATACAATAATAAAAGAGGAATAGTTTAAGGCTAGAGGGGATCTCTGTGATCCTGTAGCCGGGCGTAGCAGCAACCAGAGGCCTTCCCTGACAGGAATCAAGCACCTCTCCCTGCAGAAAAGCTTTGTAATCTCCTGTCGGCTGTTCTGTCTTTAAAGAATAAAACTAGATCCCTCCACGTGCTGTGTGTGGCCAGACCCAAGGGACCCTGCTGGATACCCCCGAAGCCTGCCAAGCGGTGAGGGTCCCAGGACCAGACCCTAAGGGTACGTCCAGACTACACGCCTCGGGCGACAGAGGCATGTAGATTAGGCTGACCGGCAAAGGGAGATGAAGCCGCGATTTAAATAATCGCGGCTTCATTTCAATTGAAATGGCTGCCGCGCTCTGCCGACCAGCTGATGATCAGCTGTTTGTTGGCAGATCGGGGCAGTCTAGACGCCTTTGTTGACCGGCGCAGGTAAACCTGGTTTCATGGCCCCTTTGGGATCTTGAAAAACTGGCCCCTTTTCAAAATTCCAATTTCTGCCTTGTACAAATCAATTCCGATTTGCTCCTCATCAAATCTTCGATAAAGGGAATATTGCGGAGGGAGCAAGGCCCTGCCCCTTGGCTGACACCGAGCGGGGACTTGCCAGCCACCGTGAAACTGAAGCACCAGGGAAGGGAGAAACCATGGAACTGACGATCTGCAAAAGGCCAAATTTCCACCCATTCAGCCCCTGCGGGGGGGAAGCAGATTCTCAAAAGCCCTCAGCCCCATTGATCCTCTCCCCCCCATGTTACCTGCTCCCCAGTATGCCGGGGGGGGGGGGTAAAGGCAAGGATGGGGGGCACATGCCCCTCCCAGCAGGAGTCTGATGTTCAGACATGGGTGAAGGGGGAATTCCTCCCCCTCTGGAGCCAGGAGGGATTCCGGGGGCTGGTCCCTTTGGAACCCCTGACCGAAAGGGCACAGGTTACACACCTGGGCTAAAGAGCGAGCCGTGTCCCCGCCCAGCCAGTTCCGGCACTCTTGGGATCTGCAGGCTCGCACGGCCAGGCAGAACTGGGATTTTTCCCGGCAGACGCCGACCCTTCACCAAGCCCCCAGTGCGAACAGACACTCTCCGCGTCTTCCCCCTCCCCGCTCGGAGGAACCGAAAGGCCCAAGGGGGGCGGTGGGGAAACAGAGTCGCAGCGAAGCAGCACAACTTGCCCAAGGCTGTGGCGGGAGCCAGGGCCAGGGCTGCGCAAAGAACCCCCAAGTCCGGAGCAGGGTTCCCTGGGTGGCCGCCCAGCAGAGAGTCAGGTGCTGCCCAGCTGAGTGGCAGAGTGCCCCCTGCTGCTCAGAGCGGACAGCAGGCATTGTAATGGTGGTGCACATTGTCCATGCCTCAGTGCACTTAACAAAATTTATTCCACCGTGGGATGGAAACATTTAGCAGGAATAATGGCCCTGACGCCTGCTCCCAGCAGAGGGGGGAAGTGAGTGTAGCTCTCTCGCCTTGCCCCCCCTTCCCACTCTCCCTCCCCCCCTCCTCAAGCTCCAACTGCCAGGCAATGCTCTCCTATTTACGCGTGAGCCAAGACACGTGGTGTCATGCCGGGGGCGGAGGGACCGTGGCTTTACATTTCCATGGCTCTGCCTGCAATTTCAACATCGCCCCCACCCCCAAAGCCTTTGCGAACCGTCTCTAGTCCTCTGGGAAGCCCTGAGCTTTCGGAGACGCCGCGGGCGGCTCGGAGGGATGACCTGAAAGCTCTGGGAAGACGATGAAAAGACGGAGGCTCCCGAGCCATCGCGCAGAGAAAAGCCTTCAGCCTGGAGACAAACAAAATCTGCTCCTGTCTGGAGGGAGGGGACCCAGCCAGCCTCAGCCCGTGGCCGGAGAGGCGTGGGGGCAAAGGGGGGTTATGACACCTCGAGCAGTCTCTGCCCACGCTGTCAGTTAGCAACAGATGATCAGCTCCCAAAGGGGACCGGGGAGACCATCAGATTAGACACAGAGAGAGAGAATCTAGCTGTGTGGAAGGGATAGGCCCGGATGCTGTAATGACCTACATAAGCACCCCCCCGGGACAGACCAAAGGTCCTTCTAGCCAGTGTCCTGGCGGCCGACAGTGGCCAGTGCCAGGTGCCACAGAGGGACAGGAAATAAGCAAGTGATCCCTTCCCTGTTGCCTATACCCAGCCTCTGACAGAGGCTAGTGACACCATCCCTTCCCATCCTGGCTAATCGCCATTGATGGACCTAACCTCCATGAATTTATCTAGCTCTTTTTGGAATCCCGTTAAAGTCCTGGCCTTCACGACATCCTCTGGCGAGGAGTTCCACAGGTTGACTGAGTACTGCATGAAGAAAAACGTCCTTTTATTTGTTGTAAACCTGAGATCTATTACTTTCCTATGGTGGCCCCTAGTTCTTATGTTATGGGAATAAGTAAATAACTTTTCCTTATTCACTTTCTCCAGACCAGTCATGTTTTTATAGCCCTCTCTCCTACCCCCCCCAGTCTCCTCTTTTCTAAGCTGAACCGCCCCCCCATCTTTTGAATCTCTCTTCATACAGCACCTGTTCCAAACCCCTCATCATTTCTGTTGCCCTTTTCTGCACCTTTTCCAATGCCAAGAGATCTTCATTGAGATGAGGCGCCCACAGCTGTATGCAGGATTCCAGATGTGGGCGCACCAGGGCATTATACAGAGGCAATAAGATATTCTCAGTCTCGTGGTTAATGATCCCTCACCTTGCTGTTTGATTTTGACTGCCCCCGCCCCCGGAGTGGATGTTTTCAGAGATCTCTCCACAATGACGCCAAGATCTCTTCTCTCGAGCGGTTTTAGCTAAATTAGCCCGGAGTCTTCCTGGGACCGAAGCCTTGGCCATAGGAAGAGGCCCAGGGTTTTATCTCACTGGCCCAGAAAACCCTGCAGTGACATTCAGCCAGGAGACACTCCCTGTCTGGATGAGGATTCAAGGTGAGGGCTTAGCAAACACAGGCAGGGGCAGACATGCTCAATAACATCTAGCTCTAGCTCTCCAAGGGTCCACATCAGCAGCCCCATTGCATTGAGGGGGAAACTGAGGCACAAAGCCTCATGGCACAAAGCCATGACATGTTCACCCAGGAGCAGAGCTAGGAACAGAACTAAGGTCTCTGACAGCTCAGCTGAGGGCACTAACCACTAGGCCATACACACCTGACTGACTGAGTTGAACACCGCAGCTCCCCTGCCCCCGCCCCCAGGCAGTCACTGGACCAGTTTGGCACAAAGGCAGGGCCCCTTGTGTACAGCTAATACCGGCTAAGGCCCCCCCCCCACACACACACACGCTGGCCTGGACAAGGCCACTGGGCAGGCAGCTGGACAAGGAAAAGCAAACGCACCACATCGGCTACGGAGCTGCAGCGGGGGCCGGGGGCAGCTGGGTCTCACGCTGACCCTTCTGCTCGGCCCCGCCTCGGGGCCCCGACCAGCGACACGCCGGGCCCCGTCCTACTGGGCGCTGCGCATCCCCTGCTCTTGGCTGACGTCCACTCAGGGCCGCCCCTGGCGCTTTCAGGGGCTGCCCACGCGGCTGGCCAGAGCCCCAGCTAAGATGGAACAGGGACGGGGGGCTGGACCCCTCCTGAGAGTGCCCTGCCCCCCCACCTACCTAAGATAGGGGGGCACCAACCCCCCCCCCCCCCCGGCCTCTCCATTCCCCACACACACGCTCCGGGTGCGACCAATCCGCAGCTCCCCGGGATCACACCTCCCCACTCGTCCCCAGCCACCCGGGCAGGCCGCTTTAGCCTAGGGACCCGTGCCTGCCTGTCCCCCAGGGTAGCTCGGAGGGGCTCTCTCCTGCGGGGGGGGGGGGAGATGACGCGACTTTGCCCCCAGTTGGGCACGGGAGGAGCACAGACCTGCCTGCGGGTCGCCCTGTGCCCACGGGGCAGATGGGGGGAGAAGTTGCCTGTTTCTCTCTGAGCTGCAAAAGGGAACCAAACCTCAGGCAGCAGCTGGGCAAGTCCAGGATGCAGTGGGGGGGTCACGGGGGCCGCCACAGAGACAGCACTGGGTTTCGCACCCTGGTTTGAGCAGGGATCCCCCCTCCCGGCTGCCACATGGACGTGCCCTGAATGCAACAGAAGCCACAGCACCCAGATAACCACCCCCAGGCGGATTGGAACCGGGGACCCCTGGAGCTTAGTATAGGAGCCGCTGACTCTCTGCTCAGACCGTAGAGCGCCCGTGTTCTTATCTCGCGGTGCCACTGCATGGGGCAGCAACCCACGCCAGGTGGGGGGGTTACACCGGCAAAGAAGGAACGTCTCCCAATGGGCCGACCAAACGCATCCACGCTGCATGCGTTGGCTACCAGCTCCCTAAGGCTGCCGCCCTTCCATCCCACCGCAGGCACCACCTCTGCAGGATCCAGGCACGGGCTGTCCTCCCCCACCCTCTCTGACCTGCCTTGCACCCAGGCAAACTCTCACCCCTCCCGTCAAATGCCTGCCTCCCTGCGGGGCCTGTCTGGAGCATTTCACGGGGCGCTGAGACACAACCTGGCAGGGGACTGCTGAGCGCTGGGAACATCCAGTCGCCAAAGGGGGCCCCGTCGCCAGCCCTGGGAGGTGCCGTCCGTGCCCAGGTTCAGCAAGGGAGGCTCAGGGCCGGCTTGCCCCCTGCCCCGCTCGGGGGCTTGGGTCTGCCCTTCGGCCCTGCGTGGGCCAAGCGTCGCGAATGTTCTTGTGGGTGCCTGGTTCCCCCGGCGCTGGGCTGAGAACTGCCCCGCTCTGTGCTGCCCCAGGACAGAATCCCTGGGGGTCTGGTCTCACGCACGCCAGGCCAAGCAGCTGCGTTAGAGCCAGGGACTTTTCACTCCCCTCCCCCCCCAGCTGGGAGCCGGATCCAGTGGGTAGAGCCCAGAGAGGAAACCGGGCACAGAAAGGGCAGGAGTTTCCCACTTGGCCCTTAGGACGCCCTGCCCTTGCTCCCCCCGGCAGGACGGGAACATTCGTGGGACGACTGGGGACCCCCCAGGAGGGTGGGGGGGGGGGTTGGGAGGAGGGCAGAGAAGCCTGTGGCCACCCCATCCCTGTCGCCAAATGATCACCAGCCTCCTGAGCCCCACAGCTCACCCGCCCCACAAGCGAAGCAGCTGGGGAGCCCTGGGGTCCCCCTGCAGCCTGGGACGGGCGGCTGTGCCCCTCCTAGCCATGCAGCTTCTCTGCATGTCCACAGGGCCGGCGTGGGCCCGCGGGACAGACGGGCGTGGGTGAGGGCAGGGGACGGAACAAAGCACCCACCCACACACACACGGCCTGCCCCCCGTACCTGGGCAGGTGGCGGTGTTATTGCATATCCGCGTCTCCCGCAGCAACCCGCTGCACAGCGTCCCGTAGGGAGAGGAGACGCAGGAGCGTGTCCGCACCTGGGAGCCCTGCCCGCAGGTGAGGGAGCAGACGCTCCACTGGGACCATTCCTCCGCGGCGGGGTCTCCTGAGGGGAGAGAGGGAGAGACACAGGTTGGCCAAGCGGCCTCCTTCCAAACGCAGCACGCTCCCTGCCAGACACGCGCAGAATGCACCGTTGGCCTGCGGAACTCACTGCCACATGATGCCACTGAGCTGAGCAGGGGCCAAACATTGATCTGGATAGTGAGGGGAGACAGATGTATGTTGGCAAGGCTTGGGGAAGGGATCAAAGCCCTCCTGCCCCAGGCCTTGACCTCACTTCCACTGGTTCCTGGGGGTCAGGAGGGAATTTCCCAGGGGGGCAGGTGACCCCACAGTTGCAGGTTTTATTGCACCTTCCTCTGACGCAGCGGCTGGGCCTTTCGGAAGCAGGACACCAGGTGCCGATTGGATCCGCTCCGGTTCGTTCACAGGAGAGCTCCGTGGCGGGCAAGGGCGCCGTTTCGGGAGCAGGGAGGGGGGGCAGCCGCGAGTAGCGGGATGCGTCTGGCTCCTATGCCCGTTCCCAACTCTCAGGGAGTGAGGGCAAAGTGCGGGCATTCCGCGCCAGCCTCTCACTCCTGGCTGGGGAAGGGAGGGGGCAGAGGAGTGACTCACAGAATCCAAGCACTTTCCCCTCGCTCCCTGATAGCCCGGGGAGCAGGATGAAAAGCAAGCCGCATCCTGGGATGCACGGCTGCCACCCGCCCCCGGCGCCCCCCCGCCCCCCGGTGCGCTCCCCTCCCCCCCCCGGCGCCCTTGCTGGCAGGCCCCGCGGCCGCTTGGCTGTGCGGACCCAGAGCTCCCTCTCTCTTCCTCCCGGGAGCAGATGCGAGCGGGACGCTTACAGCCGCCCGGCTCTTCTGAAGCCAGGGCTGGTCGGAGCTCTCGGGCAGGCCAGCTGCCGGGAGATCGGTTTCAATGAAGAGGGCGGGTCCGCCAGGGGCAGTTATTCCCGGGAGACGGAGCGCGGCGATCGGCTGCACCGGGGCTCCCAGCGAGGCGCCCGCGCACTCGGCTGGGCTCGAGAGGGCGAGGCCGAGTCCGGGTTCTGCTCTTGGCGAGGCCGCTGTGAATCCGGAGCAGCGTCGCTGCCGCCAGCAGCCTCAGCGAGTGTAAACCAGCCTGGCAGCGGAGCGGTGCTGATTTACCCCCCGTGGGGATCTGGCCCAGCTGGTTTCAGTGGCGCTCAGCCCACGTACGCCAGCGGGGGGATCTGGGCCGCAGGATATAGGGCAGCCTGGCGCCCGGCCCGCAAGCAGGGTACGGACGCTGGGGGCTCAGCAGGGGGGCTTCATCAACGCAGGGCAGAGGGGAGCAATGGGTCTGTGCCTCCACCCCCTGGCAGAGACACAGCCGTTTTCACCCTGGCCTCCCAGGGCACTAGAGCCATCGGTCGGTTGTTATTGTAGGGTAGCGCCTCCGCACCCGTCTGCTGTGATGAAACACCTGGGCCTGAGAGCTGGGGCCACCCACATGGCCCCGGGAGCCGGAGGCAGCTTTGTTATCGTAGGGTGGCCAGGGCAGCACACACTGGTTCCAGTCCCAAGCCGGGAGTTTCACTTACCCCTCATCTGGTGCATGTTCACTCAGCACCAGGCTCGGCTCAGGTCTCCCAGCCAACGAGCCGCCCGGACGGTATAATAAGGGCCCGATCCTGCTCCCCAGAAACTCAGTGCAAGTTTGGCTGCTGCCTTCCATGGGGACAGGATCGAAAGGGGCAGGGAGGGGTCCGCAGCAGGGCTCTGCGGGGGGCCCTTGGCAGGCATTGGTCTCAGGAGTGGAGGAGGTGTGCGGGAAGGGGCCTGGAAGCAAGGCAGTTCAGCAGGAGCTGGGACAGAGGAAGTCCTGAGCCTGCCTCTCACCAACGCCACCCCGGGCAGAGCAGTAGCTGAGATCGGCAGCGCACTCCTGCCGGTCCAGGCTCCAGGCAGGGAGCAAGAGGTGCGCTCGTTACCCAGCTGAATTCGCCAAACAATAGACTTTTTTTATAGCCCTCTCCGGAGGGGGCCGAGAAAACACAGACCCGGAGCAAAGCAAGCGTGCCCACCGGCTGGGAACAAAGGAACTCGTCCATCTCCCTCGCCGGGGCTGCCACGAGGCCACGCTGGGCACTTGCAAACGGGAACCAGACAGTTGAAATTAAACGGTCAGGGGGGTTTCTTCTTAATTAAAATGCACAAAGCCGGGTGATTTATGGGAGAAGTGGCTTCCCGTCACACGTAGCCTGCTGCTAAGCGGGTACATTTGGCCTCTGCTCCGCCCCAGAGGTGGCTGCCTTGTAGCGCTTAGCATTCAGAGAGCACTTTGATGTTCACAGAGCTGTGCAGACATGAGCTAATTATACCTCACTGCATCCCTGAGAGGGCAGGGAACAGTATTACTCCTGGGCGATGGGGAGCTGAGGCAAATTGGCGGCAGCCCAGATCCTCAAACACACCGAGGGACATAACTGCCAGAGTGAAGTGACAAGGCCATAGAGTGGGTCAGTGGCAGAGGGGGATTAGAACTCAGGGCTTGCTGCTTTTACAGCACCGCTGTTGGGCTCCAATCAGCAACAAGGCCCCAGTGCTGTGCGGATTTCTGGGAGACGCACGTGCCTGTAAGTGCCAAGACATAGAACCCTAGAACTGGAAGGGACCTCGCGAGATCGTCAAGTCCAGTCCCTGGCCCTCACAGCGGGACCAAGCACCGTCTAGATCAGCCCTGATAGACTATCCAACCTGCTCTTAACTATCTCCAGGGATGGAGATTCCACAACCCCCCTAGGCAATTTCAAAACGGGGCTTTTTGCAAAAACCGGCAGTTTACAGAATCTTTTGAAACGGGGCCGTTCTGTCGAAAATGCCCCGTCTACATTGCCGGGTTTTTTGAAAAGCCCCATTTCGAAAAAAGCAGCGGCCGCCATTATGCAAATGAAGCATGGCATATTTAAATCCCGGCTTCATTTGCACTTTTGATACGTCGAATTTACATCCCTCTGCCGACAGGGGTGCAGTTTAGACGTAGCCTAAACCTCCCTGGCTGCAGTTTCAGCCCATTGCTTCTTGTCCCGTCCTCAGAGGCCAAGGAGAGCAATGTTTCTCCCTCCCTGGAACACCCTTTTAGGTACTGAAAGCTGCTCTCACGTCCCCTCTCGGTCTCCTCTTTTCCAGACTAAACAAGCCCGATTCTTTTGGGTTTCTAGACCTTGAATCGTCTTCGTTGCTCTTCTCTGGGCCCTCTCCAATTTCTCCACCTCTTTCCTGAAACGTGGTGCCCAGGACTGGACACAAGACTCGCGCGGAGGCCGAGTCAGCGCGGAGCAGAGCGGGAGAACGACGTCTCGTGTCTTGCTCACCGCACTCCTGATCATGCAGCCCAGAACGACGTTTGCTTTCTGGGTTTTTTGAAGACACGAAGCCCCAGGGGGTTGGCTACCAAGGGCTCTGCAGCCAGCATCGTGGGGCACGGCCCCAGGGGGCTCCCACCTGGCTCCAGGCTCTCGCTGAGACCCAACTCCAGGTTGAAACACCACCTCAGCCCCCGGGGCCCGCCAGCACCATTACCTGTCTGGGCCATATAAACCCCAGGCTCGTCCGCAGACCTCGGCCACTGAGTTTTCACCTTCTGATTCTCTTCTGCCTCATCGCCTGGAAGGAGAGGGAGACACGGGTGAGAAGGGACGTGGGGGCTGGGCCTGGCCAACGGGGCTCTGGGGCTGCGAGGGCCCCTCAAATTCCCTCCACCCCCCACGCCCACCATCATGAGTCCTGTATGCCTTGGGCCTGGGGACCAGAGCTGTATTGCTATCCCCATTTTTACAGGCGGGGGGAGATTTCCATCATTTGGCCACGGTCACGTAGTGAACTGCTGGGAGGAGCCCCCAGGAGCCCCGACTGCCGGCCTGTGCGCTCGCTACCGGACCAAAGTCCTACGTGGGTCTCTTCACTGCCCGCGCCCTCTGCCCCTCCCTTCTCGCTTCCTTTCCCTCACGCCCCCCCGGCTCCTCCCTCGCTCAGAACAGACCGCGCTGCATTTCCACCAATGAGCGCGTCTCTCTAGTGACAGAGCGCGCGGGCTGGGCCCGCAGAGGGGCAGGCTAAGCCCCCTCCAGGCAGCTCCTGAACTAGTCCTGTCCCCAGCCACACGGCTCTCTGCATTTACCATGGCAGTGGGGTGTAAGGCTCCAATTTACAGCATTACACCGCCCCCTGCTGCAGCGTCCCTGCACTCAGCTTCCAACCGCACTGCCCCCTGCTGCAGCGTCCCTGCGCTCAGCTTCCAACCGCACTGCCCCCTGCTGCAGTGTCCCTGCGCTCAGCTTCCAACCGCACTGCCCCCTGCTGCGGCGTCACTGCGCTCAGCTTCCAACCGCACTGCCCCCTGCTGCAGTGTCCCTGCGCTCAGCTTCCAACCGCACCGCCCCCTGCCGCGGCGTCCCTGCGCTCAGCTTCCAACCGCACTGCCCCCTGCTGCAGCGTCCCTGCGCTCAGCTTCCAACCGCACTGCCCCCTGCTGCAGCGTCCCTGCGCTCAGCTTCCAACCGCACCGCCCCCTGCTGCAGCGTCCCTGCGCTCAGCTTCCAACCGCACTGCCCCCTGCTGCAGCGTCCCTGCGCTCAGCTTCCAACCGCACTGCCCCCTGCTGCAGCGTCCCTGCGCTCAGCTTCCAACCGCACCGCCCCCTGCTGCAGTGTCCCTGCGCTCAGCTTCCAACCGCACTGCCCCCTGCTGCAGTGTCCCTGCGCTTAGCTTCCAACCGCACCGCCCCCTGCTGCAGTGTCCCTGCGCTCAGCTTCCAACTGCACTGCCCCCTGCTGCAGCGTCCCTGCGCTTAGCTTCCAACCGCACTGCCCCCTGCTGCAGCGTCCCTGCGCTCAGCTTCCAACCGCACTGCCCCCTGCTGCAGCGTCCCTGCGCTCAGCTTCCAAACGCACTGCCCCCTGCTGCGGCGTCCCTGCGCTCAGCTTCCAAACGCACTGCCCCCTGCTGCGGCGTCACTGCGCTCAGCTTCCAACCGCACTGCCCCCTGCTGCAGCGTCCCTGCGCTTAGCTTCCAACCGCACCGCCCCCTGCTGCAGTGTCCCTGCGCTCAGCTTCCAACTGCACTGCCCCCTGCTGCAGCGTCCCTGCGCTTAGCTTCCAAACGCACTGCCCCCTGCTGCGGCGTCACTGCGCTCAGCTTCCAACCGCACCGCCCCCTGCTGCAGCGTCCCTGCGCTCAGCTTCCAACCGCACCGCCCCCTGCTGCAGCGTCCCTGCGCTCAGCTTCCAACCGCACTGCCCCCTGCTGCAGTGTCCCTGCGCTCAGCTTCCAACTGCACTGCCCCCTGCCGCGGCGTCACTGCGCTCAGCTTCCAACTGCACTGCCCCACTGCAGGGCACTGCCCCCTGCTGTGGCATCACTTCCAACTGCACTGCCCCACTGCAGGGTACTGCCCCCTGCTGCAGCATCACTTCCAACTGCACTGCCCCACTGTAGATAACTGCCTCCTGCTGCGGCATCACTGCATTCAGCTTCCAACCGCACTGCCCCACTGCAGGGCACTGCCCCTGCTGCGGCATCACTGCACTCAGCTTTCAACAGCACTGCCCCACTGCAGGGCACTGCCCCCTGCTGCGGCATCACTGCACTCAGCTTCCACCTGCACTGCCCCACTGCAGGGCACTGCCCCACTGCAAGGAAATACCCCTCTGCTGCAGTGTCACTGCACTCAGCTTCCACCTGCACTGCCCCACTGCAGGGCACTGCCCCACTGCAAGGAAATACCCCTCTGCTGCAGTGTCACTGCACTCAGCTTCCAGCCACAGTGCCTGAGTGCAGGGCATCGCCCCCCACTGCAGTGTCATTGCATTCCACCTCAGACTACACTGCCCCACTGCAGGGCACTGCCCCCTGCTGCAGCATCACTGCACTCAGCTTCCAACCGCACTGCCCCACTAGCTCTTGCAGCTGCTGAGCAGCATCCACTGCCTCCCATTCCCTCACTCACTGCGGGGTTCTGCTGTGCACTGCCCGTGGCACCATCTCATTCCGCACAGCTCAGACCTGGCGCCCCGCGGTGGCTGGGCAGGAGTAGCCCGGTGCACAGGGGAGCCGTGGACCGGCAGGGAGGTGGCAGAGAATCGGCAGCAGAGCTGGGAGCGGGAGGGAGGACACAGCTTGGAACAGGAGGGGAAGCTGAGGGGTCAAGGTGATGCACTGGCAGAGCTGGGGGGGCCGCTGCCATAGGGCAGGTCGGAGATGCACTGACACAGCCACATGGGGGGGGGCACTTGCCCGGCCCCTGCACCCACTGAGCCAACAGCGTTGGTCCCCGACACCTGGCGGCCCCCCCTCCATCCACCCGCCAAGAGAAGGCCGCTCCTGCCCGCACCGAACGGGCCCCCGTCCCCCTCGGGGCGTTTCAACCCTTCGCGCCGGCTAGTTCTTTGCAAAATCCCGCTGCAGATCGATTCGACTTGCCCTGGCTCGCACGCTTCCCTGCGGAGGGCAGGCCTTTGTGGGCCAGGCAGCGCCACCGCGATCCACAGCCCCCTGCTCCGGGTGGGAGGCGCTTCCCGATGCACATCTGCTCCGGAGAGCCCGTGCACCAGCCCCGACACGGCCAGCCTGCTACCCGCGTGCCCAGACCCTGCTCCTGCGCTACCCTTCCACCCAGCCCCCCACGCCTGCACCCCACCATTCTCCCAGCCCCACCAAACCCAACCCACTCCTGCACCCTCCCTCCCTCCCGCACACACCCCAAGCCCACTTCGCAGCAGCTCCCTCGTTTTTGGCCCCACCCTAGAGCCCCGGGGGCCCACAAAAATCTGCTAGCCCAGCCCCCCTCCAGGTTCTGGGGTATGATGGGAATATGGGGGGGTCTTCCTGCTTCTCCA